>NW_006289106.1:581065-591592 GCF_000327345.1 Myotis davidii
TGTTACCACGCAATCCAGTGGTACTTAGTGCTGGGCTCCTCGGGGATGTCTGCTATCTCCAGGGGGTGCCCCTCGTCGATTCGGATACGCATGCCGCTATGTTGAGGAATGTTACCAGAGATGACAAGTGGCTGCCCTTTGAGTGTGAACGGGCGCTTGCACTGAGATGCGGGGGATCCCATCAGCATTCATTCCCTGGTTCTCTGCCATTTTCTGAGTCACAGCCCCCGTGAGAGCCCCGGGAAAGCCATGCAGGGTCTCCCCGGGGGGAGAGCTGGCCACACCACCCTGTCATTCCAGCGGATCCGGCCATCCGTGGTGCCCACTCACCGTTAGGACCCAATATGACAGGAAGCAGAGTGGGTGGGGGCCCCCCAGACCAGGACCCCACCTTCCCCGGGGGTTGATGAAGGGTTCCATCGTGCTCAGGGCAGGGCCTCTGGGGCACAGCAAGTCCTCTCTCGGACCCAGAACTGCAGCTGATGCGGACAGGGAGCGGCGTGAGGCAGGGACACAAAAGTGACAGGAAATGATCTCTCCCTTGGGGACCTTGCCCCTTGCCCTGAAGGCCGAGCACGGAACTCGGAGGGGCTCAGAGGGGCGGTTCCAGGAGTTGAGGTGGGGCCTTGTAGGTGCAGAGAAACGGGATTGGGTCCTGCTCAGAACGGCGTGGCCTTCGCTTGGCTCGCGTCCTGGTCTGTACAGTGGGAGGAACGGCAGTGCTCTGGGGTCGTGGGGCAGAGGCGAGGCCGGCCCCAGCCCCTCACCCCCTCTCCACCCGCCCCTCAGGCCGTGTTCGACTGCGTGGTGAATTCTCTCAAGAACGTCTTCAACATCCTCATCGTCTACATGCTGTTCATGTTCATCTTCGCCGTGGTGGCCGTGCAGCTGTTCAAGGGCAAGTTCTTCCACTGCACCGACGAGTCCAAGGAGTTCGAGAAAGACTGCCGGTGGGTCTCCGCTCTCCGAGGCGTCCCCTTGGGGGCTGGCAGGGGGCAGGGGGGGAGCAGCAGAGGCAGCGCTCTCAGTCTGGGGCCTAGAAGCTGCGGTGCTGGGCGTGGGGAGGGACCTGATTGAAGCCGCCGGGGTCTGGGTAGGGAAAAACGGTTCTGGGATTTAAGTCTCTGTCTGTCCCTCTGGGATGCGCCATAAACCAGCTGCTTCACTGTCTAGCCACCGGCTTTGTCAGATGGGGGATAGTAATACACGTCCACGTTCCCTTATTTGAAGCTTTGACAGGCAGATGTGCTTCAGATCAGAATGTTTTGATTGGAGGTTTCAGAAGGGTTGCCTAGTGCATGTCCGCACAGGCCTAGCACCCAGCCCTGTTCTCAGTGTTTCTGTCCGGAAACGTGTACCTATTGGCACCAATTGGGATAAATAACAAGTATCCAGAGCCTCGCATCCGGTTGGGTCAGAGAGTGAGATCGGGGCGGGGCGCCCTTGTCAAGGGCCGGGCAGGAGAGGCGGTTGGGGTCCCAGGTGCTCGGTGCAGCCAGAAGCAGCGACAGCAGGGAAACGAATGGGCGTGGCCGTGTTCTGGGAAAACTTTATCTCAGGAAAAGTGCGAATTTTTTTTAATAATTTTCTCTTTTTTAAAAAACATATTTTATTGATTTTTTTTTTTACAGAGAGGAAGGGAGAGGGATAGAGAGTTAGAAACATCGATGAGAGAGAAACATCGATCAGCTGCCTCCTGCACACTCCCCACTGGGGATGTGCCCGCAACGAAGGTACATGCCGTTGACCGGAATCGAACCTGGGACCCTTCAGTCCGCAGGCCGACGCTCTAGCCACTGAGCCAAACCGGTCAGGGCAATAATTTTCTTTTTTTTTGTGATTTTGGTTTTTAATTTCTCTTTTTCCTTCATAATTTAAAATACGTTAAATAAAAGAATAGTTACAAATCTTTGTTGAACACAGAATGTGTAAAGATTAATTTGTGACAATAACAACACACAGGGGCAGCTGGATGGGAGCAGGGTTCATGTATCCTGATGGATGCTATTAATTAAAAAATATTGTTATAAATTAAGATGTATTTGTAATCTCCACGATAACCACTAAGAAAATAATTAAAGATCATTTAATACAATAAGAAAAATAATCAAAATGGCAATTAGAAAATAGTTATCTAAAACAAAATAAGGCAGGAAATGAAGACGTAGAAATCAAATAGCAACACGGCAGAAGTTCTTCCTCATTAGTAATTACATTAAATGTAGGTGGATTAAACTGTAAGTTAAAAGAGAAAGGTTAATAGGAAAGGTTTTTTAAATGATCCAACTGTGTGCTGTCTACAAGAGATTCACTTCAAATTCAATGGCACACATTGGATGAATGTCAGAGGATAAAAATAAGCATATTTCATGTCAACAGTAATCCTAAGTGGGCTGGAGTGGCTACACCAAGCGAATATCCAGCAATCTAGACTTTAAATTTAAAATTGTTATAGAAGACAAAGAAGAATATTATATAACAATAAAAATATTAATTTATCAAGAATAGATAATAATTATAAACATACGTAATAACAAGAGCTTCAAAATACATAAAACACAAACTGAAAATATTGATGGGGAAAACAGGCAACACTCATAGTTGTAGAAAAAAACTGTATAAAAGACAAACCAATAAATAGAGGCTGTGACAACTATAAAACCTAATAGACATCTGTCGAACACGCCACCCAACAACAACATAATAGACATTCCTCTTGAGTGCACATAGAACATTCCTCAGGTAGGTCATAGTTTGGGCCACAAAAAAAGGCCCAATGAATTTACCAAGATGAAAATAATTCAAAATATCTTCTCTACTAACAATGGAATGAAATTGATAATAACAGGGGAAAATTTGAGAAAGCCACAAATCTGTGAAAATTAAACAACACACTCTGAAACAACCAGTGGGTTAAAGATGATAACAAATGGAAATTAGAAAGTACTTTGAAATAAATTAAAATGAAAGCACAGCAGATCTAAACTTATGAGATGGACTGCAAGCAGTGCTCACCGTGTTGGGGTCCAGCCCCAACAGGTCCAGGGGTTCCCAAAGGTGTGGACGGAGTCGGCGAAGAAGAAATGACACGGAGACAGCGTTCAGTTGATCAGCATAGCAAGGTTCTCTAGCCAGGTTCTGTAGCCAGGTTCTCTCACTAGGTTCTCTCTCTAGGTTCTCCAGCCAGGTTCCAATCATTTTCTTATTTATTTTTATTGATTTCAGAGAGAAAGGGAGAAGGAGAGAGATAGAAACACCAATGATGAGAGAGAATCATGGATCAGCTGCCTCCTGCATGCCCCCCACTGGGGATCAAGCCGTCTATCTATCTGGGCATGTGCCCTTGTCCAGATTGAACCCGGGACCCTTCCGTCTGCAGGCCAAGCAAGACTCTATCCACTGAGCCAAACCAGCTAGGGCACTAAAATTTGAATTTTGTATAATTTTTACGTGTCAGGAATGATTTGTTTTCAACCATTTAAAAAGGTAAAAAAAAAAAAAAAAAAAAAACAATTCTTCGCTTGTGGGCCGTACAGAAACTGGTCCAGATTTGGCCCCGGGGCCGTAACGTGCCCACCCCTGAGTTAGGAGCAGGGCTTTGGTTTCCAGAACTTCCTGGCTGTGGGGATTGTGGGCCTCACGGTGGGAAGGGAGCTCAGGAAAGCGGCGCCTCATTAACAAGCACCCTGAGTGCTGCCGCTGCTGCTGGCAGATGCCAGCTGCTGTTGTTTTGGTAGCTGTTTCCCGGGGCTGGAAGGATCCCCGGCATTTGGCTGGGAGCCTGGAGCTCAGCCCTGACTCCTGCCCCGAAAAGGAGCAGCCACCACCCCCATTGGCCTGATGGGCCCAGAACTGTGCCTGTCTCTCTCCCTGCTCTGAACCCCCGAAATCTGAGACGAGTTTCCGAGCTGGAAGAGAGTGCTAGACTCAGTCGGCTCTCCCGCAGGTCGCAGGGTCACAGCGTCAGCATCATCGGGGGCTGGTCTCCAAGGGCACACACCCCCCAGGGAGCCAGAGGGGGTGTCGCTGCCTCCGGGCTGAGGGAGAGGCGGGGTGGGCAGGGGGCCCCCCTTCCCCCTCCTCCTGTCTCCAGGAGCCAAAGACAAGTGTCCCGGGCCCCCTTCCTCTCGCTAACGGCCCGTTCCTGTGTCAGGGGCAAGTACCTGCTGTATGAGAAGAACGAGGTGAAGGCCCGGGACCGGGAGTGGAAGAAATATGAGTTCCATTACGACAACGTGCTGTGGGCCCTGCTCACCCTCTTCACCGTGTCCACGGGAGAAGGCTGGCCGCAGTAAGCACCTGGCCTGAGAGCCCACGGGCGGAGCTCGGGCCCCGGGGCAGGAGAGGAGAGGGGCTGAGAGCCCAGGGCTGAGAAAGATCTGGGAGGGGCGGTTTGCCCCTGACTCCCCGAGATGCGGAGCCTGCTAGATGCCTGGGGCGGAGGGGGGCGGGGCGGAGGGGGGGGCTGTCACCAGCACATTGACCTCCACGTGTGGTTGGGCTCCTAGGGGCAGAAGTCCAGCCCTCACTTAGCTCGCCAGCCCTGAGCGTAGGGGCTGCAGTCACGCCCTCGCCACCCTCTCTGTGCTGAGTGAAAAGCTCCGAGACGGGCTGTGGACCGGGCACGGTCCAGGCCTGACTACGGGGCCCTTCCCTCCGAGGAGCTGGGCCTGGTGAGACGGCAAGGCCGAACGGTGCCCGTGCGGACCAGAGCCTGTCTTCATATACAATCTGGGTGTTGTTCATCGTGGGCTCTGGAGCGTTCGTTCGGCCGTATTAAAATATCAGAGTGAAATACCACTTACCTTGGTTATGGAGGATGTTGGCGCTCCCTTATTTGTGCCCACGGCAAGTGCCTGGCTGTCCTCGCCCTCGTCCAGCCCCCCCACCACCACCACCCCAGATCTCCGAAGCGCCGGGTGGCGGCCCTCCGCACCCTCACCTGCCTCCTCTCAGCAGCCATGCCAACCGGCACATCTCTGCTCCCCCACGCACACACTCGGCACCCACACACGTGGGCCAGCGCTAGCCCCGGAGGCACCTTTGGGTGAAATATTTAAAGATGCCCCTTCCTCCACAGACGGCACTCCCATCTGTCAGAAAACCGTTTGCAGTGTATTTAGTGACTTTGCTCCAAGAAGGCCCTTCATGGCTACCTGCCCAAGAGCTGTCATCGCGAACGCACAGATCTATCGCGTCTGCAGTGCGAACGGCACCCCTTGATACAGAGCCCTGAGCTGTGCGCAGCCTCTGCACCGGGCAGAGCAGCTGTGCACACCCTCTCCCGTGCATCATCCCCATTGCACCTCCACAGCTCCTCACCTCCTGTGCTCACACACACACACTCACACACACACACTCACCTGCCTCCATGCCCCCCACTCACTCCTGGTTTCAAATCCCAACTCGGCCACGTCAGAGCGGGTGATCTTCGCCAGGTCACTTTAAATTGCCGGCCCTTCGTTTCCTTGTGTGCAAAATGGAGCCAGTAAGACCCTCCCTGAGAGGGTTGCTGGGAAAATAAATAAAGCATTGAACATCACTTCTGGCACATCACAGGCTCGACGTGCATGGTGGCAAAACTCACCGGCATGGTTGTTAACACTCCCCACGGATGGAGGAGGTGGGAAACCAATGGCCTCATAAAGTAACCATGGTAACTGGAGTCAGAAGAGAGTGATTGTTTTTCTTTCTTGTCCACTTTCTCTTCATATTTCTCTCCATTCCTGTTCCCTTGTCCCACTTGCCCCGCCCCCTCTCCCCCCGCAAGGGTTCTCAAGCACTCCGTGGATGCCACCTTCGAGAACCAGGGTCCCAGCCCCGGGTACCGCATGGAGATGTCCATCTTCTACGTCGTCTACTTTGTCGTGTTCCCCTTCTTCTTCGTCAATATCTTTGTGGCCTTGATCATCATCACCTTTCAGGAGCAGGGAGACAAGATGATGGAGGAATACAGCCTGGAGAAAAATGAGGTGCCGCTTTCCAGTTGCATCCCCCATTTAAAAGTGGACACTCTCCACCCTCCCCTCCCCACATACATACATAGACACAGAAACCAGCTTCTGGGGGCATGTGGGGAGGGACCCGAAGCATTCTTCCAGCAGAACCCTGTCTGCAGGGCAGCCCTTCCTGGGGTTTTCAGAGGAAAATACATCAGACAGAAGGCGTATGTGTCAGTCAGTTCAGTAACAAGCATCCCTGAGATCTCAGTGCCAGAGAGCCATAACAGGGGTGATTTCTTGCTTACTTTGCTTGTCCACATGGCTCTGCTCCATGTCACCATTATCCACGTTCCCTCCAAGATGACTCAGATAAAAAAGAGAGTATGTATAGCAAACCATCGTCTAACTCTTGAGGCTTGGGACTAAAAGTGGCACAAGTCACCTCTGCTCACGTTTCATTAGCCCGAGTGAGTCCCTCATCCACGTGTGATGTCAGAGGGACGGGGAAGTATAATGTCCCCCAGGGAGAGGTGGTGAATATTTATGAATGAAGTCCCAGCACACCAGAGTGGATAGACATGGTCCTTTGTCCTCCTCGCATCATCCAGGCGAGATGGAAGATTTAGAATGTGTCCTTCCTCTATTCTGTTGACACCTAAGATGTCATGACCATGATTCCTCTCTCTACACCTGCCTCCGAGAGGAAGAGAAGCAGAGTGTTCAGTAGGAAAGAACGGTTTCGCTTCAAAGTGAAACGTTAGCTTAAATTTGGGTTTGGTTCAGTTTACAGCTGTGCCACCTCAGGCAAGTGGCTTAACCTCTCTGAGCCTCTATTTTCCTCATCTGCAAAGAGGAGCGATTCATAGTACCCGCTTCCCATGTCTGCTAAGCGGAGTCCATGAGATCACAGGGGACGTGTCAGTGCCAGTTCCGGCAGACGGCGGCCTCTCAGGGAGCCATGGCTGGTGGGAGAGGAGAGCCGTCATGGGAGCTGACGGGAGTCCAGGGGTGCTGGCTGGGGGCAGGTGTACCCGAGAGCCGTGCCGAGTTACAGGGAGGGTGTTCAGTGCCCGGCGCTGTGCTCCGCCTGCTCTCACGCCTCCGGCCTCTCCCCGCAGAGGGCCTGCATCGACTTCGCCATCAGCGCCAAGCCGCTCACCCGGCACATGCCCCAGAACAAGCAGAGCTTCCAGTACCGCATGTGGCAGTTCGTGGTGTCGCCGCCTTTCGAGTACACCATCATGGCCATGATCGCCCTCAACACCATCGTGCTCATGATGAAGGTGAGCCCCCTGGCGTGGTTCAACCCGCGGCATCCCTGCCCCTCAGACCTGCCCTCCTCCAGCAAAATGGAACCCTCTGCTGTGGGTCCCCCAGGCAGGCCGCACTGTTACCACCCAGCCTGTGCCCCAGCTGTTCCCTCCACCTAACGCACACTTCCCACCATCCATCTGGTCAGCTCCTTCCGGGGGCACCTGCATAACCCTTCCTCCAGGAAGCCCTCCCTGATCTCCCAAGGCTGCACCAGGTGCCCATCTTTGCCAGCATCCTACAGTTACCTCCCATGCCCTAACATCAGTGTGGGTTGCCCGACAGTCTCCCTCCCCAGCTCCGAGAGGCCAGACAAGTCCTGGTCACCCCTGAATTCCTAGGGTTCAGTGAGGTCTGGCTCAGAGGGAACAAGAGGCCCTTGCTAAATGTTTGATGAGTGGCATGAGGAAGGAGGGACAGGTAAGGACCTTGCCACTCTCGGGGCCATGGAGCCTCTTTGGGGTGAAAAGTCAGAATCTATTTGTGCTTCGGAGACCAAAGGCCTGGATTTGAGTCCAGGGCTGCCATTTAACTCATTGTTTAACCTTGCACAGTGACCCATGACACTTCAGGGCCTCAGTTTCCCTGTCAATACAATGGGGGTGTTAATACTAGCGCCTTCCTCCCTCCCTGCCCTCCCTCCCCCCTGGGAGAGGAGGAGTGAATGAGAACGTTCAGGCAAAGACATTAGCACATTTCTCGACACTTCAAAAACACTCAATAAATTGAGCTGCAAATTATTGAACTGGTGAAAAATCTGTGCCTGTTTTCACTCAAAACCCTCTCAATAAGCAGCTTCTTTTGTTTTTTCATTGTTATGATGAGGAACAGTTTTAAACAAACAGCAGAGAGGTGGGTAGGAGAGCACAGCGTTTCTCAGATTGCAATGTGCTCACGGGTCACAGGGGACCTGGTTAACGGCAGATACTGGTTCGGCAGGTCAGTGGTGGGCCTGGGGCTCTGCATTTCCACCCGCAACCCCGGGGCCACGCCCTGAGTGTCCCGGCCTCAGGGGCACCCAGTCTCCATCACCCGTTGTTCCCCACCTGAAACACTTTACTATGTCACCTTCATCTATTTTTTTTTGCAGTTTTTTTGATTGAGGTGATATACACATAATAGTCACCATTTCGAAGTGTACAATCCAGTGACATTTAGTATATTCACCATGTTGTTCAGCTGCTACCTCCATCAACTCCCAAAACATTTCCATCCCCCTAAAGAAAACCCATCCCCATCGGTAGTCACTCCCCATGCCCCTCCCCCAGCGCCTGGCAACCACCAGTCTGCTTTCTGTCTCTATGGATTTGCCTGTTCTGGACAATTCATCTATGTTTTATAAGTAATTTACATTATAAACACCACATCAGCTGGCATGGCTCCGTGGTTGAGCAGCCACCTATGAACCAGGAGGTCACAGTTCAATTCCCAGTCAGGGCACATGCTTGAGTTGCAGACTACCGATCAATGATTCTGTTTCTCACTTTTTCTCCCTTCCTCTCTGAAATCAATAAAAAAAAAATTTAGTTATGAACACCACACTGTTTCACCCTTAAGTTCTTCAATATGCATTTCTTAAAAAGAAGATTTTCCGACATGTTCTTTTGCTTGAGAAGATGAGTGGTAATTCTCTAAGAGCCATATTAAATTGTCCCCAAAATGTCTTTTACAGTGAGTTGTTTTTTGAACCAAGATCGAAATGACCACACATATCCTTGAGTTTTTGTCTTTTAAACTTCTGTGCTCCCCATCCATACCTTTTTCTCCCCCACACTCTTGATTTTTTGGAGAAACAGATGAGCCAAATGAAAAGAGTTCCAGCTCTGGATACATTGGTTTCCTCGGGGGAGGGCGGTGCGGGGAGGGGTCCAGGCTGTAACTTCTCCCTCCATCTGCCGAATGTCCTGTAACCTGATAGTTAGGTCTAAAGGTGATAGATTCAAGTCTGATTAAATAGTTGGTCAAGAATTTTTCCCAAGGAGTCAGAAGAGCGGCTGCCTCTGGGGCTATGACCGACTGAGAAGGGGTGCGAGGAAACTCTTTGGGGCTGGCAATGTTGTAAAACTTGGTGGAGGAGCGTCTCAGGGGAGCAGGCAGGTGGGAATTAAAAGGAGATCTGGGAAAACAAAGATTCCTGCAGAGAGCCTGCTTTAGGCATCCTCTAGCCCCACCCGCCAGGCTGTCCCAGGATCTACGACTGGAGTCTTTGTTCTGAGGTGAAGAGCTTGCCTGGAGTTGGCTCCACGGGGGTCAATAGGGACCCCAAGTGTGAGTCCTGTCGGGCCCCGGTTAGGACAGCCACAGAGCCGCCTCCCCAGACCCTGCCGCCCACTGACCCCGACGCCCTTACCTCTTCCCGCTCTAGTTCTACGGGGCCTCGTCTGCCTATGAAAATGCTCTGAGGGTATTCAACATCGTCTTCACCTCCCTCTTCTCTCTGGAGTGTCTGCTCAAAGTCATGGCTTTTGGGATTCTGGTAAGTACAGCTTTAAGGCTAGAGTTGTGTGTTGGGGGGAAGCCGCGAGGGGCACTGGGTGCTGGGTGGTGGCACACCCACCTGGCACCAAGACCCCCACCCCAGCGGTGGCTTGAGCATCCTTCCAATGCCCACAGACTCTACCTAAACGTTCTTGCGCTTGCCAAGTTAACACCTGTGACGCCCGGCACATGTTGACTTACTATGTGCAAGGCGTGCACGTACTCAGTCATCCCTGGAAATGACCCGTTTTAGAAGTAAGGCAACTGATCTCCAGACGGGCCAAGCCCATGGCGTTCGAACCGTTGAAACTGCGACCCACAGTGAGAAATGCATTCGGCAATGGAGCCCAGCACTCAGACGTGCATATGGACACCGAACCGAAATGAGTGTCGGCCCCTGTCACATGCCCTGTCATTCTACTGCACCCCGTTTCCTTTTTTCCCCCCCAAATGCAGTTTAGAAGCCACTCACTGGACTTCATCTCCCAGTAATGCAGGTGATTGCCTCTTTACCCTTTGCCAGCTACTGAGTGAACTTGAGCATTTCCTTCCATCTGGCAAGCAGACAACACGCCCCGGCAGCATTAGCCACACAAATCAGATACTTGCCTCGTGCATGGTAGAGGTGGCAGGGACCTCACAGCTCAGTTTGCACTCATCGTCGCTTCAAAATCTCGATGGTTATTAAACCTTCAACTAACCTGTGTTTAATATGTTAATGAAGAAGTGCATTCATCATTAGATCACCATTTTAAAAATATTTTGATCACCCTATTTCAGTATAATGGGCATTCCT
>NW_006289106.1:591630-598612 GCF_000327345.1 Myotis davidii
TGCAATCCTGGGTATTTTATCTTATGCATTTATAAGCTTCCTCGGAGAAGGTCTTCCCAGTTGGCCAAGGAGGGTCGCAGCACAAAAAACGCTGAAGAAGGCCCAAGCTGATGGGGTAACTCAGAGTGACTTCAAGAAGGTCCCCATGGGTGACCAAGCTCAGACTTAAACACATGTCTTCCCTCTTGATCACCCCGTGAGCCTGTTTCTCTGCAGAGAATGAGCTGCAGCACATGGTGTCAGCCTGGGCCTCACCTGGGCTTCTCGAAGGGGCATAGGGCAGTGGTCGCCAACCGGTGGTCTGCAGACCACTGGTGGTCCTTGAGGTCCGAAAGGTTGGCGGCCGCTGGTCTAGGGCATCAGCTTTAGCACCAGAGGGACCTCCGTTCAGATGGTCTCCAGGCGCTGTCACCTCACCTCTCCTCCGTCACTGCATCTCTCAGAACTCCGCAAACCCTAAACACGTAATGTGTGTCCGGAGACTGAGAGTGAGGCCTGGCGATGAAGGGTTACAGTCAAGCTCACTGGCCCACCTCTCCCCTCCAACACCGTGGCTGCCAGCCCTGCTCCCTCTCAGAAGTACTTGGGGAGGTTTTTTTAAAAATGGGATCCTGCCTTAACCAGCTTGGCTCAGTGGATAGAGCGTCGGCCTGCGGACTGAAGGGTCACAGGTTTGATTCCGGTCAAGGGCATGTGCTTTGGTTGTGGGCACATCCCCAGGCAGCTGATCGATGTTTCTCTCTCATCGATGTTTCTGACTCTCTATCCCTCTCCCTTCCTCTCTGTAAAAAGTCAATAAAATATATTTTAAAAAATAATAATAATAATAATAAGTAGATAAATAAGTAAATAAATAAAAATGGGATCCTGCCCCAGACCCATCCCCAAAGATTCTGATCCACTTGCTCAGGTAGGGACCCCAAATCTGTATTATTTTTTTTCTTTCTTTTTAATTTTTTAAATATATATATTGATTTCAGAGGGGAAGGGAAGGGGAGAGAGATAGGAACATCAATGAGAGAGAATCATGGATCAGCTGCCTCCTGCACGCCCCACACGGGATCGAGCCCACAACCTGCGCATATGCCCCGACTGGGAATTGAACCCTGACCTCCTAGTTCATAGGTCAACCACACTCAACCACTGAGCCATGCCAACTGGGCAAATTTGTAATTTTTTAAGATTTAATTTTATTTATTTTTATTAATTTATTTTTGGGGGTGGGGGGGTGCGGGTAGAGAGGGGAAGGGAGGGAGGGAGAGAAACAGTGCACAGGACAGCGCTCCAACCAGCTGAGCCAAACCAGCCAGGGCCTGGATCTGTGTTTTCAGTGACTCCCCCGGGGTTTCCAGGGTGCTGCCCAGGCTGTCAGACCCCGAGCTGAGCACCAGGCAGGGGAAGGCCCTGCAGCCAGGGCAGTGGCACCAGCTCAGCACTCTCGTCCTGGGAATGCCACCAGGACAAGTCACAGCCTGTGTATGGGGAAGGGCGGGGCTCTGGGTGCGAATCCTGCCTCGGCTCCTCTCTAGCTGTGGCCACAAGCAGGCCACTGGCCTCTTGGCTCCTGTGTCCACACCTACAAGATGAGTCCTGTGGGCCCCGCCCAGTGCCGCTGTCAGGCGATTCTTCACTCCTAATCAGTCTCCCTGTGATGATTTCCTCCCAGGGCTGGGGCTCCGTCTCCCTGCACACACCCTCTCCCTACAGTGTGGATGAAGCCCCACCATCCCCAGGTGAAATTTGGGCCAAAGAGGAGAGAGAACCTGTAGTCCAGGGGCTGGAGGCCTGTCACTGCGCACCCGGGCAGTTCTCTTCCTTTGGGCTCCCCGAGAAGCAGAACCTGAGACAAGGATTGAGTGAAAGGAATTTGTCAGAGAGACGACCCCCCAGAAACACATGGTCGGGGAAACAGACGGGAGTGAAGGGCAGGGGTAGCCAGCGCAGGTTGCAGTCCTGCCGAGGCCCTCCAGGGGGCAGCAGAGAGGCATCAGCATCATTCCATTGACAGGAAAGGGAGCGGGGGTATTTATCCTCCGGTGCCCATCACCATAGTGAAGGGCTGCTCCCAGGGGACCTGTTATTCCCCAGCAAATACGCAGCCTCCGAAAGGCCCCCGGGGCAGGGTGACGAAGGCGCGCAGTCATGTGATATGAAGGAAGACGAGCAGGGCCCAGCAGCACCTGCTAAAAACTCCAAGTGCCATCAGAGCCCGCATTGCTTTTAGGTAACTGTAAAACAGCAACGTCCGTCTATTGAGCACCTACTGTGTACCAAACCCCACTCAGACTCCATTACATGATTGTTGTTACACCCTGTCCTCCAGAAGAGGGCGCCAAGACCCACAGAGTCCACCTCGGGACATTTAACTCAACCTGGCAGAGTTGGCCTTGGGAAGCACAGCTCCAAAGCCTGGGCCCTTCTCCGGGAGGGTCAGACACTCCGGGGAGGAGCTGAGCACTTAGAACGCCCTGGCCTCTACTTTGTGAGGATGCTGGGAAGGCCTGTGTTTGGCACGAGTCTCAACGAGCCTTGGGGGGCGGGGGGGGGGGGGGGGGGGGGAGTGTGCAGGCGGCTCTCAGCCAGACCCGTAGATCCAGGCAGGGGTACTGCTTGGTGTGGGCTCAAATCACGTGGAATATTTCAGTATTTTAACAATAATGCGCTTTACCCGTGTGTCCCAATTGAGCCAGCACCCAGCCCAAGGATGTACCAACCAGGACCTACCGAGTCAGCTACAGTAACAAACAGCCCTCACATCTCAGTTGCTTAAATCAACAAAGGTTTTGTTGACACTCAGCGGGGGGTGTGGGGGGCCGGAGTGGGCTCTCTTTGCCTGTAGTTACTCAGGGGCCCAGGCTCCTGGAGCAGCCCCGGCTGGAACGTCACAGGTTGCCAGGGTTAAGAGCGTTCTGACAGTCCAGGCTGGCCAGGAATGGCTCGCATGGCCTCTGCTCACAGCCCATCTGCTAGAACTAGACACACGGCCCCATCTAACGACTAAGGAGCCAGGACAGGCAGCCTGGCGGGTGCCCAGAAGGCCTCCGTGCCCTTGTCACTGTTCCCCTTCCCCAGATCAGGAAGTGGAGGCCCAGAGAGGTTACGTCACTAGCCCACAGCCACACAGCTGGGAGGTGAACCCAGTGGCCACGCTCTTTGGGAGCGTGCTATGAACACAGTCCTGATTCAGTAAGATCCTCAACACAGACCCCAGACTCAAAGTCCCGCCTGGGGTCAAATCCTGGCCCTTCACTTCCGTGCTGCTCACCTACCAGCCCGGTGAATGACTCCACTCTCTGAGCTTGTCACCTCGTGTAAACTGAGCGATCATCCTCGTTGTGAGGTCTTCTCCCCAGCAGAGCTGACGAGGGCCCTGGAGGCCCCCTCTGGGGTCAGGCGAGCCAATGGCAGGCCTGGATCTGTGGGAGGGCGACTCAGAGGAGCCCGCTCAGGAGCGTTTTGCTACTCAAAGGGCCAAGACTGTCCTAGGCGCTCGGGCTGATCGGAGCTGTGCCCCCGGCTGGCCTTGGGGGACCCAGCATGAGCCCTGAGCTGGCATCTCTGTCTTGTGGGTCCCCATTCTAGAATTATTTCCGCGATGCCTGGAACATCTTCGATTTTGTGACTGTTCTGGGCAGCATCACCGACATCCTCGTGACTGAGTTTGGGGTAAGTTTCCCGCCGGCTTCTTTCTGGGCAACTCCTGGCTGGGAGGGGGTTGGGGGGACGGGGAAGAGTTCATCCAGAAGCAGCAGGTCCCGACAGCCACCGCTGGCTCTTGCCAGCACTCGGCCATGAGCAGAGGGAGAAGCAGGGCCCCCAGAGGCAGGGTGCCCCCCCCCCGCCCCGAGGAGGGCAACTCAAGAAGACAGGAGCTCCCAGAGCCACAGCCATGGGCTGGTGCTGCAGCGCAGACTCCCCTGCCCCGTTGACGTATGAATAAACGTGGGTTCAGTGCTCTGAGAGAACCGAGACCCTTACAGGATCCAAGATTGAGCCCACCCTGAACTCCACACAGTGTTGGGAGCCCAGAGGGAACCAGCTTCAAGTCCATTCTGCCTGAACTAACAGCTCCTAGTTCATGGGCAGGAGGGAGCCGTGGCCCTTGGGCCAACAAAGGGACACCCCCCCCAGAACCTTGAGAGGGTACCAGGGCATCCACCCTTCTCTACCCCCAGGCCTGGGGCATTCCCACGCGGGGGTCTCTACACTGGCCCCACATTGTCCCTCTACCTTGCCTAGAAGACTCGGGGCCCCAGATCTTCTGTTCAAGACCCCTCCTTGGCCATTGGCCTGTGAGCCCAGGCTTGAGGGCCCTCAGGAGGTGGGGGGAGAGCAGGATCCTCAAAGTGGGGAGGGGTAAAAGCGGAAGGTGTCAGAGCCAAGGGCCGGGTGGTATCCACCTCATAGTAACAGCAAGAAAAACAATGGTGGCCGACGGGAATGGGGCACTTGTGTGCCAGGTACTGTGCCAAGCATTTTACATGGATTTGCTCATGGTGTCGGCGTAGGGCTCAGCATGTGAGTTCCCTTGGACGGTTAAACTAAGACGTGGACAGCAGAGACCGTTCAGGGAGGAGGAGGGAAGGCATCCAAAACCCAGCCCCTGTGAGGAGCTGTTACCTGCCCTGGTGCTGAAGTGGGGAGGGAACCTGGCCCGGATGGGTGAGGGGCTGTGGACTCGGAGGAGCAGAACCCCTAACAGAGGCTAAGGGCCAAGCAGGAAGGAAGCATCTGGCGAGAAACACCCAGCCTTTCTCTCCTCGTGCCGACTCCTGTCAGCACCTCCCAAGGGCCAAGCCCGGCCAGAAGGGAGCGAGAAGAGCCGGGAGCCAGGGCGATGCCCACAACAGGCAGAGAAGAGCAGAGGGTGGATCTGAGTGGGTGCTGCCCGAGAAAGAGGGTGTTGTACCATTTCACAGATGGGAAAACTGAGGTTCGGTGCTCCGGGAAGAGAGGTACCTGCCTAAGTTGACACAGCTGGGCCTGGTGACTCCTGAGGGGACATTGGTGCTCCCTGGGGTGTCCCCACAGGAACCCCCAGGCAGAAGGAGATCGATTGGCCCACTCTCCATCCTAGAAGACTGGCAGGGCTGGGGAGCGACACAGAAAAGGGGCCATTCATCTCCCAGCACTCTCACCCACGTGGTATCCTGGCCACAACTCTTTGCCTTCAGCTCACGTGATCCAGAAGTTCCCCTTCCCCGCATCCCACCCCCAATACTTTCCTCCAGAGAGGTCGTGCCCCCTTGGGGTCTGTCCCTATTGGGTTGCCCCCACCTGGCCACTGTCCCCTTGCAGACAGCCAGAGCCTAGACCTCATCTTTGTCCTAAGTTTCTAAGAAGTCTGAGCTCCAGCTGGCTTCTTGCCGCCCGACAGAGCTCTGGACAGCCTTGACCCAATGCCCTCTGGGTCGGGAGGTTGGAAAGTGTGGCCTACCACCCCAGGGAGGCAAGTGGAGAAAGCTGGTCATCACCTCCAGTTGCCAGTAAGAGATCCATAGGGCTGAACCCCAACAGTCCGTCCTCCTGGCTGCAAGACATGGGGGTGGGGGCAGGAGGATGGGGCACAGGATCCAATTCAAGGGCACCAAGACCATTGCAGCAAACAGCCCTCCCTATGAGTTGTTTGACGCTGAGCAATGGTGTTACTTCCTCTCAGCCTGTATGTAGGGATCATTATAGCTAAGCCCATCAGATCTTCCATTCATTCATGCACTCGGTAAGCAGGCATTGAGCGCCCGCTGTGTGCCAGGCATTGTTATAGGTGCTGGAGACAGAGACGTGAACAAATCAAAATATACCAGAATGCTGCCTCACCCTGGCTGGTTTGGCTCAATGGATAGAGCATCCACCTGCACACTGAAGGGTCCTGGGTTCGATTATCATCAAGGGCACATGCCTGGGTTGCGGGCTCGATCCCCAATAGGGGCCATGCAGGAGGCAGCCGATCAATGATTCTTACTGTTGATGTTTCTGTCTCCCCCTCTCTTTCTCTCTGAAATCAATCAATCAATCAATATAAAAAGAGAATGCTGCCCGCATAGGGCTGACATTCATAGGAGAAAGATGGCAACTTTTAATAAGTCAGAGCCATCCATGTGAAGTGCTTGGCACAGAACCTACCAGAAAACATAGCTCACAAATGGTGGCTTTGTTATCGCCATTATGACCGTGGACGTACTGGAGTTTTAGTTTGTTCGCCGGCCCCTGGCTCTGAGTTAGAATCATTTGGAGGGAAAGCTAGAGGGTGGGTGTTTGGACCCTTTAAGAACGATAAACTCCCAACCTGGACGGGGGGAGGCCTGCCCTGCCAGGCAAGGAGCCACAGTCCCCCGCCTTCCTGCCCCCCAGGTAAGGCCACTAGGTCTGAGGCAGGAGGAACCAACCCTCGGAGGGCAGGTCCTGGGGGTGGGGGGGAGAGGGCAGGAGACCCAGTGGGCCTC
Source organism: Myotis davidii (assembly GCF_000327345.1). Lineage (NCBI taxonomy): Eukaryota > Metazoa > Chordata > Mammalia > Chiroptera > Vespertilionidae > Myotis > Myotis davidii. The sequence continues at coordinate 598,074 of NW_006289106.1, forward strand.
ACTGCTGCCCCTAAGTGGCCAGGTGACGTGGGTTTGCTCTGCGTGCGATGGATAATGACTGTGTTTCTTGTCTTGTCTCTTTTCATGCCTGCTCTTTAAACTGTACATTGGCACAACGCCGTCTGAAAACTCATCCAATCAAAATGCACTATGAAATTCATTTGTTCATCCATGACGTGGTCTGTGTATTCATACACCAATGACTATCTCCCAACCCACCACCACCCCACTCCCCGCCCGGGAACCGAAACCCATTGGTTTTTTGGCACAAATCAACCTAAAAAACGCTGAACACGCCTCCCCAACTGTCCCCGCCCGCCCGCTCCCCCTCCATCTTCAACATCTGCATCCAGAATCCGGTTGGTGTTACTTCTTTCTGAAGTCTAAATGCCTTACATTAACTGTGAACGCATCTTCTCGCATCAGCGTTGCATGTCATGCCCTGGGCTTTCTGACTGGGAATGCCTGACACCCCCCTTATTCCCCGTCCCCTCCCCCCGCCCGTCTGTCCGTCCCTCTTCTCCCCACCCCATCTGTCT
>NW_006289106.1:598674-605673 GCF_000327345.1 Myotis davidii
AGCCTCTCTCTCTCTCTCTCTCTCTCTCTCTCTCTCTCTCTCTCTCTCTTTCTCTCGTTTTCACTGGGTTCTGAATCGGGGTTTTTGTTTGGCTTGATTTGCATCTTTTGCAGAGAAAAGGATGGGTTTGCCAGGACAAGTCGGCTGCTGGGTCTCCAGCCCCATCGCTTACACGCATCTGACACTCGGAACCCTCAGCTCCCTCAAGTCACTCCACTTCCCTATTCAGCTCCGTGGAGCCTGGGCCCCAGGAAAGGGCCTCCCACCCCTGACCCCATTCTCAGCCCTTGCACTCTTTGGGCTTGATCACCAGAGACCAATCTCCAAGCCTGATTGGGGGGCCTGAGTGGGGGCAGCATGCAGGCAAAGGCTCTCAGGCAAGGGAGACAGAACTTCTAAGGCTGGGGTCTAGCTGCTTCCAGATGGGCCGGCCAGCCAAGGCCGTGTGCCACACACACACACACACACACACACACATACAGTCACTGCACACACGTGCCCTCTCCTCTCTCTGTCTCTGACACCCCCGCCCCCACTGTCTCTCTCCCCGCGACATACACACAGATGCACGCACTATGCCTCTCCTCCCTCACATCCATCCACCCTGCACGCCCACACCCCACCCGGCATACAATGTCTCTCTCCGCACTCATTCAGCTCCTTACACACCTGACAACCCCTCACTCTGTTACATTTGACTGCCTCTTCCCCGCTCAGCCCTGGGCCCCTATGAAGGACCCCCAGTGGCATCTTTCCACCAGGATTCCTCCCCTCGCGGCACATGTGTGCTCATTCACCAAACGTTTAATGAGCCCCAATTCCGTGCCATAGATGGGGGGTGCCGGGGGAGCAAAAGCGGACACCACCCTGCCCACCTCACCTGGTCAAGTGGGGGAGGCAGGCATTGGTCAAACCACTCCGCAAACCCACCTGACATTGTAACTGCTGCAAGCTGAAGGGTGAGCAGTGCTAAGCAGGTGGAGGGGGCGAATGGGGCACACGAGGTCTAGACAGCACGTGCAAAGGCCCAGGGGCAGGACAGCACGCGAGGGTCAGGCTCCACAAGTGAGGCGTGTGGCTGGTCCATAGGATGTGAAGAACGCAGAAGGGGAAGGCCCCTGGGGCCTTGTTGTGGGAGCTCGGGCGGATGTGGAGCAGGGGAGGCGCCACCAGGCGTGTGATTAGACAAGGTCACTGTGGCTGCAGAGCCGAGCGGCTTGGTCGGGCCTGGGCTGGAGGAGGCAGCAGAGGACGAGCTGTCTGAGCCGGGGTCCCCCCCAGAACCCAGGATGGGTCCCCTGGGCTGTGGGTGAGAAGGGGACCTGGAGGGGCGTGAGTGGCTTGAACCGGAGGAGGCTAGGGAACGCCAGGGGCCGGGTTGGGGAGAGCGTGAGTGTGTGAGGCGCCTTGGGGACTCCCTGGAAGAGTCGGTAGGCAGGCGGTTATGGGGCTGGAGCTCAGAGGCGGCTTCTGGGCTGGAGGGGTCAGGATTTCTCCGGAGCCATCGCGCAGGTAGCTCCCCTGTCCTGAGCGCTCGCGCCCCTGAGCACGCGAGCGTTCGGGGCCTGCACCCCGCCCGGGCACCCTAGAACCTGGATGCACAGGGCAGGGTTGGAGGAGTGAACAGCTGCTCCTTGTGGCCTGTGGACGGGAAGATGGAAGCTAGAAAAAGGGAAGTTGCCGGAAGTTTCTGTGAGCACCTGAAGGACTGGATGCAGACGTGGGAAGAGGGGGAGGGGTGGGGGAGGGCAGCCTAGCACCTTCCCTGCCCCATCACCTGGGCCTCTCTCATCTCCTCCCTCCCTCCCACGTGTCTCCCTCCCCCTCGGTTCCGCATGTCCCGGCCGCATCTCCCCGCGAGGCCCCTGGCTTCTCCCGCATGGTGGCAGGCCCCCCGCGCACCCCGAGCCCCGAGGCTGCTTCCAGGGCCAGCCTGCCTCTGCATGCTGAGCGAGTCCACCTGCGTGTCCCACCCCACGAAGGGATGGCTTGTCCTCTGGGGATGGAGGGGAGAAGGCTGGGGACAGCTGGTGGAGCTGGGTGGCCAGGCAAGGCGGGAGTCAGGGCAGAGGGCACCGTGTGATTCTCTCAGCCCAGTGGGGCGGGGCTCATTCCAGGAGTCCGGACGTTGTCACAGTGCGTAGGCCCGTTGGGTTCAGAGTAGGATCTCCCGGTCCCCAGGCCCATCCTAGAGACAGAGGGGCCAATGGTGTGTCCCAGAGGCGTCTCGTCCGCCCCAGAAATTCCTTGAGCCCCATCCCCGCCTTGGCCCCCGGGCCAGAGCGAGCAGGTGCAGATTTGGGACTGGGAAGCCCTGGGGAACCCAGCATGGAAGATGCCCAGTTAGTTCATCATCCAAGCTTGTGAGACCGAAAGGAGTGCTGTGACTGGCAGGGCAGCCTGTGTGGTCACCCCTGTGCCACCTGGGGGTGAGGGGCGGGCCCGTTTACACCTTGTTCCACGGGGTCTCCGAGTCCCGGTTACGGCCGCTCCATTGCAACCACCGGCTGAGCGCAGACAGGGCTCTCAAACTCAAAGTGCTTCTGGTGGCCAACACGGGCCATGAGCCGGAAAGCAGGTGCCACTTCTAGAGCAGGGGCCTTGGGCAAACCGGAGGACTCTGGCCTGCCTCGAGGGGGGCAGCCACTCCCGAGCCCTGGTTAACTGCTGTCAGGATGAAAGCAGGTCCAGGGTTGCCAGAAAGCCAGATTGGGCCAGGGGGATGGGGGCGGGGGGGGCGCCTGAAGTTTAAACAGTGCCAACTACTTTTCATTACAAAACTGCTCAGGCCCAACAAAATAACTTTGTCAACCAGGTGATTAGATTTGGTCCACTTGTGACTTCTAGCGCCTTGTCCCTCACCAGTGCCCCCTGAGGCCCCAGAGGGCAAGTCCCAGGACAGTTCCATAATGACCAGGGCCCCAACCCCCCAAGCTGGCTGGCTGCCGCCCACCTCCCCGTCCCTCTGTTGTCTGGCTGGGGTGGGAGGAGGTCGAGGCAATAACTAGGTAGGGGTCTTTGCGCAGAGGCAGGGGCCACCCAGGGAGGTCCTGGGGGCAGGGACGGCCCACCTCCCCGCCCCCAGCACTGCCCCTGGTGGGCCTGGGCCGATGGCCAGCTCACCCACCCACGGGCGCTGCGTACTTCCTGCTTCCCGCAGGCCTGGTCCCGTGCACCTCCACCCAGCCCCAGAAGCTGAGAAGCCATCCCTGAGAGGGGGGAAAAGGGCCCCAAATGCATCTTCTCCGACTCAGCGGGCAGCGAGGACTCGCCCTGCAGCCGAACAGCCCCAGCTCCCTCCCGTCCTCCCCATGCCCGCTCGCCAAGGGGGTAAGAAAAGATGCTCTTCCACTTCTCCAATTGGCTCGAGTCCTCTTGGCCGTGGGGTGAGGTGAGGGCGGGCGGGAGCGGGCGGGCAGCTCAGCAGGGCAGGGCAGGGTGCCCGGTGAGTCCCACGACAGATGCATTTCTGGCCTAGAGCGAACGTGCCCTGGACCCCGCCCCTGTCCACCAGGCCTGAGCGCGCTGGCCCCCCACCCTGCCCGGTGTTTGTGCATCGTATGTGTGATGGATTTGGCAACTTGACCCGCTTGTGTCCTATCGTCTCAGTGCATTTGGTTGTTGGGAGAAACAAAAACCATCTCGATTTTTTTCCTGATTGGATGATTCGGATATATTTTCTTTTCCTTGTTCTTTTGTTATTTCTTCCCCACCCCGACCTCGACCCCTTTCCTCTCTCTCCTTTTTTTCCTTTCCTTCCCCCTTTGCGGATGGGGCTGGCAGGGAGGGCGTATGCTTTCTGAGTTGATGCCTTCTCCTCCTTCCCCCCCACCCCACCCCACTTGGTCCCCTTTTCAAGTTTTTTCCTCTGCACCATTGCATTAATAGTGCTTTCTCTCCTCTCCCTCCTTATTTGGGGTCTGGCTTGCTTTTTCCTGTTGGTTGGCTTCATGTAGGGTCCTCTGTGAGTGGTGATGGCTCTAAGCCCCTGGGGGTGGGTGGATGGTCACCCCTCTTTCTCCATTTCCCCAGAATAACTTCATCAACCTGAGCTTCCTCCGCCTCTTCCGAGCAGCCCGGCTCATCAAACTCCTCCGGCAGGGTTATACCATCCGCATTCTTCTCTGGACCTTCGTGCAGTCGTTCAAGGTGAGCCCCCGCCCCTGCTCAGGGCTGAGAGGGAAAGCGGCCCCACCCCCCACCGCTGTAGCTGAATCTAGAGTGGAGGCCGGCGATGCTCACACGGTGCGTCTTGCTGAGAACGTGGTCTGCAGGGCTCTTGTCTAACTTCCTTCCCACCAGGCCCTGCCTTATGTCTGTCTGCTGATTGCCATGCTTTTCTTCATCTATGCCATCATTGGGATGCAGGTGCGTGCGGGTCCCCCCATGTTCCCAGAGCCACCCAAGGAGGGCCACTGCCCTTAGGCAGAGGGGGGTCGGGAGCCCAGTTCTGAGAGGCAGATGTGGGCATTGGGTGGGGTTTCCCTGGAGCCCCTGAGGGGCACGTCCGCCCCTGGTCATCGCCCTCCGATCCCCCAGGTGTTTGGCAACATTGGCATCGACGTGGAGGAAGAGGACAGCGATGAGGACGACTTCCAGATCACGGAGCACAACAACTTCCGGACCTTCTTCCAGGCCCTAATGCTTCTCTTCCGGTGAGAGGCGGGCGCTTTCATTCTTCATGCCCGTGAGGCCTGGGATGGGCATGGGGCACCCAGGAACCCTGGTGGGCTAGTAGTTAAAGGCTCTGGGACTCACACATGAAAGGCGTTTTCAAGCATCGTCTCATTGACTCCTGACCATCCTGTGGGGGGGGGGGGGGGGGAAAGCGGTTCTTGGCAGCCCCATGTGACAGACGAGGAAACTAAGGCTTATAGGCTCTGAGGCCTGGTTCTCAATCCTGGCTGCATGTTAGAGTTCCTTCTTTCACCCATGGGAGCTTTATTGAGCACCTACTGTGTGCCAGGCCCTGCTGTAAGTACTGGGAATGAGCAGAAAGGGACAACATTCTCTGCCTTCTGGAAACATATTCCTGTGGGGGAGACCATCAGTAGTAAACTGTACAGGATGCGAGAAGGAGATAAAATTTGAGATTAAGAGGGAAATGAAGGTACAGAAGAACAAATAATGCGTGATTGTCCTTAAATGGGCAACTCAGAGAGAGAGAGAGAAAAAGTGGCATAGAGATTGCCAGGGACTGGGAGAGAGGAGAATGGGGAGTTATTATTTAATGAGCACACATTTTCCATTGGGGAAGATGAACAGGTATCGGGGGTGGATCGTGGTGACGGTAACACGGCATTGTGAATGTGCTGAATGCCACTGGATGATACATTTTTAAATGCTTAAAATGGTCAGTTTTATGTTATGTACATTTGGCCACAGTAAAAATCATTGTTTTTCTCATTGAACAACAACCAAAAAGGAACGGAGGGCTGGTATGTCATGCCTCCCTGAGCGGGTGGTATTTGAGAGACATAGGCAAGGAAGGGAGCCGGATGGGTATCAGGAAGGGCAGGCCAGGCGAGGGTACGGCAAGCGCGAAGGTCCTGAGGCGGAGCATGGCTGCATGGAGGGGAGCCTGGAGGAGCCCCGTGTGCCTGGAGCAGTTACCGAGGGAGGAAGCAGTAAAAGATGACAACCACCCGGATGGAGGGAAGTCTTTTAAACGCACCTATGGCCTCAGGCCCCAGCGAGACCAGCTGAACCTAATCCTGTGATAGTGAGGCATTGGCATTACCCCCCCACACCCCCCACACCCCCGCCATGGGCTTTACTGCACAACCGAGAATGTGAGCCCCTCCCTGAGCTCCCGGAGGAAAGAGGTGCTTCCCGGGGCTCAAGCCCGGCTGGTCCAGCTCCAGAGCCCAAGTGCTCCGCCACGGTGCCCGCCCCCCTGGGAGGCCCTGGTGTCCGGGCGGGCGCCCAGGTCCCTGACGCCCCTCTCTGTCCTCAGGAGTGCCACCGGGGAGGCCTGGCACAACATCATGCTCTCCTGCCTCAGCGGGAAGCCGTGTGATAAAAACTCCGGCATCCTGACTCCCGAGTGTGGCAATGAATTTGCTTATTTTTACTTCGTTTCCTTCATCTTCCTCTGCTCCTTTCTGGTGAGTCTGTGGACGTGTGGGGGTGTGCGCCCCAGAACTGGCTCCCTCCTACCTAGGGGTGCGGACCTCTCTAGAGTGTGGCTGTGTTGCCGACTTGCTCTCTCCGCGGCTTCTGAGCCAGCCTGGGGTCAGGTTAGCCAGGGTGTCACCCTCGGTGCATTGGTGTGGAGGGCTGGGTCACTCTCCGAGGAGGGAGCCGTTCTGTGCACAGCAGGTGGTTTAACAGCATCCCTGGGCTCGGCCCCCTAGATGCCGGAAGCACATGCCCCCTGCCCTTCCAGCTGTGGCAACCAGCAGTGTCCACGGACATTGTCACGTGTCCCCTGGGGAAGGGAGGCAGAACCGCCCCCTTTGCAGCACACCGGGTGTCCTGCGGGAAAACCTGTGGTGCTGAGAGCGTCCCAGGACCCTTTGATTGAGGTGTAGGAGTCTTCCCCCTTCTCTCTGCGGGCCGGTGCCTTCCTGTGTGCGATCAGGAGCCAAGGAAGTCAGCCGCTTAAACGTTCTCTGGGGGCTCGGGGCTTTGCAAAGGATTGAATGGGTTCTCACGAGTAAAAGATGAATTTGCTGGAAGGAGGAATCTCATAGGCCCCACGGTTAAGAAACCCTGCAAGAGACCGAGCCCAAGAACCAGTGAAGAAAATAAAATGGATGGATAGACAGATGAAGAAGGATAGATAGATAGATAGATAGATAGACAGACAGACAGATAGATCAGGAACCACAGCAGCTGCCTGCTCCATCCTGATTTCTCTTTCTCACTCTCTCTGGGGCCTCATCACTGTACCCCCTTTTGTTCTCTGCTCTCCCTAGAGTAGTCACAGCACAGTCAGAGCAGACAGGGTTGGAAGATGAGACATACAGTGTGGAAAGCACCAGGGATTACTGACTG
>NW_006289106.1:605741-611705 GCF_000327345.1 Myotis davidii
CTGCCTGCAGGCATGCCAGGGATGGAGTATTAAACGGGAAAGAGCCCTAGCTGGTTTGGGGCTCAGTGGATAGAGCGTCAGCCTATGGACTGAAGGACCCCAGGTTCAATTCCAGTCAAGGGCACAGGCCCGGGTTGCAGGCTTGATCCCCAGGAGGGGGCGTGCAGGAGGCAGCCGATCAGCGATTCTCTCTCATCATTGACGTTTCTAACTCTCTCTCCCTCTCCCTTCCTCGCTGAAATGAATAAAAATATATAAAAGAAAAATTAAAAAGAGGGTGTTGCCGACCAACCCAGCTGCCCCTGGCACCCTCCAGGGAGTGCTGACACCCTGGCTGTCTGCTGCCCCTGCACAACTGCAGATGGTACTTGTTTCAAAGTATCACAAACTTGGTGGCTTCTCACAACAGGAATTTATCCTCCCGCAGTTCTGGGAGCCACAGGTCCAATCAGGGTGTTGTCAGGGCCGTGCTCCCTCCAAGCTTCTAGGAGGGATCCTTCCTGGTCTCCTCCAGCTTCTGGTGGTCCCAGGCATCCCTCGGCTTGTGGCAGCATCCGTCGCGTCTCTGCCTTCATCCTCACACGGCCTCCTCCGTGTGTGCTGGTGTCCAGATGTCCCTCTGACGAAGACAGGAGTCATGCTGGATTTAGGGCCCACCCTAATTTAGTATGACTTCATCTTAACTTGGTGACGTGCGCAAAGATCCTTTTTCCAAATAAGGCCACGTTCACAGGGACCAAGTTTGGGGATTTGAACATGTCTTTTGGGGGAGACACAGTTCAACTCACAACTCAGACCCTTGCAGGAAGGAGGAGTCTCCTCTTCCCTCCCCTCCTCCCAAGTCTGGTTTCCCGAATGTGGGCGATATTGTTTGCAGACCTCGGCCCGAGCACCAGCATCTGTCAGCAAAAGCCCAGCACACCCACCCTCTTTCGGACTAGTAACCTCAGCGGGGAGACCTGCCCCCTCGGTCTCACAGCCGCTGACCCGGGCGGGTCCATGGCCCAATTCCCAGAAGAGAGAGTCTGCCTGGGCCAGCGCAGCCCATGGACAGAGGCCCCCAGTGTCCAGCCGCTGTGTGTGCGTACAGGGACGAGATCCTATAACGCAGCCCATCTGGGAAGGGCAGGGACCTAGGAAATATCTGCAACACTTGACCACCCGCCTCTGAGGGCAGGAATTTTGTTCACTGCTGTGTAACCAGTACCTAGGATAGTGACTGGCACATAGTAGGTCTCAATCAGTATCATGAAATGATTCATTAAAAATAGAGTCATTAAATTTAGGGGCATCTAGAATTACATGTCATTTATTAAACACCTATTATGTTTCCATCTAAACATTTGTGTAGTGCCTACTATGTGCCAGACCTTATGCTAGGCACTGGGGGTAATAGGAGAGAACACGGGGGGGTGATGGGCCGACAAGTCAGCACAGATAGCAGCACAATCCATCTGTGCTTTGATGAGGGAAATTCGGACTGAAGGAAGATTTCTAAGAGTGGCCCACAAGAATGGTGAGCAGGAGTTAGACGACATATTCATCAAAGTGGTTGCAAGTAACATAAGCTGACTTAAGTAAAATATGCAGTTCACTAACTTGTGTAACTAAAAAGTCCAGATGAGGCTCGATCCAGGCAAGTGGATTCCGTCATCTTTGCTGTTCTCATACTTTCTCCTTGTAGAGGCAAGATGGCTGCCAGAGTGCCAGCAAAAATCCCAGGGTAGGCTCTCATTGGCCACCTTGGGTCATGTGCCCTTCCCTAACCAATGGTGTCTAAGGAGCCATGAGATGGGGTGAGCCACACCCAATTACAGCATTTAAGTGTAAAGGGGAAGTTACCCAGGTTGCCACTAAAGAAGCAACTTTTGCAAAGGCCTGGGACAAAACTGTTGCAAGCTCCCCATGTGTTAAGGGCCAGAAGAACACCTGAAAAGGAGCTACCAGATGCAGATGAGGGCAGGAAAACTCATCCATCCATCCATCCATCCTAGAAACTCAGGGTGGGACAAAAGTAGGTGTACAGTTGTTTGTATGGAAAAGCATACAGTCATTAATAAATAATTACTAATAAATAATAAAACCCACAAATGATCTGTTTCGTATATGCACAACTGTAGGTACTTTTGCCCCCGCCCATATTTGCTGAGTCCTTACTTTGTGCTGGGGCTGGGAACACAAGGTTCTTGCCCACCTAGGGCCTTCACTCTGGCCTTGTTGGAGGCCAGGTGTGGGAGGGCTTAGGGTGATGGCAGTTCCCTTGCTTTTGGCCATCATTTCACACAGCCTCTCTTACCTCTCTCTCCAACTCCCTGTCTCCATCTTTCCCTGTCTCCCTCCCAAATCTCCATTTCTCCATCTCCCTGTCTGGGCTCCTTGTGTGAGCATGTGCCTTTCCTCCCTATCCCTTCCCCCCTTCTCTTTCTCTGTCTGTCTCCCTTTCTCCATCTCATCTCCCTCCCTCTGGACCTCTGTGTAAATGTGTTTGGATGGGTCTCGCTCTCCCCCACTCCCTCTTGGCCCCTGGGGTTCCCACAGATGCTGAACCTCTTTGTTGCTGTCATCATGGACAACTTTGAGTACCTCACTCGAGATTCCTCCATCCTGGGTCCTCACCACCTGGATGAGTACGTGCGTGTCTGGGCTGAGTACGACCCTGCAGCGTGGTAAGGAGTCACCCCGAATCCTGCAGCCACACTGCCCACCTTTCTCAGGCACTGGAGCACAGGTTAGGGTAGGCTCCAGTTCTGGGGGCGTTGAGTCCCTGAGGAGCCAACAGGAATCTCAGGGGTATAAGTCTAGCAGAAAGAAATGAGAATTAGCACCCTCACAGACCCCGGGTTCAAAGCTTTGGGCACCACCCCTGCCCAAGCCCCAGGCTTTCTGGGAGATGAGGGAGGGAGTCAGCCATGAGAGCTGTTCTCCTATGAGTCTCTCCTCCCCTCACTGTGAGGCCTCCAGATGGTGAGGACACGTTTGCCAGGCCCCAGGGGGGAAGCCAGAGGCCTCTCGGCCTCAATTCTCCTGGGAGTGTGGGGGTGGGACCTGGCCTAGCTCCATTGGCAGATGAGATTGGCTGCCAGGTCAGAGTGGCAGAACCCAGCGTCTGCTGGGATCACAGGACCTGGAGAAGGTGGTCACACAGCCAGGGGAGAGGACACACAGCCTCAGGGGCCTTTGCATCTTCCCGGTCACAAAGGGAGTGAGCTCTCCCATCTCCGTGGGCACCAGAGGGCCTCTCCCTGGCTGCCAGGCAGTGGTTTCGGAGGGTGAGCTCCATCCTGTGCACGGTACTGAGCGCCTGCTCAACACCAAGCGCTGCAGGACACTCAGAGGCGCCGTCCTGATGCTCAGAGCCCATTAGCCACCGACTGGAGATCCTAGTTCAGGCTGAGTGTGGGGCCTGAGTGCTGGAGGGGCGGCCTCACAGGGAAAGTGGGAGGAGCCATCCTTGCCATCCCTGCAGCCCCGCAAGTCCTCCATGACCGTTACCGAGAGGCTGGGTGAGCCGCGGGTCTGAGACTGGATTTTCAGCTGGTTCCTAACTCTTCCTGTTTTGATTTTAGGTCACAGCAGTTGGATGCTGTCCCCCTGTCCTCTATTCCACGAGCCCCCTCATCCCAGTGTAGCCCATGTAGATCGTGGAGGAGGGAGGTTCAGAGAGAGCCCTAGAGAAGGTGCCCTGAGCCCGGAGCTCTGGGCTCGCCCCAACCGAAACCCTCTGCCCCCTGGGGCCTGTGAGTGCCTGATCCCAAGCCTCCCCCCAACCCCTTCAAGCCAGGGGTCCCCAAGTCCCTGACAGTGTGACCTCCCTGTGTGCACAGGAAGGCAGCGTGAAGGCAGCTTGACCCCTGTGCCTCCACTAATCCCCTCTCTTCTCCTTTCAGCGGTCGGATTCATTATAAGGATATGTACAGTTTATTGCGCGTAATATCTCCCCCTCTCGGCTTAGGCAAGAAATGTCCTCATAGGGTTGCTTGCAAGGTTTGATTTCCACTAAAACCTGCTAGCATCCATGGAATGAGTGTGGCTTGGGGTTCTTCAATATATATATTTCACATATATATATATCTCTCTCTCCAAAAAACAGAGCCATCTCTCTTTCTCTTGCATTAAACTAGAAAACTCTCTTAGCCAACAGAATGCAGTCACTAGACTTGATGAAGCATGGAACATACCTCTCTGTTCCCTTCAGCCATTCTGCTTGCTCTTAGCTGAAGCTGCCCATCCTAGGGTCTCAACGGCACCCCAAATCAGACATCCAGGGGGGGTCGTAACTTGGCTCTCCTCCCCCCACCATTACCTCCACTCTCTCCCCCTCCACCCTCTGCCTCCCAGAGCCCCCAGCCCTCCCACCACTCCTCCTCCCCATCTAGGCCCCCTCAGAGACCAGCCTCAGCCAAACCAGAGAACTTGACCCAGTTTTTAAAATAACATCCCACGAAAGTATTGTTTCAGGCCCTCCGAAATGAGGGACCCCCCCCCCCAATTCCCTGCATTTTCCACCAGAACCATAGCTCAGAGTCAAAGCTGAATCTGACCTTTCTCTTTTCTCTCTCTCTCTCTCCCTGCTTGGAAGCAGTGAAATAATATTTTTTTAATTACCTTTTCTTCCATTTTTTTTTCTCCTCTTTTCCATTTATTTGAAACACCTATTTTATCGTTCTCTGCATCTTTCTATATTTTTTCGGCTCCTGTGGTTTTGGTTTTGGTTTTTTTTTCTTCTGTTTCCTCCCCTCCCTCCCCTCTCCCCTCCTTTGGTTCTCCGTTCTGCCCCCTTTTGTGTTTTCGGTGCTGCCAGGGGCCGCATGCCTTACCCGGACATGTATCAGATGCTGAGACACATGTCTCCGCCCCTGGGTCTGGGGAAGAAGTGTCCGGCCAGAGTGGCTTACAAGGTAGACTACCTTTGCTGACCACCACCGTCCGGGCACCGGGGACTTTTCCGTGCTGGCCAGGAACACCGGCCGAGTCTCTTTTTCCAGCGTTCCTCTTCTTTCTTTCTTTTTTTTCTTTTTTCTTTCCTTTCCTCCTCGAGTAAATGGGCCATGACCATCCCTTGATCTCAGGAGCACACCGTGTCCGTCCTTCTGATGAGTGTGTTTTGGTGTTTTGAGACTCCATTATGGCCGACATGCGGGGGGGAGGGGGGAGCCCCCAGTCCCCTTGTATTTGGTCTCCTGGGAACCAAATTGGACACAAACACACTTCAGGGGGGATCCCCACTGTGCCTCCTTTCTGCCCACCCCGAGCGGCCCCCACTCCCAGGCCGGGGCAGGAACCTTTTGGCAGGGGTCTTTGGCCCCCAAAAAGGCATGACCCTGGCCCCATCTTTTATATCTTGAATCCCAGGTCCCACAGTGCCCGCGCCCCCACACACACCTGAAGCTGATCTCTGACCTAGGGCCTTGGGGGATACAAGACCTCCCGAGGAACACCCACAGCCTCTCCTCCCTGCTCCTCCCCCCGCTCCGGAGTTGTTTCCCCAGCTCCTGTCCCTATGCCACCTGCTGCCCCCCCAAGACCACCCAACATGCCTCTCCATTGTTCCAGAGTGGGCAGGCAGGCCGCAGCCGGACCCCTGGACCGTGGCACCCTGACGCAGGCCATGCACGCTGCCTTGGCGGGAGCCTGGGGCGGGCAGGCACCTTGGCCGAGGGGGCTGGGGTGGGGGTGGTGCATGCTGGCTGAAGGAGCGAGGGTCCAGCCACCCTCCAGGACCCCGTCCCAGAATCTACCTTGGCACCCAAGGACCGATGATCTGTTTCCTCCAGCTCATCCACCGAAAGTTCAGGGAGGACTTTTAAAGTCCCCTCAAAAAATATGAGTACCCATCATCCCATTCTCCCACCCACCTTGGTCCGCCCTGTGTCTGCGAGAGTCCTCCCTCCCATTCTGCCAACACATTCCCTCCTGCCTCCTGTGGCTGCCTCTCCACAGCCTCCTCCCCCCCCCCCCCCCCCC
>NW_006289106.1:611731-612257 GCF_000327345.1 Myotis davidii
TCCCAGCCACGGCCTGGAAGAGTCTCCCCACCCACATCTCAAAGACCCCTGCACCCCTGCACCTGTGCCCCTCTCTGTAGTCGTCCTCTCATCCTTTCTCTTGGTCTCTGCTTGTCTAAGTGTGTGTGTGTGTGTGTGTGCACTCACACACGTGTCCTCGCAAGAGAGAGGGAGGGAGAGCCTTCCCTCTGGCCTCTGTGCAGCCCCCGTGGGTCCATAGGACACCTCTGTGCAAAATTGAAAAGAGCACCCTTTCCACCGAACACCGTCTGCTGGGAGATTGTAACCCAGAGAGGCGATGAGAGCCAGACCCTTTGCTGCTGGCAGCTGGGAAGCTGTCATCTAAATGCACGAATCCACGGTTTCTGACGCAGGGACCCCGTGAGGGGCGCAGCCTGCACAGCTGTGCCCCGCGGCCCGTCTGTGTGCCTCTCCATCTGCCGCCTTCCTCCCCACTCGGCCCCCACCCATTTCTTGTGTCTACTCTGGGTTTGTCACCCCTTCCCCCTCGTCCAGCTCTGTGTTT
>NW_006289106.1:612313-615062 GCF_000327345.1 Myotis davidii
CGACCCCCACCTCCATGCCACCTCAGCCTGGGCCGGTGCACGCCAGCTCAGCATTCTCTCCCACATCACCAAGCAAGGGCCCAGCGCCCCTGCCTGGGACACGGGGAGTCCTCTCTTCCCTGGGCCACGGGAACGCCCCTCAGCCCTCCCCCACCATCACACAGCCGAGATCCAGACTTGCCCTGAGATACACTTCCCACGGAGCTATGAATGAGTCTCGAGATTCCGTCTGCATGTGCCCGTCCGCCATTCTGTGTGTGATGGCCTGGCCTCGCTGCATGTCTGCGAGGGGCCCACCCCATCGGCGGGGGGCCGCCCGCCTGCTGCTTCTCAGAGAAACGATGTGGCCTGTGCCCATCTGGTCTGGTCTGGGCTGAGCTGGGGATGGGGACGGAGCCAGCGGCCCCCAGGCGGTGTGGCCGTGGACCCCTCTGCCTGGCTGTTGCATGTCTGCTCTGATCAGCTTGTGCGCTTCTTCTTTGGGGGGAGACGGGACGGAGCTGCCTGGAGAACTCTGGGGCAGGGCGAGGGTCCGGGCCACCTGGGAAAGCCAGCTCTAGGGCCCAGCCTGCGGGAGAGGAAGGGGCAGGTCCCCCAGTGCCCTCCCCCAGGCCACTAAGGGGAATCGGGGAATGCAGCGCTGGGATTGGTAACCTGAGGGTGGGGGGCACCTCGCTGCTGCCTTCAGAGTTCTCCCTGGGGCTCTCGGGAGGGCGGGTCTGGCTCGCGGGAGACCGGGACGGAGCTTGGGAATGACTATCCTCGCCTTTGCTTTTCTGCAGCGGCTCCTGCGAATGGATCTGCCTGTCGCCGATGACAACACCGTCCACTTCAATTCTACCCTCATGGCTCTGATCCGTACAGCCCTGGACATCAAGATTGCCAAGGGTAAGGGAGGCAGGGGGAGGGGTGGGAGCTGAGGGGTAGGACAGGTGGAGGGGAGTGCAGAGGGCAGCTGAGGACTCCCCCTTCCGGCCTGAAACTGAAGGAGCCACTGCCCCACCCTGATCTTCCTTGGCTCGCCCACTCACTCGCTCGGCAAACATCTGGTCATGCCTCCCAGGCACCAGCCACGGCTTACATAGGGGGACACGGCAGCTTCCGCTTCCTGCAGGGGAGGGCCTGCCCCGGGAGGCTCTGAAGGAGGAAAGGTGATGGACGAGTCACAAGGACACCTGGGTGGACAGTGCCCCAGGCAGCGGGACCATCAGGTGCAAAGGTCCTGGGGTAGGAGGCCACCTGGGGCCGTGTTGAACTAACTTGCCCTCTGAGTCGGGGGTTGTCACGAAGCTTTTGGAGAAGAGGAGGGATCTGACCCTACTCACATTTGAACCGCCCCCTCGGGGGGAGAATGGACGGGAAGAGGCCAGAGTGGAGGCCACTGGCCTAACCCAGGTGAACCTAGGAGGGTGGCTCCGGCTGTGGAGGTTCAGATTCTGGATATAACGGAGCCGAGCCAACCAGAGAACCACGGGATTGAATGTGGGGGGAGAGGGAGAGAGAAGCAAGGCCACCCTCCGGGGTTGGGGCCGTTGCCTGCGACAAGGAAGAGGCAAGAGGGCCAGGTCCGGGCAAAGGGCGGACAGGAGGAGGCATTGGCAGAGGCGCGTGGAGACACAGGATAAGTGGGGGAGGGGGGAAGGGGCTCTTCTGCTTCCACTTCTGGGGGGGTGAGGGGGTGCCTTCTGTGGGTGCTGAAGGTGGGAGGTGAAGAGTCTTCAAGCTGGCGATGAAGTCAGGAGGCATCAGATGCTGGCAGATTTGCAGCCGGGAGACTGGGCAGGCTTTCCACGGGGACTGAGAGACCCCAAAGACCAACCTCGGGGCCACTGCAGCGTTAGAGGGCCAGGGAGGAGGGGACAGTGTGTCAGCGGCCGCCCTGCAGCCAGGGAAGAGGACTGAGGGTGACCGTGGGTTCCTCTGGCGGGGGTTCTGGTGGAGGTCCGGGTCGCCCGCCTGCAGTGCGACTCTGAAGCCTGGCAGAGACTGGATGTGACTTAGCAGCAGACGAGACCGCAGGGCAGAGAGCACATGCGAGCAGCAGAGAGAAGGACGTGGGAAGGGCGCCTGCAGAGGACGGGGTGCGCCCTCCAACAGAGTTGGACATTGGGGGGCTGAAGAGAGAGGTCAAGGCTCCACCCAGCTGAAGCCCCTGGGATATCAGGAGGAAAGCAGGCCGAACTTGAGGGACACGGGGTCCTGAGGGGAGGAGGGGGACAGCAGCTGGGCACACGTCGTCGGTCGGGCCCAGGTTCTGTGCACACGCACGGGGCTCTGCTTGCCCAGGCTGCTCCCGCAGCAGCTCGGTCGGTCGGTCGGTCGAAGCTGGAGCAGGTCCCAGCCCAGGGAGGGAGGAAGCAGAAGAGGAGGCGGCAGCTTCCTTGTGATCAGGTGGGCTCTGTGGTTCTGTGGGCTCATCTCGCCCATCTGCCCTGCCTCCCTGCAACCTTGGCAGACGACACCCTCTCCAAGCTTCAGTTCACGTATCAGCTAGTCATGCCACGTAACAAGTGGCCACAAGTTTAGCAGCACAAAGCACACCTATGTATCAGCTCACAGTTCTGTAGGTTGGAAGTCCCGGTGGGCTCAACTGGGCTCTCACACGGTCGGAATCAAGGCATCGGCCAAGCCGGGACCTTCTCCGGGAGCTCTGGGAGCACCAGACGTCGCAGCACCTGCCTGGCATTCCCGGTGCCCACCCCTGGCCCTGGCACGCTGCTGGTTGCAGGGGGATTTCACCTTTGGAAAA
>NW_006289106.1:615106-618072 GCF_000327345.1 Myotis davidii
TTGTCTTAGGCAGACCCAACCAGACCCCTCCCAGGGCCAATCCAGACTCTCATTCAGGCTCCACATGGTCCTGAGCAACCAAAGGGCACAGTCTCACCCTTTAATCCCTCAAACACAAGGCTCTGTCTGAAGGTGGGGTCTGCAGGGGCTCGGAAGGTTCTGGGAGGGGCATCGTGGGAGCTGAAGGGCTTTGACCTGCCTGAACCAGAGAGGGGTGTTCTGGCACCTTGCTGTCTCCCTGAAGCTGGTGAGCCTCTGGCCCTCAGGGAGCTGCAGGGACACAGGCGACAAACAATAAGACCATAAATCTGCTATGCAAAGTGCTCCAAGGTGAGAAATACTGTGGAAAAAGAGATAGCAGGATCGGGGCTTGGAGAGTGAGGTCAGAGGTTAGACCTGACCAGGATCGGGGTTTGGGGAGTGAGGTCAGGGGTCAGGCCTTAAGTCAGCGTTGCTCAGCTAGTGGCCCTTCTGCCCCCACGGACACTGGGCAATGTCTGGGGGCATTTTTGATTGTCACACTGGGAGGGGCTGGTGCTAGTGGCATCTGGTGTGTAGAGGCCAGGATGCTGCTGCTGCTGAACGTCCCGGAGTGTGCAGGACAGACCCTGTGATGGAGGCTCTTCACCAGAAGGTCTGCAGAGCCCTAGCTGGTCTGGCTCAGTGGATAGAGCATTGGCCTGCAGACTGAAGGGTCCCGGGTTCGATTCCAGTCAAGGGCACATGCCCGGGTTGCAGGCTTGATCCCCATTGGGTGTGTAGAGGAGGCGGCCAATCGGTGATTCTCATCATTGATGTTTCTATCTCTCCCTCTCCCTTCCTCTCGGAAATCAATAAAAATATATTTTTTTTTAAAAAAAAAAAAAAAAGGTCTTCAGAATGAGGTGGGGGAGGGGAGGACCATTGGGCTATAAACTCTGGGACACCACAAGTTCATGGGCGACTGTCGCCTGTGCACTAGGAGTCCTGGTGCTAATAATTCTGTAACTGGAGGAGGCATAGACCCGGGGTTCAGCCTTGAGGGAACCCCGTGACCCTAGGGGAGGGCCACCTGGAAACCCTCTAAGGATTTTTCCCTTTGTTTATTTTTTTAATTTTTCTCCTGATCAATCCAGTGTATTTTTTAAATCTTTATTGTTGATATGGTATTACAGGTGTTCCCCTATTTCCCCCCATTGCCTCCCTCCACCAAGTGCCCACCCCACCCCAGGCCTTTGCCACCATATTGTTCGTGTCCGTAGGTAATGCATATATGCATATAATTTTTTGGTTATTCTCTTCCCACCCACCCCCTTCCCTCTGAGATTCCTCAGTCTGTTCCATGTTTCCCAGCCTCTGGTTCTGTTTTATTCACCAGTTTATTTTGTTCATTAGACTCCTTGTTGGTTTATTTTCATTTTTAGATCCAATTATTGATAGATATGTATTTATTCCTATTTTATTGTTCCTATTTTTAATATATTTTTATTGATTTCAGAGAGAAAGGGAGAGGAAGATATAGAAACATCAATGATGAGAGAGAATCATCGATCAGCTGCCTCCTGCATTTCCCCTACTGGGGATTAAGCCTGCAACCTGGGCATGTGCCCTTGACCAGAATCAAACCCAGGACCCTTTAGTTCCCAGGCAGATGCTGTATCCACTGAGCCAAACCAGCTAGGGCTTCATATTTTTTATATTTTTTTATCTTCTTTCTCCTCCTCCTCCTCCTCTTCTTAAAGAATACCCTTAAACATTTCATGTAATACTGGTTTGGTGGTGATGAACTCCTTTAGCTTTTTCTTGTCTGGAAAGCTCTTTATCTGACCTTCAATTCTAAATGATGACTTTGCTGGGTAGAGTAATCTTGTTTGTAGGACCTTGCTATTCATCACTTTGAATATTTCTTGCCACTCCCTTCTGCCTTGCAAAGTTTCTGTTGAGAAATCAGCTGACAGTCGTGTTGATGCTCCCTCGTAGGTAACTAACTGCTTTTCTCTTGTTGCTTCTAAGATTCTTTCTATGTCTTTAACCCTTGATATTTGAATTATGAGGTGTCTTGGTATAGGCCTCTTTGGATTCCTCTTGTTTGGGATTCTCTGAGCTTCCTGGATTTGTAAGTCTATTTCTTTTACCAGATAGGGGAAATTTTCTGTCATTATTTCTTCGAATAAGTTTTCAATGTCTTGCTCTCTCTCTTCTCCTTCTGGCACCCTCATAATATGATTGTTGGTACACTTGAAGTTGTTCCAGAGGCTCTTTATACTACCTTCATATTTTTAGATTATTTTTTCTTTTTGCCCTTGTGCTTGGGTGTTTTTTGCTTCCTCATATTCCAAATTGTGGATTTGATTCTCAGAATCCTCTACTTTACTGTTGAATCCCTGAAATTATTCTTTAGTTAGTGTATGCTTAATTTCTGACTTCCTTTTTCATGTCTTTGATGTTCTCACTAAGATTCTTGAAAGTCTCACTAAGTCCCTTGAAGCTTTCATTAAGATCCTTGAGTAACCTTATAACCATTATTTTGAACTCTATATCCAGTAGTAGTTTGCTTGCTTCCAGTTCTTTCATTTGTGACGTTTCTTTGTCACCACATTTTAGTTGCTTCCCTATGTTTGTTTCTATGTATTAGGTAGAGCTGCTATGTGTACTGGAATTGGTAAAGTGGCCTTGGGCACTGTAGGTGTGCCCCTGTGTGGACTGTGTACACAATCTTATTGTAGTTGAGCTTTGATTGCTGTTGGCATCACTGGGAAGAGTTGACCTCCAGCCAATTGGCTGTGAGGACCAGCTGCAACTACAGTGGAAGAGCTGCTGTGCAGGAGATGCCCCTATGGAGCAGGACTTGCTTCATTGGGCTTTGGTGCTCACTGAGTCTACCCCTGAGTGTGTCCCTTGTGGATGTGTAGAGCTGTAATCTGGTATGGTCTGAAGCTGTCCACCGGGTGCACTGGCTCTGGGGCCTCCCAGGAGGTACCAAGTCA
>NW_006289106.1:637100-639341 GCF_000327345.1 Myotis davidii
TGACTTTGCTGGGTAGAGTAATCTTGTTTGTAGGACCTTGCTATTCATCACTTTGAATATTTCTTGCCACTCCCTTCTGCCTTGCAAAGTTTCTGTTGAGAAATCAGCTGACAGTCGTGTTGATGCTCCCTCGTAGGTAACTAACTGCTTTTCTCTTGTTGCTTCTAAGATTCTTTCTATGTCTTTAACCCTTGATATTTGAATTATGAGGTGTCTTGGTATAGGCCTCTTTGGATTCCTCTTGTTTGGGATTCTCTGCACTTCCTGGACTTATACGTCTATTTCTTTCACCAGGTAGGGAAAATTTTCTGTGATTATTTCTTCAAATAGGTTTTTAATATTTTGCTTTCTCCCCTTGAGCAACTTAGAAACATTGTTTTGAACCCTGTATCTAGTAGTTTGCTTGCTTTTATTTCATTTAGGTTTTTTTTCTGGAGATTTCTTCTGTTTTTCATTTGTGACATGTTTCTTTGTCTCAGTATTTTTGGTGCTTCCCTGTGTTTGTTTCTATGTATTAGGTAGATCTCTTATGTCTCCTGGAATTGTTAGAATGGCCTTGTGTAGTAGGTGTCCTATAGGGCCCAGTGGCTTAGCCTCTCCAGTCACCAGAGCTGGGCACTGTAGGTATGTCCATGTGTGGGTTGTGTGCACCATTTTGTTATAGTTGAGCCTGGATTGCTGTTGGCATCACTGGGAGGAATTAACCTCTAGGCCAAGTGGCTGTGAGGACCACCTGTGTCTACAGTAGAAGAGCTGCTATGCAGGCAACACCCCTATGGAGCAGGACTTGCTTCATTGGGGCTTTGGTGCTCATTGAGTCTGCCCCTGGAATGTGTCACTTGTGGATGTATAGAGCTGTAACCTGGTATGGCCTGAAGCTGTGCACTGGCTCTGGGGCCTCCTGGGAGGTGCAAAGTCAGCCACTGCCTGGGGCCACCCCTTAGGAGCTACAGAGGGATCTGCAGATGCTGCTACTTGAATTGGGCTTGGAAGTGCCCAAGTGAGGCCCAGCTGCGAAGCAAGGCAGGCTGGGCCTCTTATTGATAGGTTTGGGGCACGCTGGCACCAGCTGCAGCTTGTTTGAGAGGTTTTAGAAAAGTCTGAAGCCTGAGCCAGGACAGGCCATTCATATGGAAAACTGGATGGGGTGGGGTCTCCAGGGCAGAGGGAACAGTGTGGGCCATGCTGATGGAAACTCAGATATGGCTGCCAGTCAGTTCTGTGGGGGGGAGGTCTCAGCATAGGAACAATGACCCCTGTGAGCACCCCCCTTCTGGGAGAAAGCCACCCCCTGAGTTTCTGCTCCGATGCCAGACAATTTTGTTCCTCCCCCTATGTCCCTGGATTCAGAGGGATTGAGTCCCAGTAAGTCCATATGCCAGCCCTTTATAAGAGATACTGCTGGGAATCCAGCAGCCTCCATGTCACTCAGCCACAGTCTCTGCTAGTTTTTACAGCCCGAAGTTATGGGGACTTCTCTTCCCAGCTCTGGAACCCTGGGCTGGGGGGCTGGTGTGGGGCTGTGACCCCTTGCTCCTCACGGGAGGCCTCTGCAGCCTAGATATCCCTCCCGATATAAAAAACACCACATGTGAGTGTCGGACCAGCCCATTCTGTGCCTCCACCCCTCCTACCAGTCTCTATGTGCTTTCTTCTTTACTTCCCTAGTTGTAGGACTTCCGTTCAGCCTGGTTTCAGGCGGTTATGAATGATGGTGGTTCTGTATTTTAGCTGTAATTTTTATGTCGCTGTGGGAGGTGGCGAGTACCAGTGTTTACCTACACCACCATCTTGGCTCTTATCCGGATTTTCCCTTTGTTTAAATGTGAATGACAATCCTGGAGGCCAAGCTTCCCAACGAAGCAAAGCAGAATTCACTGGTTCTCAACCGGGGCGATCTTGTCCCCCCAGGGGACAACTTGGCAATGTCTGGGGACATGTTTGGTTGTCAGGACTTGGGAAAGGAGGTGCTACTGGCATCTAGTGGGTGCTGCTCATCATCCCACAGTGCACAGGACCGCCCCACAGTCACTGACCCCACAATCACACATGTGGGTGTGGACAGTGCTGACTGAGGCCCAGGAGCCCTGCCCTGACTCCCTTGTGTCTTCATCAGCGCAAGTGGCTATCCTCCTATATAATAGAGGTGATATGCAAATTGCTCCTCACACCATAACACCATCACAAGATGGCGGCACGCACACCGGGGGCGGGCCCAGCGGCCGCTGCTTCCACCGGGGT
>NW_006289106.1:639446-640751 GCF_000327345.1 Myotis davidii
GGTCCAGGTGCAGCCGGGGCAGTTTTTCCTGAGGCCTCTCCTCGGCGTGCACATGGCCGGCCACCTGCATGCTGTGCCCCTGCATGGCCTTTCCTCGGTGTGTGCACACCCCAGGGTCTCTCCCTCTTATAGGACACCAGTCCTCTTGGGACCTCATGTAACTTTACGTCCTTAAAGGCCCCATCTCCAAACACATTCACACAGGGGCTGAGGGCTTCAGCATGGATGTTGGAGGGACAATTCCATCCCATAGCAGGCGCCTTCTCTCTCTCCTCTAGAAGCAGGAGCTCACTACACTGTCAGGAGAGGGTGACTTCTAACAGGAAATGGCACCTTCTCTTCTTTATCTTCCCATGTGTCTGCGAAGGAGCCATAGAGACCCCAGACACCTCACTTAGCTAGAGACAGGAGACACAGCCACGAATTCCACCTGTTTCCCAGGAGGGAAGAAACACTGTCGTAGGGTGTTGGTGTGGAGGCTCTTGAGAGTCCAGCCACACAGGGGATTGTCCCACGTTTCCCCCACAATAGTCCTGACGTCCCAACTGCTGTAGGGACACATATTAGCTTCACACCACTCCCTGCTGCCCCACCCCAGTGACCACAGCCCCCTCCCTGCAGCACCCGTGGTAAAGAAAGACCAGACCGTGGAGCAGGCCCTCTAGTGGGTGAGAGATGAAACAACAACTTGACACAATAAATAGAAGAGGAAGCAGGAAAAAGACAGAGAAGGTGATGGGGGGATGTCTTAAGTAGGGGGGTGGCTAGAAAGCTTCCCTGGTAAAGGGTTTGAGCAGGGGCCGGAAGGAAGAAGGGGGCCATGTAGAAAGGATAGTCCTGGCAGAAGACACAGCCCGTGCAGAGGCCCTGAAGGAGACTGCTCCTGGCATGTCGGAGGGATAGTGAGAAGGTCGATGTGGTTGAAACAGTGAGCGAAGGCGGATTGTGTAGGACCCTGTGAACTTGGACCATCACCCTGACTGAGGTGGAGCGGAGGAGCCTCCTGACTGACTCAGGGGCTCACAGGTTCCGTCCGGCGGCTGTAGGAGGGAGAGGAGGACCTGGGCAGAGGCGACGGCACTGGTCCAGGCAGCTCCTCTTCCCGTCACCTCCAGAGTCACGTGGGCGAAGATGAGCAAAAGTTCCGGAGAATGCCTGGCAGATGTCTGTGCTTGAACCCACACCTGATGAGAGGCAGAAGTCGGGCCAGGTGTCAGAGGCAGTGCTAGGAAAAGGAGGCGTGGGGAAGGCTGGGAGCGGGGGGCCAACGGGGGTGCAGGCAAAGCGGAATGTGAGCTCTGCCCG
>NW_006289106.1:640780-646482 GCF_000327345.1 Myotis davidii
CCCAGCGGATGTGGTAAAAAACTGAAGTGCTTTTCTGATGGCTGGGAGCCGGCCCCTGCCCTTCCCCCAGATCTCCTACACCTCCTCCCACAGTCCAGCATAAAGGGGCCCCGTCCACAGTGAGCCAGGGGTCTTGGGGCCCATGCTCTAGCTCTGTTATCAATGTCCCTTTCCTGCCTGCCAGTAAGGGTTTGGGACACGCCCCTGTGACCTCTGGTTGAGGTGTGCCCTCTGGTGGCCGTGGGGAGTAAGGGCGGAGCGGGGAGAGCTGAGAGGAGGACACTGCCCTGGTTAAGGTGGGAGATTGTGGGGCCCAGGTTTGAAGGCTCTGAAAGGGAAGTAGGAGCAGAGGCCAAGCTGGTGTGTTATTCAGGATGGACAAGAATGTGCTGCCGTAACAAACAGCCCCACAGTCTCACACCGACACAGGTTTGCTTCCCACTCCGGTTCATGGGTCTTTCCTGGCTTGGCAAGGGGACTCTATTCATCAGTCACTTAGGGGCCAGGCCGGAGAAAGCCACTGTCCCTCATGTCACCAGCCATCGTGACAGAACAAAGGAGAACCCAGAAGGGTCATTCACTGGCCACTAAATGCCCAAAGTGACACCTCACTCGGCTCACACCTCATTGGCAAGACCTCATCACAGGGCCCCAGCCAATCACGGGGTCCAGTTCGGGCCACACTACCACGTACTCGGGCAGGAATCGCTGGGAGCAGGGATCGCTGACAGAGCCTTAATGACCACCTGGCGGGGGAGAGGAGGCTTGGATGAGGGAGAAACCTCTATCAGAACTGCTCTCTGGCTTCGCAGCCTCCCTGGGGCCTCCCCAGGCCTCGCCACAGACCGATGCTGCTGTGGTAACAGTCCTATGGCCCACACTGTCCTAAGGCTGCACGCATATTAACTACTTTAGTCATCAGACAACTCAGTGAGGCCCTGGCCACTGTGGCTCAGTTGGTGGGCATTGTCCCAGGCACCAAAAGGTTGCCGGTTCGATTCAAGGGTAGGGCACATGCCTGGGTTATAGACTCAATCTCCCATGGGGGGCAGAGTTGCAGGAGGCAGCCAATCGGTGTTACTCCCTCACATCAATGTTTCTCGCTCTCTCTCTCTCTCTAAAAATCAACGGTAATATTTTTTTAAAACTCAGTGAAGCAGGAACAATTGCTATCATCCCCATTTCGCAAATGGGGAGAATGAGGCACAGAGCAGTGGACCAACACCTAATGCCGTTGGAGTCAGGTTTTGACCGGGGCCACCCAGCCCCTGGCGATGCTGAACTATCCCCCCCACGCAGCTTCTCCACAGCCCTGTCCCTGCCAAGGACCGGAGCCCCCTGGACATGTCCCCCTGGGCCAGCTGCACTGGGCACTGGGACCCGTGGGAGCTGCTGGCTCGGTGACGGGCCTAGAGGCCAGCAGGTGCTCAGGCAGGCAGGCAACCAGGCCTCCCTGTGCCCGCATTGCAGGAGGGGCCGACAAGCAGCAGATGGACGCCGAGCTACGGAAAGAGATGATGGCCATCTGGCCCAACCTGTCCCAGAAAACACTGGACCTGCTGGTTACGCCTCATAAGTGTAAGAGCCCAGACCGGCCTGGCCCCGGGCCCAACCCAACAGGATGGGGGGCGGGGGGGTGGGCGCGGGGAGGAGGCACCGGAGGACGGGTGCATGCAGGGCCCCGTCCACAGTGAGCATGCTCTGTGCCCCCAGCCACGGACCTGACAGTGGGGAAGATCTACGCGGCCATGATGATCATGGAGTACTACCGGCAGAGCAAAGCCAAGAAGCTGCAGGCCATGCGTGAGGAGCAGGTATGGCTCAGGCCCTGACAGCTCTCCCCGCGGACATTCCTCCCTCTGGGGCCACCCAGGCTGGGAGACTGTACCTTCCTTGTCACCATGAGGACCATCCAGAACAGTGGGGTGTAGCCAAGCCCCAGGGCAGGTCATTGGCGCGTAAGGCAGAACCTGGGTTAATTCATCTGCTCCACCAACACTTACCGGGCACCTCCTGTCGCCAGGCACTGTTCTCAGCCCTAAGGGTGCAGCTGCGAGCAAAACAGACCAGACCCCTGTTGTGGAAATGCCAATAATGACAAAATGACTAAATGAGACAGCGTAGCAGAACATAAGCACCATGGGAAAGAGTGGGTACAACTTGAAACGGGTAGTCAGGGGAGGCCTCCCTGAGGAGGTGACTTCTGAGCAAAGACTTCAAGGAAGGGAAAAGAGAGTGAGCCACGCAGACACCTGGGGGAAGAACATTCTGGGAGGAGGGAACAGCCACTGCTAAGACCCTGAGGCAGGACTGTGAGTTTGAGTCTTGGAAGCAACAGAGCAAGCAAGAGGGGCAGCAGGAGGAGACGAGGTGATAATTATGCAGGACCTTGGGGGCCCTGCAGACAACTTCGACTTCTGCTCTGAGTAAGCGGGCTCCTAGCGGGAAGTGACCTCTTACAGGGGTTGATGTGTGCCCTCTGGTGGCCGTGGGGAGTAAGGCCCGGAGCGGGGAGACCTGAGAGCAGGATACTGCACTGGTTAAGGTGGGAGATTATGGGCTGGACCTGGGTGGTGGCCGTGGAGATGTAAGAAATGACCCCATTCTGGATGGATTTGGAAGAAAGAGGCTACTGATGGATCAGACCCTCCACAGCCTCCCTCACCCCCCACCTATCCCTCACACGCACACGCACACGCACACGCACACACACTCTGCACACGCTGCTCTCTGCCTCCCCAGAACCGGACACCTCTCATGTTCCAGCGCATGGAGCCCCCGTCACCAACGCAGGAGGGGCAGAACGCCCTCCCCTCCACCCAGCTGGACCCCGGAGGAGGCCTGTGAGTGTCACTCTGGCTAGGAGGAGGGAAGGAAGGGCAGGGAGTGCCCGTCCCAGGTACAGAAGCCCCCGGAGTGCCCACTGCCTGTGTCTCCCGTGCAGAATGGCTCATGAAAGTGGCATCAAGGAGAGCCCTTCCTGGGTGACCCAGCGAGCCCAGGAGATGTTCCAGAAGACGGGCACCTGGAGCCCGGAGCGAGGGCCCCCTACCGACATGCCCAACAGCCAGCCCAACTCTCAGGTGCCTCTGTCCTCTCGCTGCCCCACTGCTCACGGCCTGGGCAGCCCAGGAGGGTGGGGCCTGGGCCTGCAGCTCCATGCACACCGGGCTGCCCCTGGGGCACGTGTGCCCAGCCCCGGGGCTCACCCGGCCTTGCCATCTGCCCTGCAGTCTGTGGAGATGCGAGAGATGGGCCGAGATGGCTACTCAGACAGTGAGCGCTACCTCCCCACGGAAGGCCAGGCCCGGGCGGCCTCCATGCCCCGCCTCCCAGCGGAGAACCAGGTGAGCGCTTTCACCCACCCCCCTGAGGGGGGCCTGGGCCCCAGAGGCCCTGCCTCCTGGAGCCCAGGGCACCTCCTTCCTCCTCCGGGATGCAGGCCCCATCCTCTGAGCTCCTCCTCATGGAGGGCAGAGAGAAAGGGGCTCCCCTGGGCAGGGAGCAGTAGCCACTGCCAAGTGGTTGGTCTCTGCCCTGTTTGGGGGTGCTGAGGCGGGAGGATGTGGAGGACACATGGGGGTGTGGGAGGTGTGTGTGAGACTGCAATCAAGCATGCACACACATGCA
The DNA here is from genome assembly GCF_000327345.1 of Myotis davidii. NCBI lineage: Eukaryota > Metazoa > Chordata > Mammalia > Chiroptera > Vespertilionidae > Myotis > Myotis davidii. The sequence goes on from NW_006289106.1 coordinate 644,411, forward strand.
CACATACACATACACATGTGTGTTTTCATACACATGCACTCGCTTGCACAAGTAGGTCTGCTTTCAGAAACTGGCAGGTCCTAGGACGTGGTGACAGAGTCTGGGGAAAGCCCGGGACAGCTTGGGTTTGTCCTGTCTGGTCTCCGTGGGGGCTGCTGGGAGGGGCAGGGCCGTGTGCCTGATGTGTGTCTGTGTGGCTGCTTACCAGCTGCAGGGCCCTGGGAAGGAGGAGGGTATGCGGGTCCCAATGCCCCGGGCCCATGGGGACGGAAGCCAGAAGCATGGCTGGCTGTCCACCTGGCCCAGGAGGTGGGGCAGCATGTCTGACTGCAGGGCTGCCGTGTGCTGTGCCGGCTCATCTGCACGGGGTGGAAGGCTGCGCTGTGCCTGGCTGGGCCGGGGTCTCCCAGGGGCCTGGCCCCTGGCTGTGGGAAGCACCCAGACTGCATGTGGCTGCCCAGCCCTATCCTGCCAGCCTCTGCCCCCCAGGACTTAGCTGCTGGGCCCTGGGAGAGGGTTGAGACAAACACAGCTGATGGCCACCTCCCCAAACCATCCCCCACCCCCAGCTTTGAGTGTCAGCCGGAGCCAGGGCTGGAGGCATTGCATGAGGCAGAGCCGGGGGCCAGGGGCCTGTGGCTACACCATCCCATCTGTCCATCTCTTGCCTCTGCCATCTGTCTGTCTGTGGTGTCTCCTGTCTGTCTCCTCTGTGCCCCTGGGGGGACTGCTGGCTGGGCCAGGGTTATCAGTTCCCAGGGACTTTAACCCCTCTCTCCCTCCCTCCATTCTCCCCCTCACTCCTCAGGTCTATGCACCACCTCTCGCTCCCCCTCTTGGCTTTTATATTTATTTTCTTCTTTCTGTTTTTTCTGTGTGCACCATCCCGTGGGGCTGTGACAGAGGAGAAGGGGCCGGCCACGTGGGAATAACCTCAGTGTATGTACCGCCCGCCCGTCTGCCACCAGCTGGGCTCTGGCCCCCTCTTCCCGCCCACCCCCCCTCGGGGGAGTCTGTCCTTTCGGACTCCATCCTTTCTTTGCAGACAACACCTCCTCCCTCCCTGTGGAGACCTGTCCTCCTGTGTTCTGTTCTCTGTGTGCCCCACATGTGCCCTGTGGGGTGGCCCTTCTTCACCCCTCTTCCCCTTCCCCTCCTCCACCCCTTTCTCTGCAGAGCCCCGCATTCCAAGAATCCTGAACGATGCCCCCACAGCTGGCCCACTCTTTTTCATTTCCCTGCCCACCCCTGACCCTCTGGTCTTGCAGCCCTGTGTCCCTTAAAACCCCTGCCTCGGGCATGCCCCCAGCCACTCAGCTGGGCTGGACTCTAGGGGATGTCCCCTGGCTCCTCTTCCTCTCCTCTCCCAACTGCAGAGAACCAGTGGGGGGCGGGGGGAACAGAGAGGGGGGACTTAACCCCGGTGGGGTGGTGCAGCACGCACAGGTTCCCAGGCTGCAGGCTGGGGATGAGAAGGCAGGTCTCCCAGAACCTGAGTGTCAGGGCAGCCCCTCCGGTGGGGAGGAAAGACCAGACCTCACTGGCCAAAGGGGTCCGTGATTGGGGTGCTGGGTGCCTGGCCCTGAACCTGTAGGCCTCACAGCCTCCAAGAGAGCAGGCAGGGGTGAGCAGGGCATGCTGCCCAGTACCCAGTTCCCAGGTTTGCACTCAGGGTGAGCACAGCTCTTCTCTTCTGCCAGGCTGCATGTCCGTGGCCGGATGCCCAGGGTGTAGAGGTGCCCCTGGGAGTGGTCCTTGAGAGGCAGCTGGGATGGGTCAGAGGCTCTTGGCCAGAAACCGGGATGGGCCAGGGAGGGGACAGAGGCACCCCGGAGCCCTAGGTGATCGGGCCCCACCACCCACCACCCACCCCCACCCAGGCCTCGGCCTGAATGGTCACAGCCCATCACTGATGGCTGATCGGGCAGGACAGGTGGGGCCAGCCTCTGACTCCAGCCGCTGACCTGTCTTCCCCAGACCATCTCAGACTCCAGCCCCATGAAGCGCTCGGCCTCCGTGCTGGGCCCCAAGGCCCGGCGCCTGGACGACTACTCCCTGGAGAGGGTGCCCCC
>NW_006289106.1:646521-647518 GCF_000327345.1 Myotis davidii
AAGGGGAAGAGAAAGCAGAGGTGGGGAGAGAAAGCAGAGAAGAGGGCTGGGTGGCACCCCGCTGGGCTGAGGGAGTTTTGGGGACCCCCAAAGCCCCCGGGGCCAGAGGAAAGCACTGCTCTTAGGACCCACAGACCCTCTTGGTGGCCTCCTGTGTGCATGTCCTGCCCACCTCATGGCCTTCTGTCTTTCTGACCCCCGCCCGGCCCAGGCTTGGGGACAGACCTGAGCATGACCACCCAGTCGGGGGACCTGCCGTCAAAGGAGCGGGACCAGGAGCGGGGCAGGCCCAAGGACCGGAAGCACCAGCAGCACCATCACCACCACCACCACCACCACCCCCCGCCCCCCGACAAGGAGCGCTATGCCCAGGAGCGGCCTGACCACCGGGCCAGAGCCCGGGACCAGCGCTGGTCCCGCTCACCTAGTGAGGGCCCCGAGCACATGGCACACCGGCAGGTGGGTGTGGCAGGAGTTGCCCCCAGACCCAGCCGGGGGAGACCAGGAGAGGAGGGTAGCCCCCACGCCCCACTGGGACCTCTGACCCTGCCCACCACTGGGCTCCTTCCCAAGCCTAGGGGGGCCTGGGTGAGGGTGGACCTCGCCTCCCGCCACTGTGGCCCCCACTCTGCCCCAGCCCCTGCCGCCTGCCGCCCCCCTGCCTGCAGCTGCTTCCTCTTTGGTTGTGGATCACGTTTGCGTTCTGGCCAGCCCGGTCCCGCGCTGGCTGCCGCTGTCTTGCGCTTCCCTTTAACCCGGCTTCCGTTTTTGTTCCGATTATGATTTCTGTCCTCTGGACGCCTGTGAGTAATTTTTGAAACTTCTGCTATTTTAACCGCGAAACTTACAAAACTCCATTTCTCATTTCTCTTTTCACTTTGTTGTGTTGGTTTTTGACTTCCCCCGCCCTCCTCGTCTCTCTCCCTCCTCCCCCACTCCCTCCCCCTTCTCCCTCTCCTCCCCCTCCTCCCGGTGGCTGGGGCTTTTTTCCTTTTTT
>NW_006289106.1:648606-652812 GCF_000327345.1 Myotis davidii
GACCAACCACACAGCCAAGGGATTCGAATTAACTCAGCCATTTTTGGAGAACCTTGGGGAACATGGAAATTTCAAAAAAAAAAAAAAACATTTTTAAAAAGAAAAACGGGGAGAAAAAAAAAATCGCTTCTATTGATGAGTTTTATCATCTCAATTGAACCTTTCCTTCCCCCGGTGAACGCGAGCTGGTGGCCCGTGTGTGGCTGAGACACCGAAACCCAGCGTCCCACACAGACCTCCGCCAGACAGCTCAGCCCCCACACACGTGCTCAGACACACACAGGAGTGCTTGCTGGTTATACCAAACCCTACTATTACTGCCTGCAGAAATCGATTTAAAAAAAATAAACAATTTTAAAAAGGACAAAAAAATTAATGATTGAGAAAAGCAGCATTTTTTCTGACATTTGGTCCTGCTTGAAATAACAAAAGAAAAAAAAAAGACCACCACCACGGATTTCCTTTGCTTCTTTCTGCCTTTTTCCTACCTTGTTTGAAAACTGTGGGCTTGGGACTGTGAATTATTGCATGACATTCAAAAAGAAAAAAAAAATAAAAAGTTGAATCAAAGGGCTTATGGACTGAGTGGTCTTTAACCCTCTGCGAAGTGTCCCCCGGGGTCTTGGGGGGAACCATGGAAGGAGGCGCTTTGAAAGTAGGTAAGAAGCCCTGGCTGGTTTGGCTCAGTGGATAGAGCGTTGGCCTTTGGACTGGGGAGTCCCAGGTTCAATTCCGGTCAAGGGCATGTACCTTGGTTGCAGGCACATCCCCAGTGCGAGGTGTGCAGGAGGCAGCTGATTGATGTTTTTCTCCCATCGATGTTTCTAACTCTGTGTCCCTCTCCCTTCCTCTCTGTAAAAAATCAATAAAATATATTAAAAAAAAAAAAAAGAAAGTAGGTAAGAAGGCGAGCAGGGCTCTTCAGCACCCAGGTGTGGTTCCAGAGAGCTCCGCACACAAGCACCACCTGGGTCCCCAGCTCGGTGGCCAGAGCGCCAGTGATTCCAGCTGCCTCCTGACCAGGCCCAGGAAAGCCTCGGCCAGAGGTTCTCAACCTTGGCTGCACATGAGAATCACCTGGGAATCTTGTTAAAATCCTGATTTCTGGGTCTCATCCTCCGGAAATTAAGATTTTAACAAGATTCCCAGGTGATTCTCATGTTGAGAACCGCTGGCTAGGCCAAAGATGCTAAGCAGGTCCTTGCCAGCTGCCCAATAAGACACTAGAGAGGTGGGGGTGTTTGTTTATTTGTTTTCCTTTTTCAATTACCATTTACATTCCAGAGAGGGTTTTAGCCCTAGCCAGTTTGGCTCAGTGGCTAGAGCATCAGCCTGGGGACTGAAGGGCCCCAGGTTTGATTCTGGTCAAGGACACATGCCTGGGTTGTGGGCTCAATCCCCAGTAGGGGTTGTGCAGGAGGCAGCTGATCAATCTCTTATCATTGATGTTCCTATCTCTCTCTCCCTCTCCCTTCCTCTCTAACATCAATAAAAATACGTTTTTTTAAAAAGCAAGAGAGACGGTTTTAACTTCCTACCCAGACAACTTGACCGATCATAACCCCCACAGGCTTCCAGACCAGCTGTCAACGAAGGCCAACGCTGATCCCTGTCAGAGGTCCCCCTCGAGGTGCAGGGGTGGGGTGGGGGGATGCATGCAATTCTATCCAGAGCCAGGAAGCTACGGCCATCTGTTTGCCAGAGAATGAGGCCCACTGTTGGAGCCCCCCCACCCCCACCCCGGGACCCAGAGGCCAGGCTTGTAGCTGAGTGCCAGGAGTCGGGACGCCAGGCCTCCACAGCCCACACCTTCAGTGGGAGTGAGTGTAAGTTGCTCAGTAGACACAGGTGGAGGAGGGGAGGGATCAGTGAATGAAGAGGCAGAGGAGGACTCGCCTCACGCCCTGGTCTCACATCTCAGCACAGGCCTGAGCCACCTCGCCTGGAAACCTGAAGAAGGGACAAAGAAACAGGCTCTGAGGGCCAGGGGTGCTGTGCCAATGCCCTGGGCAGCTCCCTTTCTGGGGCACAAACAGCCAAGAGATCCAGGCTCCATTTCAGACAGGTCCTTCAGGCTGGAAGGAATTCTACCCCCTCCCTGCAACCCACCGCCTCCAATTGCTACTCCTCAGACTCTTAACGTCCTATCTGTGAAATGGGACCCTCTGCTGTGTCAGGAGGCAACGTTTTCCATCTACCCTCTTAGGTTCCGTGACGGAGGCCCGCGAATTAAACGAACAAACGGCAGATTCACTGGAGAAAAGGCACACAGTTTTTAGTAATACTTACAGAAAAGGAAAGTCACAGAAAAGAAGTGGAATTCAAAGAAGCATTTTGACTCAGGGACTTCCTATATCATTTGAAACAAAGGAAAGGGGATTTGAGCTTCAAGGGACTATACATTGTGGGGAATGACACGGAAATAAGGGGGGACTAAAGAAATGTGAAGGCGATTCTAGAAGGGTTTGTTGCTGCAGACTCAGCTCAGTGCTGGCTCTCCATTCCCAGTGATGCCAGCCCCTCCCCTCTTCCTAGTACAGACGGCAGAGACACCCACCACAAAGGAAAATTCATGTCACCTTCTCAGAGGGAAAAGTATGCCCTGCTTGTAGGCAGAGGAGGGGAGGGCAGAGAACTCCCTGCATCTGTTGATTGTCAATTGCCTTCAGCTCAGAATGATCCCTACACCAAAGTGATATATTTTGGGGGGCCATACCCGGATTCCCACCAGCTGTCAAAGGGCTTGGGGGTCATGGTTGGGTGAGACAGATCTGTGCTGGGTCACCAAATAGAGCTCCCCAACTGCCAGAAGCGCAGGCAGGACTGGGGTGAAGTCCTGATTTTAGAGAAACAACCAGAAGGGGGCGTGTGAGGACAGGACACTCAGCAGGAGGCTGTTGGTCACTGTCAGTTGCAAAAGCCTCACCAGCACAGCAAAGCCAGTGTCTTACAGAGACCATGCTTAGAGTGACAAAACATTTAAGTTTAATAAAAATAAAACTTTTACAGAATTAATGGAATATCCTTAGCCGGTGTTGCTCAGTGGATAGAGCGCTGCCCTGCAGACTGAAGGGTCGCAGGTTCAATTCTGGTCAAAGGCATGTACCTCGGGTGCGGGCTCAATCCCTGGCCCTGGTGGGAGTGCAGCCAAATTGATGTGTCTCTCTCCCATAGAGGTTTCTCTCTCTGTGTCTCTCCCCCTCTCTTCCACTCTCTCTAACAATCAATGGGAAAATGTCCTCGGGTGAGAATTAACAAAATTAATGAAATAGTAGTACTATTGGTCTAGGACTGCCTTAAAAAAATTACCACAGGCTCGGTGCCTTAAAACAACAGAAATGTATTCTCTCGCAATTCAGGAGGCAAGAAGTCTGAAATCAAGGTGTCAGCAGGGTTTCAAAGCCACACTGAGGGCTCTGGCAGAGGACATACCCACCCACCACCACCACCTTCCCGTTTCTGGTGGCACTGCCATTCCTTGGCTCGTGGCCGCCTCGCTTCAGTCTGGGCCTCCATCTTCACTCGGCCTCGTTTCCGGTGTCTCTGTGTGTCCTTTCTGTCTTTTCTGAAGACACATTCGCCGGATTTAGGACCCCCTCCATCTAGTCTGAACTCATTTCCACCCTTACCTTAATTACATCTGCAAAGACTCTACTTCCAAGTAAGGTCCCTGTAGTTTAATAACTTGGTCTGTGTCCCCAGTTCCTGGCACCTAAAATCCTTGGTATTTCCTGAGTCATAGGAGTACCTTTTGTTATTCACAAGGAACCCCTGTAGAGTACACCTGTGTTTACGCTCATGAGGTAACTGGGTGGGGTTCCCTAGGTTGCTTTAGGATGGGGGCTGGGCTCCAGAAAGACCACGTGGTTGGAGGGTGGGAACTTTCTGGCCACCTCCAACCTCTGGGAACAATGGGGGGGGGGGGTAGAGATTGGGTTCGAGAAACAAACGTAAGGAGAGCTTCCAAGTTGGCAAACACATCCAGGGTGGGACACCCCAACTTCACGGGGACAGGAGCTCCTGCTCGCAGGACCCCTTTCTCTGGCAGTTCATTTTGAATTCTTTATAACAAACCAGTGACATCAAAAGCGCCTTCCTGCCCGGCTGGTGTGGCTCAGTGCTTGAGCATCGACCTATGAACCAGTCACCAGTTCGATTCCTGGTCAGGGCACATGCCCAGGTTGTGGGCTTGATCCCCACCAGGGA
>NW_006289106.1:652826-653749 GCF_000327345.1 Myotis davidii
TTAGGGGTTCAATCCCCAGTAGGAGGCGTGCAGGAAACAGCCAATCAATGATTCTCTGTCATCTTGATGTTTCCATCTCCCTCTCTCCTTCCTCTCTGAAGTCAATAAAAAAATTTAAAAGAATGAGTTTACTAGGCCATTGCTAGTACACGCACAATAAATGACTGGTCTTGGGGCATAGAGTCTCACCTGCCGGCGCATGGTGGGTAGGAGTTCTGCAAGCATTTTTACACATGAAGTTGGGGGAAGAACATGGAAGCTGCTCTGAAGGGACTTACATTGGCTGCAGACAAAGAGGGCGGGAGAAGCTGAGGCCAGGCCGGCTCTGGGATAGGCCAGCAGAGTTCATCCGCAAAGCTCATGGGTAAACAAGACCCCCAGGCCTGGGCTTCCACCTGGCTAGTCTCTCTCCCTTTTCTTTTTCTTTCTTTCTTTCTTTTTTTTCTGACTCATTTCCTTTACTGATGAGGTTTCTAAACTAGATTAGGAAATCTTCAGATAATCTCAGAAACAGCCACCTGGGAGTGGTTTTCTTTTTTTAATGTGTGTGTTTTTTATTGATTTATTTATTTATTGATTGATTGATTGATTGATTGATTGATTTTAGAGATGAAAAGAGAGGGAGAGGGAAACATTGATGCAAGAGAGAAACATAAATCCACCACCCCACCCCCACCTCACACACACACACACACACACACACACACACACACCCGACTGGGGAATCCATGGAGCCCGCAACCCAGGCATGTACCCTGACCAGGAATCCGACCGGCGACCCCCCAGTGCACAGGACAACACCCAACCAACTGATCCATACTGGCCACGGCTGGAAGTTCATGTGTTAATTCCAACATACACTAAAGGAGTGTGAGCAGTTTGTTGCTGGTTTTGCTGCCGTTGTTAACTGATTAAGCGCTTTT
>NW_006289106.1:653775-658451 GCF_000327345.1 Myotis davidii
GGTACGCCCCCCCGTGCTGTAAGGTAATTTAGGACATCTCAGAATTTTCTCCTTGTCAGAGTTCCCCTGTCCTCTGTGCCTTGTGAGGACACAGCAAGAAGACGCCATCTGTGAACCAGGAAGAGAGCCCTCACCAAACACGGAATGGTTGGACCTTGATCTTGGGCTTTTAGCCTCCAGGACAGCAAGAAATCAATGTCTGTTGTGTATAAGCTTCCCGCGAAAATATTCTCCTATAGCAGCCCGAACGGACTAAGGCAGCTGAACACCTGCTGAAGGCCAGATGGGGAAGCTGCAGAGGATGAGCAAAGGGGGCTGCTGGCCGGGGTAGAGTCCGCAAAGGGGGTGGACATGGAGCCACTGTCATCCTGAGAGGCCATAAGGATGAGTGGAATCGGGGAACTGAGACAGACGGCTGAGCAAACTGGCTGAGCTACAGCAGAATACCTCTGCGTGAGGCTTATACACAACAGCCAGATACAGGTCACCTCCCTAGAGATCACATCGAGGCCTCAGTTGTATTTCCAGCTCCAGGCCCAGATAATCAGCAAAACCAGGTGAGCAACGCCAGGACTGGCTGCAGTGATTAAAGACCCTGGCACTGGCCAATCAGTAGAGACCAGGACCCAGAAAATGCACACCTGGAGAGATGATGAAGATTCTGCCGAAATCCTCCCCGGAGACCTCCCCTAATTCCCACCTGCAGGAGAGAGATAAAGCCCTCAAAACAGGCTGCACAGTGCTCTCCTGCTGGGGCGCACCCCCCTGCCACTCCCTTCCCCCTCTTTCCTTCCATCTTCATCCCCCACAGGCATGCATCTCCTAAACCCTAAGGGACCCCACAAGACTTGCCACCAGGGGAGCGGTGGGCAGCAGCAGCTTGCCCCAGGCTAACCCCCAGACCCTGTCTCCAAAGCCCCCTTTTCTCTGACTTCCCAGCGAGCTAAGGCAGCCCAGCCTGCGCTCTCGTGTTGCTTCTTTTACACTAAGCCCTTCCTTGTTTCACCGTCCCCAGCTTTTTTTAAAAAATCCTCACCCAAGGATATGTGTGGGTTTTTGGGTTTTTTTTATTGATTTTAGAGAGAGAGGAAGGGCAAGAGAGAGAGATAGGAGAGAGAGATATGAATGTGAGATCGGTTGCCTCCCCTACACGTCCTGACTGGGATCAAACCCATAGCCTAGGTATATGCCCTGACTGGTGTACAGGACAATGCTCCAACCCACGGAGCCACCCGACCAGGGCGCTGTCCTCAGCTTTAATAAGTGTACCCTCTTGTCACCTGCACTGGTGTGAAATCTTTCCTACATCAAGTCGAGAACCTACACACTACCAGCTGGCCCTGGGCAGATCCACTCAGGGCCAGGTCCCCTGTCCTATAACAATCCACCTCTGCCCTGGATCTGCTGTGACAGCCCCCTCTGATGAGTGTGACACCCACACTCCATCTAGCCTCCTGTCCTGGCCCAGAACAGCGCACCGTGCCCCTCTGTGGTCCCCCTGTCACAGCCACCACCTCAGGCCCTGCAAGCTATGGCGCTTCGGCCCATTCCCAGCTCCCCACACCGTTCTGCCCAGGCCCAGCTCTCCCCCAGCACCTCTCCCTCGACCACCCTGCTCCAGCTCGTAAATGTGAGAAAGGCCTGGCCATCTGAGCTCCACTGAAAATGATCTGAAAGGAGAATACACTGCCCCTGCGGGCGGCAGCTACATCCAGAGAGGGCTGGGAAGGCACTGTTAGGTCTCCAAAACACACCATGGCTTTTGTAATTTGTGTTTTTATTTTTTATTTATTTTTTAATTTTATTTATTTTCTTTTTTTAAAAATATATTTTATTGATTTTTTCACAGAGAGGAAGGGAGAGGGATAGAGAGTTAGAATCATCAACCAGCTGCCTCCTGCACACCCCCCACCAGGAATTCGCCCACAACCAAGGTACATGCCCTTGACCAGAATCAAACCTGGGACCCCTCAGTCCGCAGTCCGACGCTCTATCCACTGAACCAAACCAGCCAGGGCTGTGTTTTTATTTTTAAAGATTTTTATTGATTTCGGAAAGGAATGGAGAGTATAGAGAGATAGAAACACCAGTGATGAGAGAGAATCATTGATTGGCTGCCTCTTGTACACCCCTACACTGGGGATCAAGCCCGCAACCCAGGCCTGTGCCCTGAGTGGGAATGGAACCGTCACCTCCTGGTTCATAGGTCGATGCTCAACCACTGAGTCACACTGGCCGGGCAGCTTTTGTAATTTGGAAACAGTTTTTAAAGGTGTTCAGACAGGTCCTGGCTGGGTAGCTAAATTGGTTATAGCATCGCCCCAACACTAACATGCCAAGGTTTCGGGTTTGATCCCTCCACACCAATCAGGACACATACAAGACTCAACCAATGAAGGATTAAATAAGTGGAACAACAACTCTCTCTCTTTCTCAAAATCAGTGAACAAACAAACAAAAATAAAGCAGTTCCTGAGCCCCAGATCGTCCTGGCCTATCAAAGATCACATTATAATAATCGATCAATTGGACAACTGAATTTGACTCAACCCCTCCCCCAAAACCAAGGGCCAGGCCTCCTTCAAGGTTGTGTCCCAGCTCCTGGCCCAAGGAGTACCCACAGGTACGGCTGGTTGAGCTGAGGTTGCACAGGCAGGACAGGCAAGGCGCCCCGGACGGGCAGCGCCACCTAGAGGCCAGACGGTGAATAGCCAAAGGCATGATCGCTGTAACTAACGCGTCAGGGACCAACCAGCACAGCGAGGGGAGGAGAGAGACAGTGGGGGCGTGAGAGCACCCTTACTCGCTGCTCCAGGGACAGAGCAGGATCAGCCTGGACATCACGGGTGTAAATGTCCTGCCTATCGAAATAACTTTTTAACGACGACTCTAAAGTAGATGACTCATGACTCAGGAGGACCCTGGGAGCCTCTGCGGATCTGCCTCCGCCTTTTCTCAGGAAGTACCCAGAGGGGAGAGCAGGCCAGCAGAGGAGTTCTGGGAGCACGATGAGAGAAGGGGCTGCTAGGACTGCACGCCCCCTTCCTAGGATCATGGGAACTTTTCCATGCATAACAACACCAACCAACTGAGCCACACTGGCCAGGGCGAGGGAGACACTCAGATCAGAAAACTAAGGGCCAGAAAGTTTCCATCATTTGCCCAAGGTCTTGCCCCAGGCCGATGGGGGTAAAGGACCTTGAATCAGCAGCCCACTGGTTTAGTCAGCCCTGTTGCCTCCGGGAGGGTGAGGGCATGCCCCTCAGGTCTTTGAACTTCAGGTGGTGAAAAGTTCAAGGTGGCTCAAGGTATTGCACAAGTCTCCCTCCTCCACCCCCCTCTCTCTGGTCAGGGAGAGTGAGGTCCTGTTGCCCCATGACCTGAAAAATGAATCAAAAGCCCCCTGGTGGGCAGGGGTGGATAATTGGACCTCTTCTCCCCACCTTAGCCCTGCTCTGGGTCAGCTGGTCCTGCGGGTTTTCACCTGCTGGGCAGAGAACGCTGGCGTGATCTGATTCCCCCCCGGAGGCACAGTGGTCTGGTCCGGCCAAATTTAACAGCCATTTAAAGTGAGTTGAGCCCTAGCCGGTTTGGCTCCGTGGCTATAGTGTCGGCCTGTGGACTAAAGGGTCCCAGAATACGTACCTTGGTTGCAGGCTCCGCCCCAGCTGGGCCCTGGTCGGGGCACATGCAGGAGGCAGCCACTTGATGATTCTCTCACATTGACTTTTCTCTCTGTCTCTCTCTCTCTCTCCCTCTTATCCTTTCCTCTCTCCCTCCTTTTCCCTCTTCCTAAAAATCAATGGAAAAATATCCTCAGGTGAGGATTAACAACAACAAAACATAAATAAATAAAAATAAAGTGAGCTGAGTCGTGTTTAAATATTCTGGGCACAATAAGGAAAGTAAAAAGGAACAGTTTGTTTTTGGTGTTTTTGTTATAATATAAATGAAATGCACGTAGAATCAACCGCTTAAGTTGTATAATTCCACAGCATTTAGTGCATTCACAATGTTGTGCAACCAGCACCTTCTTAGTTTCAAAATATTTCCATCACCCCAAGATAAACCCCACTCCCAGTCACTCCCCACCCCCTCTCAGCCTCTGGTGGCAGCCACCCGTCTACTTCTGGTCTCTGTAGATTTGCTTGTTCTGGACAGTTCACATACATGGCATCATACAACAAGTGATCTTCTAGCTCAGCTTCTTTCATTCAGCAGAATGGTTTCTTATTTTCAGTTTTCACATTTTATTGGGGGCCACAGGGGAGGGGACCTCCTTCCTGTCCGTGGAGGGATTCACAGTTTCTTCAGCCACTCCAGGTTTCGGCCCTGGGGGCCCTGGGGGTGGCTGGCCACGCAGGGCATGTTCCCATCATCTCGGGCAGGCACGGGTAGGTGTGACCTCGTTGATCATGATGGCGGACTTGGTGTGGGGGCTGAAGCAGAGAGGCTCCCGATGGCGGGGGACGCGACCAGCAGCGGCTCCTTGGCCCAGGCATCCTTGATGAAGACGGCGATTCTCGCGACCATCTTGGTCTCGGGGGTGACCAGCATAATGGCTTCTTTCTTTCTTTTTTTCTTTCTTTCTTTTCTAAGGGGGAGGAGAGAGAGAAATAAATCAGAAAATCGATTGGCTGCCTATTGCACACTTCACACTAGGATTTGAGCCTGCA
>NW_006289106.1:658624-667192 GCF_000327345.1 Myotis davidii
ACAGCCCGAGCATACACCCTGACTGGGAATTGAACTGTGACCTCCTGGTTCATAGGTTGATGCTCAACCACTGAACACGCCGGTGGGCTGGGTCTCTTATCAGGGCACTAATCCCATTCACGAGGGCTCCACCCTTATGACCTAATCACCTCCCAAATACCATCACATTGGGGATTGGGTGTTAAGATATGATGGGGGGGGGCACAGACATTCAATCCATAACAGGGTGTATGTGTCTGTAGGTATAACAGAACTGGAGAGTGAGGTGTGAGGCTAGACTAGACCTTCGCGGCCCAGGATGGTCGCCATGAGCCACAAGCGCTTGAAGTGCAGCTGGTCCAAATTGAGATGTGCTCTGAGTGAAAAATACACATTGGGTTTCAAAGACTTTAGTAAGGAAAAGAGAACGTAAAGGATTGCAATAATGTTCATATTGGTTACATGTTGACATGATTATATGTGGGCTACATTGTGTGAAACAAATGTATTATTCAACATAATTTTATTTTCCTCAAAAGCTAAACATCGAGTTATCATAGAACCCGGCAACCCCACCTCTAGGCCTAGACCCCAAAAGAATTGAAAACAGGTGTGCAAACAGGAACATGGACAGGCATATACAGAGCAGCGCTATTCGCAGCACCAAGAGGTGGAAACAGCCCAGATGTCCATCAACAGATGAATGAATAGGCAGAATGCGGTCCATTCACTCGGTGGAATATTATTCGCCTGTAAAAAGGAAGGAAGTCCTGCTACCTGTTACAGCGTGGATGAACCATGGAAACATTATGCTGGCCCTAGCCAGTTTGGCTCAGTGGATAGAGCATTGCGGCCTGCGGACTGAATGGTCCCAGGTTCGATTCTAGTCAAGGGCACATGCCCGGGTTGCTGGTTTGATCCCCAGTAGGGGGCATGCAGGAGGCAGCCGATCAATGATTCTCTCTCATCATTGATGTTTCTATCTCTCTGTCCCTCTCCCTTCCTCTCTGAAATCAATAAAAAATATATATTTAAAAAAAGAGACCCAGCCCTGGCCTGTGTTTCTCAGTGGTTAGAGCATCAGCTGAGCACCGAAGGGTTGTGCGTTCAATTTCCGGTCAAGGGCATGTGCCTGGGTGCAGGAGGCAACCAATTAATGTGTCTCTCTCTCACATAGATGTTCCTCTCTCCCTCCCTCCCTCCTTCCCACTCTCTCTAAAAACCAATGTAGAAAAGATCCTCGCCGAAACCGGTTTGGCTCAGTGGATATCATTGATGTTTCTAACTATCTCTCTCCCTTCCTCTCTGTAAAAAATCAATAAAATATATTTAAAAAAAAAAAGATCCTCATGTGAGGATTAACAGAAAAAAAAGAAGAGAGAGACCCAGAGAGCTCCCTCATCCCTCCACCATGCGAGGACACAGAAAGATGGTCTCACCAGACGCCAAACCTGCCAACTGCTTCATATTGGACTTCCGGCCTCCAGAACTGTGCAGAATAAATATCTGTTGTTTATCTGCCACCCAGTCGGTGGTATTCTGTGATAGCAACCCGAATGGACAAACACTTGTCTCGGCCAGGGACCTCAGGCTCCTAATCAATAAACTTGAGTCAGATAGGGAGGACGTGTGTACGCGGACCCCTGGGGCTATCTGGCACTGGGTGTGTGCAGGCCCAACCACTGGGTGTGGAAAAACAAAAGCCGCCGGAGGCCTGATGCTATAAAAGTGAGAGAAGGTGACCTGACCTTTGCCTCCAGGAGGAGGTGGCTGCTGCAGAGGCCAGCACGCATACCCAGGAGCCACCGCTGGCTCTCAGCTGCCTGTGGGCACCCTGGGTCAGGGGTCACCCCTTAAGCTGGTACAGAGCCCCAGATCGGGGTGGGGGAAGGTGGCCCAGGTCAACAGGGACCCAGATGGAGCTCCCACAGGATTGCTTTTTGGGGGGAATGTTTCCAGCTCCTTGGGGCAGACTGAGCCAGGCCTTGGGGCCACACCAGGCAGCCCTCTGATTCATTCGTCGGTGCGAGGACCCCAGAGTGGAGGCGGAGAGAGCGCCTTTAAATAGAGCTCAGCGCCATCTGAGGCTGCAGGGCTGCTGGAAGGGAGCCAGCCACCGCCCCTGACCTGGCCAGCCTCCCTCCAGATGGGGTTCACACACCACCCCCTCCCGCCTCTCTGCTTTCCCCTTCCGCGGCAGCCTCAAGCCGCCTGCCCTGCCAGGCCCAGGCTCAGATGTGCCGGCTTTCTGTAAATGTGAGATATAAAAAGAAGCGGGGAGCAGGCGCAGGGGTGGGCAATGGCCGCTGGCTCGCTGAGAGATGCCGCCCCCACACTGCCCAGCCCGGCAAACACTCCCCCGCGGAGAGGAGCGGGCGAGCGCTTGCACGCAGACACTGTGACAAGCCGGCATTTCAAATCAGACATAAGGAGGCCAGCCAGCTGGGGGGAAGCCAAGTCTGACTTTGTAAAGGCCTCTCTCCTTGGCCGGAGCCGGGCCCTGGAAATCGCAGATTGCGTGGGATGCCCTCAGCTGAGGCGCGTCAAGCCTGCCCCAGGCAGTGACCCTCATGGAGGCACCGGGGCTCCGGCTGGCTGGCCTTGCCGGGCTCTGAGTGCCGGTGCAGGAAGGTGACAGATGCGGTAACATCAGGCACCTGTCCTTCAGCTGCCCCTCACCTGCCTCCACTCCCACGCCCCCTGCTCCCCATCAGCCGAACCCCACCGCCAGCACTTTCTGCTGCTCCTTCAAGTGTACACTGAGCAGCTGTTCCAGGCCCAGGGCCAGGAGCTGGGGATGCCCGGCGCCGGCACCGTTCACATCCTCGTGGGCTCGGTCAGATGGAGGAGACAGAGCACGGCAACAGCTACATCAACAAACCAAAAAGAAAACGCAGGCCAAGGACGGATGACAGCTGGGACCTGTGCTGTGCAGGAGCAGCTCAGAGCACCTGGGGAGGCCGACCTTGGAGGGACCTTCCGGGCCTGAGGATGAGGGGGCAGGTAGGAGAAGGGAGAGGGGTCCAGGTTGCCTCTTGCTTTTCTGCAGGTCTCACGTCCGCCTGACCCAGGCTAAGCCACGCACGTAGCGCTGCGTGAATGAATGAATGAATGCACCCGCATGTGACAGCAGCACGCCGGCTCTGCAGCCAGCCGGGCCAGAAAGCGAACCCTGGCACCTCCGCTCCTCTCCGAGCAACCTCCCGTCTGCCTCTCTGGGCCTCAGGTTTCCGGCTGTAAATGATCCTCGTCGTAAAAACATAAATGCATCTGGCACTGTGCAGGGCATGCCTTCCCTTCTAGAGCTTTCCCCGGTTCTTCCCCCTCTGTCTCCAGCTCCCTGGGCCCCTGGGGAAGTGGAACGCTCTGCCTTTAAGAGAGAGAAGGTAGGAACCTCCCCACGCTGGCCCTGGGCCTCACTCCTCGGGCCCTCGGGCGGCCAAGCCGGTGCTGGGGCCGCTCCTCAGAACCACTCACACACTCTTGTCTTGGCCTAAATATATTGCAACCTCCGAGTCATCCCAGGGCCTAGACTTCCTGCCCGAGTGGGTGCCAAGAAAAACAAGAAAAACAAAAGCCGCCGGAGGGACATGCACGGCGACAGGAGGAGGAGGAAGGAGAACCCATGGGGCAGGTCTGAGAGGTGCCTCGAGGGTCCTGGTGCTGATGGGGTGCTAGGAAAGCTGAGGATGCGGGGGGGCGGGGGTGTCTCCCCCACACTGCACCCTGTTTCCCTCCTCAGCTCAGCAGCTCTGAGTCACCATTCTGGCAGCTGCTGGCCCAGAGCCAGGCTGGGTGGGACCTGAGGGCAGGAGGTGGGTGGGGAGACCTACTTTAGCCTCTGGTTCCTCCTCCCAGCCCACAGGGGCCTTGGGTCTCAGAGCTCACACCCTGATCCACACCCAGTTAATCCCGGAATCCCCACGCCCTCTGGCTTCCAGGGCCCCTGCTGCTGCCCCTGCCCACCCCTGGGAACCAGGAAGGAAGAAAAGGACTGCCCGTCTCCACCCACTAGGGCTCTGCTGATGCTACTGCCCAGCAGGCCCCCCACCGGGGGCTGAGGAGCCACCACCCCTCCCTCTGGGCAGACAGTACTCTGGCCCGGGGCTGGTGGTCCTGCTGACCCCACTGACCCCTCCCCAAGATGCTGGAACCTGCCAGTTACCGCTACCACCAGGACTCAAGCAAATTTGGGAAAACACATCAACATACACAATATTATTTTGTAGCAAAAGGTGTGTAGAGGCAGAACAGTCAAGGCAGGTGAGGAGTCTGACATCACACACATACACACACACACCACACCCAGCAGCCACATCTGGAAACGTTTTGGGTTGCCATGACAGTGGAAGGAGGCCCTACTGATACTCTTTCCAGTGAGACGAGGAAACTTTGGTTCTTGTCTTCTTTTCTTTTTTTAAATATTTTTATTGATTTCAGAGCTCATGGGAGAGGGAGAGAGAGAAGCACTGATCAGCTGCCTCCTGCACACCTCCCACTGGGGATGGAGCCCGAAACCCAGGCATGTGCCCTTGACCGGAATCGAACCTGGGACCCTTCAGTCCACACAGGCGGACGCTCTAGCCACTGTCAAACCAGCCAGGGCGGTCCTCGTCTTTTTGAGGGAAAAACTTCACTCAAGAGACAAAGTGTAGAAAAGCAAGCAAGAATTTCTTGACCACAGCAAAAATATAGCTGGGCTGGGCTGCTCTGGCTCACTGAGGAGTCAGAGAAAAGGGGCCTTGGAGACAGGGTCAGCGGGTTAGGCCAGGATGAGCTGCTGCTGCCCACTGCTCCCCTGGGTGCAAGTCTCATGGGATCCCTTGGAGGTTGGGGGATACGCGCCTGTGGGGGAAGGAGAGGAGCAGGAGGAAGGGAATGGCATGGGCTTGCTCCCTGGAGGGAGAGTGCACTGGGACCTTCATTTTCGGGGGGTTTTGAAGTCTGGGTCTTTAGGGGAGGCCTTAGGGATGCATCAATAGAATATTCATCAGCTTTATGCTGATGTACCAACATGAGCTTTGTTCTCTTCATTTGTCTGTCCTTGGGTGTTGTCGACAAATGGCGCTTAATTGGATTTCTGTTAACTGTCTCCCTAAGATGATTTACTAGTAAACAGGCTAACAGCAAGGAGGGGAAGTCACCATGCACCAGGAGCAGGGGCAAGGTGCGCTAGGGCAGCGGTCGGCAAACCGCGGCTCGCGAGCCACATGCAGCTCTTTGGCCCCTTGAGTGTGGCTCTTCATAAAATACCACGTGCAGTATTGAAACTTTGTGGCCTATGCGCTGAAGTCGGTTTTCAGAAAGGAGATGGACGAAACAAGTATACAAGACGAGTGTTGATGGGAGAGTTGGAAGGGGTCGACCTCAGCGAACATACCTCAATCAGATTGAGGACGTTTTTAGCAAAGGCCAGCTTAGGAGTACCCTGATTAAGTTAATAACAATGTACCTACCTATATAGTTTAAGTTTAAAAAATTTGGCTCTCAAAAGATATTTCAATCGTTGTACTGTTGATATTTGGCTCTGTTGACTAATGAGTTTGCCGACCACTGGTGTAGTGTGGGGGAAGGAGAGGGGCAGGAGGAAGGGAATGGCATGGGCTTGCTCCCTGGAGGGAGAGTGCACTGGGACCTTCATTTTCGGGGGTTTTGAAGTCTGGGTGTTTAGGGGAGGCCTTAGGGATACATCAATAGAATATTCATCAGCTTTATGCTGATGTACCAACATGAGCTTTGTTCTCTTCATTTGTCTGTCCTTGGGTGTTGTCGACAAATGGCGCTTAATTGGATTTCTGTTAACTGTCTCCCTAAGATGATTTACTAGTAAACAGGCTAACAGCAAGGAGGGGAAGTCACCATGCACCAGGAGCAGGGGCAAGGTGCGCTAGGGCAGCGGTCGGCAAACCGCGGCTCGCGAGCCACATGCAGCTCTTTGGCCCCTTGAGTGTGGCTCTTCATAAAATACCACGTGCAGTATTGAAACTTTGTGGCCTATGCGCTGAAGTCGGTTTTCAGAAAGGAGATGGACGAAACAAGTATACAAGACGAGTGTTGATGGGAGAGTTGGAAGGGGTCGACCTCAGCGAACATACCTCAATCAGATTGAGGACGTTTTTAGCAAAGGCCAGCTTAGGAGTACCCTCATTAAATTAATAACAATGTACCTACCCATATAGTTTAAGTTTAAAAAATTTGGCTCTCAAAAGAAATTTCAATCTGTTGATATTTGGCTCTGTTGACTAATGAGTTTGCTGACCACTGCGCTAGGGTAATAATCCAGGATAATCCGAGCGTGTGTGCGTGTGTGCCTGGCTGTGTGTGACCCCCTGGGCCTAGACTCGGTTTAGGGTGCTGAGGTCAAGCCCACTCGCCACCTGTCGGGTCTCGCCAGAAGCCGTGTCCGTGGGTGGGAACCGTGGCCCTGGGGCTGGACCCTGGCTCCAGCTTTCAGGAACAGGGCTGGCTTTCATCGCAGGGGGACCACTGCGAGGGTAGAGGATGCGTAGGCCCCTTCTTCCCACGGACGTCCCAAGAGAGTCATGAGAAAGAGGGACAAGCTTGAGGCGTAAGGAAGGAGGCAAGGGAATTGGGGACACCTAGATGGTCCTGGGAGACACAGAGGTGCTGCTGGCTGTCAGGTCCCCAAGGGCCCCCCTCGCACACTTCCCCCTCCGTCGCCTCATCTCCAGGAGGGAGAGGGAAGCGCCCCCACCCGGTGGAAAGGAAAGCTTTGGTGGTCCCAGGGCACGCCCCTTCTTCAAGCTTCACACCCACCCCCCTGGGGAGGGAATGCCTTTTCCCAAACCACATGACGGCACTTTGCAGATGCCAGTTCCTGTTTATAAGACAGCATCTGTGGGAAGTCGGAGGGTAGCTGGGGAACACGTGGAACTCAGTGCTGCAGACTGGAGCCCAAGGCGGAGAGGGTCCCAGGAGCCCCGTCCCCACCCACACTGAGTGAATGCGATGCCCCCAGGGAGGCAGCAGTGAGTAATTGCAGGCTTGGCCTTCCCCCGGGCAAGAAGCCAAAATAAGGTTAATTCCGGAAGGGTGGGTCAAAACAGAGGCAAGAGGGAGGGAGGGGGCCTCAGGTGGAGGCCGGTTGGCAGTGGGCCGGCCTGCAGTCCAGGTCCAGGCCCCTCCCGGCCTCAAAAAGGCCCCTGATTGGGAGGGTGGTGTCCGATGGGCCCTCCCTGACTGCCCTGGGGTCTAAAGGGCAAAGCACCGAGTTACTTCCTGTTCCAGACACCGGCCAGGGGGCCAGGCAGCAGCCTTCCCAGTCCAGCAATTTGATTTTGCTCAGTAAATAATGATCACACACACACACACACACACACACACACACACACTGACACACAAACCACCTTTGTCCTTTTCACCTTTTCAACCCCCTGGGGGAGCGTGTACAAATTGGCCCCTGGGGATGTTTTCATCTTTGAAAGGAGAAAAAAAGATGTCGGTCACCTAGCAAGTGGGCAAACATGGTGGGTGCTCAGCTGTGGGCTCAAGGAAGGAAAGAGAGAGAGGGGGAGGGGGAGAAAGGAAGGGGAGAGGGGAGGGAGAGAGAGAGCGAGAGAGAGAGCTGCCCATTGGTGGCAGGGGCAGGGAGACTCAGGTGCTCTCTCCTTATTTGTGAACAAGATGTTGGTTGCTGGGTTTATAGAAGCAAAGATCCCTACCCACCCCTTTCTCCCACCCAAATCCAGGAGAGAAAAACACACCAATGGACTTTGTCTGATTAGATGTACCTTTGCCCAGTGCCTCAAGTCCTTCAGCTATAAAAGGGGGCTAGTGAAAGTGCCTGTTTAACTCTGGCCCAGGCGTGCAGGAGGGTTGACTAAGTGAATACAAGCCGCACACAGCACCCAGCTGGCAGCCAGCATCAACACAAGTCTCTTCTTAGCACAGGGTGTGTCATCTGGTCTGTAGCTAACCGGAAGCCCCCGGGGCCGGATGCTGCCTCTCCAGCGGCCCTTGAACACTCCCAGAGTCTTCTGAGGGTGCTTCTCGGGCTGGCTCGGTCAACCGAAGGGACTTGGCATGAAGCCTCAGTTAACACAGCTAATTCCCCAAAACTTGTCTTCCCAGGGCTCCACGATGGAGGAGAGGTTTCCAAGATTCCAACTCAGCTCCCTCCAGCCCCTGAGGACGGCCCTGTGCCCCTGTCAGGCCCTTGGGAGAACTTCCCAAACTGTAGGAAACTGAGGCCCAGACCAGTGAGATAGCTCAGGCAGGGGTGTGTGTGTGTGGGGGGGGGATTACCCCTGGGCAACGGGGCAGGGCAGCTAGGATGGTGTTGGCAGACATAGCTGTACCTGCATTTACCTGGGACACGTGGGTCCCCCGGCCCAGCCCCAGAGACCCTGGGGTTTCTCAGAGCTCAGAGTTGAAGGCGTCCTGGTGAGCCTCGCCGGGTCCCCTGGCTGCACACTGCAGCCTTGGAGGGGAAAGAACCTGGCCCTGGGCGGCCATGAGGAGGGCAAGGTCTGCATCCACATCACCATTTCCCAATCACTTCTGCAAACAGCACCTGGGACAGAAAAGGCTCTGTGTATTGACCTCCTTTGTCCATCCTCTCACTCCCCA
>NW_006289106.1:667401-667789 GCF_000327345.1 Myotis davidii
AGGTGCTGCCCACAGCTGCCCCTCCAGGAAAGGGTTAACAGGAAGCGCCTGGCGCCCTGCAGCCACAGAAGCCCATTGTTCTCCAGCAACCGCCTCCCCCTCCCTCATCCAGGAAGACCCTGTGGGGAGCCCCTTCAAAAGGTCCAGGCCGGTGTCTCGCGGTGTCTCCGGGCTGCAGGCCAGCCTTTCGGGAGGCCGGGGAGTGTGGGCTCTGGAAAAGGAAACTCCTCGCAAGAGGGCCAGGGCACAGCTGTCACCACCAAGTCTCAGGGGCTTTCCGAGTGAGGGGGGCTGAGCCCGGCCGCCCCAGGAGAAGCCCTCCCCCACAGCGCCCATCTGGAAGCCAGCGGCTTTGATCTTGAGCCTTTAGTCGACGAAGGCTCCTGTC
>NW_006289106.1:667916-672727 GCF_000327345.1 Myotis davidii
GCCCCGTCCTGTCAGCTTCTGATCAGCCCACGCTGCTGGAGGGGGCTGTGTGCTCTGGCGGGGCGGCCTATATTTGGGGGCCACAGGAAGGAGGGGGGCTGTGAGCAATTCCCTGGGAGACCCCGGGGGGTGGGCAGGGCGAAGCCGAGCAGCTGGCAACCAGATGTGGGTGGAGAGGCTGAGGAGGAAATTAATTGGTGCCAGTCGGGTGGCAGGCGGGGAAGACAGGAACCTAGGGGGCCCAAGAGCGGTCTAGGGGCGGGCGGGAGGGGGGACTGTGAATGCTGAGATGATTTCTTAACTGACAGTTAACCGTGTGCTGGTGTGGGGCGGTGTGATCTGGGGAGGATGGGCCAGGAGGCTGGGATGTCTGCTGAGAGGGGCGCCATCCAGAGCGGTCAGAGCAGGCCGGGAGCTGAGCCTGGGGCGGCCTCAGGCCTGAGTGTGCAGGCGGAGGGCCTTAGCCCCTGGCCTCAGCTTTCCGGAACACAAATTTGGGGAGACCTAAAGTTATTTTAGCACAGAATGGGTGGAATAGCCCCTGAGGCCGAACCTCAGGAAGCAGATATAAAGTGCCCCCCTAAGAGCAATCCTGGACACAGGAGGGGGCGGTCTGGGCTCCCCTGAGCAAGGTGTGGGGGCGCTGGGTTCCCCTGACTCCGATGTGGGGTTCTGGGCTCCCCTGGACACGTGGAGGGTTTCAGCATCCTCCATGGCTAGGGCAAGTAGCATGAGTCTCAAACTCCAGCAACCCCCATTTTCCTTCCGCTTTTTTCGCCTTTATCCAGATTCTCAGCCCACCCCCAGCCCCGGGGCTCCCAGCGTGGTCTCTGGCTCCCCGCGTGGCCCCTGAGCTCCGCCCTCGTATTTGTAAAGGTGGGGGCGCGGCCAACCTCTGAAGGTCTGGGCAGAATCCGGAAGGGACAGGTTTTGGGGGGTGAGGAGCGTGGCCGCGCCCACCCACTGCACTGGGAATTCTTGCAAACTGCTCCGCGCGGTGCGCAGGGTGGGTGGGGGCGGGCCGGAGAGCGCGAGGCGGGGAAATGTGCATGTCCCGCCCTCCGGTAATGGACACCCAGGTCGCTCCAGCCCGAGTCCAGCCAGTGACTCACTCACCCCGAGCTCCCGGCCTGAGACTTAAATTTCCTGGTGGAGATCAAGTTCCCGCCCCACTGGGCGGACAGCTAGGCCAACGCCGGTCTTCCCCCTCCCGCGGGCACCTCGCCCAGGCTCCGGGAACCGGGTAAACCGGTCTGGGTGCTGCTTCTAGGGTGGTCCGACCCGTGGCCCCGCCCTTTCCCAGGGCTGAACTGGGACGCTGTCTCTCCCCTTCCCCCTCCCCCACTCCGGCACAGAGAAGGGGGAGGGGAATCTCAGGATGGGGAACGCACTAGAGCTGTCTCCTATTTGCTCTCCTTCAGGGCCTTCCTCTCTGGGCCTTAGTTTTCAGATCTATAAAAAAATGGACGGCCCTAGCTGGTTTGGCTCAATGAATAGAGCGTCGGCCTCCGGACTGAAGGGTTCTGGGTTCGATTCCGGTCAAGGGCATATGCCGAGGTTGCGGGCTGGGTCTCCAGGAGGGTGTGTGCAGGAGGCAACCAAACAATGATTCTCTCTCATCATTGATGTTTTTATCTCTTTCACTCTCCCAGCCTCTCTGAAATCAATAAAAAAATATATATATATTTTAAATGGACGTTATATTTTAAATGGACGTTAGAAGGACCAGGACCAACCTCAAAGGAAAGTTTCAAAGGCCTCATTCATTCACAAAAACTAAGTAGTAAGCATCTGCTAGATTTGCCTCTGCCCTCTTGGAATCTACAAGCTAGAAGAGGAGACAAACCTAGAAACAAATGTAAAACTAATTGTGATAAATACTACAACAAGAAAAGTAGCCGAAACCGGTTTGGCTCAGTGGATAGAGCGTCGGCCTACGGACCGAAAGGTCCCGGGTTCGATTCCGGTCAAGGGCATGTACCTGGGTTGCGGGCACATCCCGGGTGGGAGATGTGCAGGAGGCAGCTGATCGATGTTTCTCTCTCATCGATGTTTCTAACTCTCTATCTCTCTCCCTTCCTCTCTGTAAAAAATCAATAAAATATATTTAAAAAAAGAAAAAAAAAAAGAAAAGTAACTCTTGATCTAAGTGTCAAAAAATATAGGGATCCTGGATCAAAATGGGGGGCAGACAGCAAACACTTCCCTAGGTGAACAGGGAAGGGAAAAGCACTCCAGGAGACAGCATATGCAAAGGCCGGGTGGCTGGGAAGACTGTGCAAGTGTGAGGCACGAAAGCAGGTCAGGATAGCTGGAGGGTGATG
This sequence comes from Myotis davidii, assembly GCF_000327345.1. Classification (NCBI taxonomy): domain Eukaryota; kingdom Metazoa; phylum Chordata; class Mammalia; order Chiroptera; family Vespertilionidae; genus Myotis; species Myotis davidii. The sequence goes on from NW_006289106.1 coordinate 670,241, forward strand.
CAAGATTAGGCCGCAGAGGCACTGGGCCCAGGTCCAGCAGGACAGTCATAGGGTTGTTGTCCCTCTTCCAGAAGCAGAGTCTTCCTAACTCTGGGACAGTGGACAAAGTGGTTCATTGTTATTTAAATAACAGAATACATCTCTCAGCTTCTCCTGCTTTTCAGCTTTTAGTCCCAGCTGGTTCTGACTTAAGGATAGTCTTCCTCCTTTGGCAACAATGTGACTTTAACTTTGCTAATCTTCCTTTGTAACTAAGAAAGCTGTCTGGAACCTCACACTGGCTACTGTTCCAGCAGGATCTTATGACAGTATTTCGTTTTCATTGTAACTTTTATGAACTGTTACCCTCTAAGTATGCTGAGTGATTAATTCACCATTAAGTTTTTAAAATTAGATAAATAATACTTACATAGTTGTTACACAGAGCTGATAAAAATCCTGACTGTCAACTGTCTGAAGTTTGGGAAATTCTAAGAGCCATCGGAAGCCATAGATTAAATGAGATAATAAATATTAAGCTCTTAGCATCTGCTTACCCCAGACAACATCATTCACTCATTTTGGCCTGGGGTGAGAGCATTCATTCATAAAACATTTGAATGGGGGTGCAAATGCTAAATAAAACATAAATGTATCTTCTCAAATGGTGAGTGGTACTCTAAGGAAGACTGAGTGGAGTGGGGTGCTCTTTTAGTCAGGTAGCCAAAGAAGGCCTTCCCCAAGAGGTGACATTTCAGCAAAAATCTGAAGAAAATGAAGATGGATGTGTGGGTATCTTGGAGAAAGGCATTGCAGGCAGAAGGGACAGCAAGTGCAAAGGCCCTGGGCTAGAACATGCGTGGCCTGTTCTGCAAGCAGAAAGGAGGCTAGTGTGTTAGAAGCAAGGGAGAGCCAGGAGAGGGAAAAGATCCAGTTTGTGCAGCTCCTGAGTAAAATAGATTGTGGGGGTCAAGGGCAAGGAGGAAGCCACTGCCCTCATCCAGGTGGGAGGTGATGGAGCCAGGAAGATGGGAAAGGCTTGGAGTGTGAGGGAAGGAGAAAAAGTGATTCTGCCCAGCTAGAGTGGCTCAGGGGTTGATTGTTGACCTATGAACCGCGAAATCATGGTTCAATTACAGGTCAGGGCACATGCCCGGGTTGGGGGCTCTATCCCCAGTATGGGGTGTGCAGAGGAGGCAGCCAATCAATGATTCTCTTTCATTATTGATGTTTCTATCTCTCCCTCCCTCTCCCTTCCTCTCTGAAATCAATAAAAATATATTTAAAAAAGAAAAAGTGATTCAAGGAGGAGCCCTCAATTGGAAGACTGGTAGGAAACAGCAAGAATTCTCTTTGGCTCCTGTTCTATTTGAAATACCTTAGACCCCCACAGGAGACTGGGATGGATAGCTAAATTTAGGAGTCTGCATAGAGGTGGCATTTAGAGCCCTAAAACTGAATGAGGGTGCCAGGGGTGAGTGTAGACAGAGGTCCAAGGCCTGATGCAGGGGTCACTGGTAATGTAGGAAGAAACCATGAGCATGGAACCTGCAGGAGAAAAAAGAACAACAACAAAACCCCAACCCAAAATCACTGGGTATGGCCAAACCCAGAAGCTGGCGGCGGGGGGGGGGGACACAGATTCTTGTTCATATTGAGCTACTGGAGGAGGAGGGAACTATTTTTCAAACTCTCTGGGTTTAACACAGCATCTACACACACTTTTCCATACATATATATTTGTACTGTTTGTCATCCTGGCCTCTTAACAATAAAAAAATAACACCGTGTGCCCGGCATTTTACTAAGCACTTTCTGTGTACTATCTGGATCGATCTTTACAATGAATCTAAGAGGTAGGGACTATTCCAAAATGTACAGCCAGGGAAACAGGCCCAGAGAGGAGAAGCAACTTACTCAAAGCTGCACAGGAAGCAAGCGGAACTGGCTGTCTGGGCTCAGAAATCTGTGCTCCTTACCCCACAACGTCTGCAGCTGGCCCTTGTCACCCAGCAGCATGGTTGCCTGAGTGGTGGATCTGTCAGGCTCAGGCCTTTTACCTTTGCGGTGGGGAGCAAGCGGTGGATAGTTCACATTCAACCAGACCATCCAGTCGGATGGGCACGTAGGTTGTCTCAAACCCGTGCCCCTTTCAGACAGCACTGTGGTGAACACCCTCCTGGAAACTCCTTGGGGAATCAGTGGGTCACGGGGATGGGGCATTTGTGGGTTTCGCAGCCGTTGTCCAATCAACTACTCCCCGGAGGGCCTGTCCCAATGACCTCGCGCCAAGTCACGGACTGACAGCCCCAGGCCCCATAGATGTCGGTTATTGTGACACGTTTTCGATGTTGCCTGTTCTGGCGGGTGACCTGAGTGTGCGGTGCCGGTCTGTCTCCCACCGTGTCCCCTCCCCGGGGCCGGCTCGGAAATGCCCGAGGCCGGGGCAGCAGTCGCCCCACCGCTTCCCGCGGAAGGAAGGGCCGGCGGTTCCTGCGACAGGATGCG
>NW_006289106.1:673149-674384 GCF_000327345.1 Myotis davidii
CTGCGGCTCCTTTGTCCTCCCAACGGCCCTCGCGGGGCCAGCGCTGGGGGAATGATGAGGACTTTCTCCCCTGGGGCGGAGCCAAGCCAACGACAAAGGCTCCCAGGAGCACTTCCAAACCTGCAGCTCCTCCGGGGGAGCTGTTCCCAGGCAGACCCCACAGAGGAGGAAACTGAGGCAGGGCGCTCACCCCCGTCTGAGCCAAACAAATCCACAGCCAGAGACTGGAACATGGTGTCACCAGGGGTCCCAAGTTTACCTGCTCAGCTCCCTGCCCCCCAACCCCGTGGGGCCTCGCCAGAACGGCACCTGTGGGTCAGGTGCAGCCGGGTGGGGAGAACCTGCGTGTTCCCCAACTGCGCGTGGCACGGTCCCCAGCAGTGTCCCCCCAAACCTATGTGAGCTGTGAGAGCCCTCGCTCTCCCAGACTTGCAGGGGGAACTTATTTCTTGATTTCATTCACCGATTTTACAGAGAAACATGGACCTGCTGGGACACCCACCCATTCACGGGTAGCTTCTTGTCGGGAGTCCTGACCTGGGATGCACCCCAAAACTTAGGCGTATAATGATGAAGCTCTACCCAACCGAGCCAGGGCTGTAGGGGAATTTCGAAGGAGTCAGGGCGCCAGGGCGCCCAGACGGAAGTGGACTGGCTGGGAAGAGGGGGCCCAGTCCCTCCCGCCCACGTGGGAGCCGGTCGGGCCGGTTTCTGCGGCCTCAGGAAGCCGCCCCCCTGCTCCTCCCCACCAGGGAAGAACACCAGACAGTCGACTTTGCAGTTAAATGGTCTTTATTTTCGCATCTGGTCTCTCTAGCAAAAGGCCAGACAGACAGAGTTAAACAGAACCCACCAGAGTAAATAGGCCCTCGAACGCACTGGCTAGAATCTCCCTCCCCAAGTGGGCCGGTTCTCCGCAGCACCTGGGCCCAGCTCGGCCTCACAGAACTGCGGGCACCCCTTCCCCCACTCGTGTGACTCAGACCAAGGTCTTCTGGGTTGATGGTCTGTGCCCGAGGGAGGGTGACGCTTCAGACCGTGCGCTTATCCCCACCTCGAACGCACCGAACGAGAAAAAAATTTAGCCTGAAATGAGATCCGTTCCCCCTGCCCAGAAGGCGCAGGGGTGCGGGCAGAAGCGCAGGGGCGGCGCCCAGGCGGCCCCGCTCCCAGGCCCCACACCCACGCGAGGCGACAGGAAGCGCCCCACGCCTGCCCGTGACGCAACGATGACC
>NW_006289106.1:675014-684156 GCF_000327345.1 Myotis davidii
CGCAGGCCGGCGGCGGAGGCGCTGTCGGGGGCGCTGAGGGGCTGCAGTTCAGGAGGCCGGAGAAGCGCCTCTGCAGGACGCGCGCCAGATTGGGGAAGGCACCTTCCGCTTGCGCGGGAGGGGCCTGCAGGCGCTCGGGGACCTCCGCGGACTCCCCTCCCTCCGCGCCCTCCTCTTCTAGACGGGCTTTCTCAGGGGTCTCCTCGGTTTTCGGCGCCTCCTGAGTGTCCATGGGCTCCGGGCAGGGCTGCTCACCGTCGGCGGACGCTGCTTCCGCTGCGGCTTGTGCTTCCCGCGGTGGGTGCAGGCGAGGGTCGAGGGAGCGGGCGACTGGCGAGGGCACCTCGGGCGGCTCGTGGGCTTCCACCTTGGCCGAGAGGTAAAGCTCCCGGGCGCTACGCATGACCAGAGACAGCTGCAGGCTCCGGTGCAGCCGCAGCCCGCCGCGCTGCATGCGCGAATGGTACATTTTCCACACCGACAGGGTCATAATGCGTTGCGCCTCCTTCTGCACCTCCATGGCGACTCGACGGTGGGGACTTCCCTGCTGAGCAGATGCACTTCGGACTGCGCGCTGGCTCACGCTTTCTCCGCTCACGCCGACGGATGCCGATACACCCCTAGGACGCTCTGCCCCGGCGCCCGCCACCGGGGCCCATTTGTACCCGGAGCTACGTCACCATGACGCCCCGCCCAATCAGAGCGCTGCATCCGGCTTTCCACCGCGTTGGGGCCAGAGACTTCAACCTTAAAGCGACAGGGTGGAATTTACCGGACAGACAAAAGGGACACTAGCCCGGACGCGGGGGAGCCTTCCCCAGTACCCTGAGCACTTGGGGTGGTCTCCTTTCTCAGCCCTCCCGCCTCAGTGCGCCCGCGCGCAGGCCCCGGGGAGCGGGGCCGAGGGTGAGGCTCAGGGCCCACCCACGTGCTAGAGTTCGCTGGCCCCCGCAGGTCGTAGGCGGCTGGTTTTCCTTCGCGCCGGGGAATACCCGGGTTTGAGCCCGTACATCCCCCGTGGGCACAGTTCCAGGCGTCTCATTAGTGTTTCTTGAACCAATAACAGTGCTAACACTAACTAATTGATTAACACACAACTAACTGATTAATACGTGCCAGACGATGCTAAAGGCTTTCCTTTCATAAAGATCTCCTTGATCCCTCACGGACGGTACTGCTGTTGTACTTGATTTATTCACGTGGGGAAACCGAGGCTGACGGACTAGTCCAATATTTGCTAAACGAATAAATGGGCCAACTGTAGCGAAAGGAGGCCTGCGCCTCTATAGCATCTAACCCACGCCAGCCCTCTTCACTCCCCCTGCCCGTAAGCGGAACAGGGTAAGCTGGCTGGTTCGAGGCTAAATTGCCAGCTGCACTGGCGGCGGAAGCCTGCAGATATGAGCGCATCCCAAGCTGCCATCTCTGCTCTCCGCACTGAACATCCTCCCGATTTGCTTCGGCACAAGCTCCACGCAAGGTGGAGGGCCCGGCCACACGACATCCGGTTGAACTCATGCTGCGGCCCCTAAACCACCGGCCCCTAAACCACCGGCCCCTAAACCACCGGCCCCTAAACCACCGGCCCCTAAACCACCGGGCCGCGCTCTGCCTCTGCACCCGGAGGCGCGGTTGGGGTAGGAGTTGGACACCGAGCAACGCAGAGAGAGGACAGATAGAGAATATCGACCCTACCCTTCGCCACGCGCTGCCTCTCCTAGAAAATCTACTCCCAGTTCCTCCCCTCCAAAACGCTGCAACATTGTTTGAATGGCTCCATTCATTCGTGGTACGGGCACTTTAAGGGGAGGCTCCGCCCGCTCGACTGGAGCGCCGGGCCTTCCCGCCACAGGGTCCGCGCGACATCCAGACTAAATTTGGAAGGAATGACGTAGGGCAGGTGGCCGAGCCACTTCCGGCTGCCCATGTAAGGACAGGGGCCGGGCTCTCCGTACTGGGCCATAGCCGGCTTTTTCCGGCCGGGCGTAGGCGGGGCCTGGCCTCCAGACACGCCCTCTTCCTTTCCCCTCTCCGGGTTGGGGCTGTCCGGAGCCCCCGGCTTCCGGACCCGCGTCCAGTGGGGCCGAAGGGGAAGGTTTCGCTTCCTTCCCGGGAGGCCAGGAAGGCGGGACGCCCCTCCGGGAATGCCCCCTGGGCGGGTTGGGGTGATCTCAGGGCGCCCACTGACGCCATCTCCCACAAAGACCTTGCCTGCACTAGGGGCGGCCCGGCGAGGGCACCTTTATTCCAGTCTCCCCAGTTATTTCTCCCCACAGGCCCCCTCCCAGGTATTACTGCTCCCCCCCAAATTAATCTCATGCACCCTCGGAGGACGCTCAGGTCCCGCCCCCTGCACCTGGGGGCTCAACAATCCCTAAAAGACCCCGAACAGCAACCGTCCCCATTCCGCGGCCTTTCCTGCCACACGCTGCGCTGACCGGCTGAGAATGTCCCCCACGCTGGCACCTCAGAGACTCCACAATGGCATCCCCAACCCAGGTACTAACGCTAAAACCCCACACAGGGACTCGGACACAGGGGCGACCCTCCAAGGACTTCTTCAGGGATCCCGCCCACCGCCCAGAGGGAGATCAGGACGTCATTCAGGCGATGGCTTCCCCGCACCCCCAAAAAAGTGCTTTCATGGCCCCAAAAGAAACGCCCCTGCGTGACAGAGACTTTGAAAATTCCTCCCCAAACATTCCTGATCTCTCCCCAGACGGAGACCCCGCACGCAGAGGACCGCTCTGCTCCGGAAACAATCCTCAGAGCCACCCCCGCACCCTCCCGCGACTCCCAGGAGGAAAAAAAGAGGAGAGTGAGTAGAACTACCCACAGAACGCCCCCACTTCAGCCCGCCCGCAGGAAGGCGGGGACGACCGCCTTTCCCCCAGCCCTCCCTAAACCTGCCACTCCCGACCCCAGGCTGGGGCATCTCCCTGCACAGGATGCGGGTGCAGGCTCCAGGAGCCCGTTAAAAGGGTCTACGAATCGAGCGAGCCCCTTCCCCAGCCACAATCTCGTCTGATTTCTGGGAGCTTATTATTTTTTATTTTTTAAAAAAAATATTTTTATTGATTTCAGAGAGGAAGAGAGAGGGAGAGATAGAAACATCAACGATAAGAGAGAATCATGGGTGGGCTGCCTCCAGCATGGCGCCCGCTGGGGATCAAGCCCGCAACCCAGGCATGTGCCCCTGATGAAATTCGAACCTGGGATCCTGCAGTCCGCAGGCCGACGCTCTATCCACTGAGCCAAACCAGCTAGGGCTGAGAGCTTATTATTTATGTTGCCGGGAAGGGAAACTGAGGTTGCGCAGCAACAATTCAAGGGGCTGGGTCTCGAACCCGAGACGCCGAGTTCAGACTCCAGCCTGGTCAGGCGGAACTACGGAAAGGCTGAGAGCGGCGGGAGCGGCGGACGCGAAGGGCGGAGGCACACGCACGGAAAGCCGCCTCTGCCCACAGCCAAGATGCCCGCGGCGGCGGGAGCTCTGCACTTCCGGCTTTTGGGGCCTCTCTCTCTCCTCGTGGCCCGGCTCTCGATGGTGGCCTGGGTCACGTGACGGGGGCGGGGGTGGTGGCGCGTTCTCCCCCGCCGCGAGGAAACCAGCTCTCCAGGCCGGGAGGGGAGGGGGCTCGGTCTCCCACGGGGGGCGGTGACATGTCTCTCGAAGACCCGTTTTTTGTAGTCCGAGGGTGAGTGACAGCGATGGGGGCAGGCAGAGGGTGCTCAGGCCCCTGCCAGCCAGTGCTCGGATGCGGGCCGCAGGGTGCCAAGCGGTCTGGGGGTGCGCGGGTCGGGATCACCCCGTGGCCGAGTGGGAGGGGTACGCCAGATGATGTAGGGGTCCTCTGAGCTCCCCCACTCGTTTGGGGGCGCAGCGGCGGGCGGCACCCAGACGCGCCCGCTGTGCCCCTGCCCGCAGCGAGGTGCAGAAGGCGGTGAACACAGCCCGCGGGCTGTACCAGCGCTGGTGTGAGCTCCTGCAGGAGGGCGCCGCGGTCGGCCGCGAGGAGCTGGACTGGACGACCAATGAACTGCGGAATGGCCTGCGCAGCATCGAGTGGGACCTCGAAGACCTGGAGGAGACCATCGATATCCTGGCGGGTCGGAGGGTTGGAGGGAGGCCTGGGAGAGGCCATTTCGGTGGCAGGGAGACCTGGGGGCTGGACACCGGGGAGGAGTTGAAGGCTTTGAGGCCGATGAGGGGGTTGTGTCTAGCTGTGGCCTTGACTCTTGACCCGGGGGCTACGCATAGTGGAAGCCAACCCAGGCAAGTTCAAGCTCGCAGCTGGGGACCTGCAGGAGAGAAAGGTCTTCGTGGAGCGGATGCGCGAAGCGGTCCAGGTGAGAGGAGGTTATGATGGGATAAGGGTGGAGGTTGGGGCGTCTTTACTCTCTGATGCTGTCCTCACCCCCAGGAAATGAAGGACCATATGGTCAGCCCAGCAGCCGTAGCCTTCATGGAGAGAAATAATAGAGAGGTAAGGCACCTTGACCTGACCCGAATCATTTTTCAGGGTGAGCCTCTCAGTGCGTGTTTGCTTGTTCCCTGGGAAAGTGCACGTCTGTCCCTATATGTCAGTGCCCATCCTCTGTGTGTGCAGTCCTCTTGGCTGTCTACCTGCCTGCTTTCTGTGTGTGTATACCTGAGCCCTCACTGATTGTATAATACTTCTTCTGCCTTGTCCTGGAGGTCTATACTGGTTTCCCGGGGTGGGGGGTGAGTGGTGTCTGTATACCTATCCCCTTTCTTTGTGTTTACTGTTTCCAGCATAATGCCTACTTTTTTTTTCTCTGTGTATGCTCTTGACCTATCTGAGTGTGTAAACTCGGCCTCTGAGTGTATCTTACCTGCCTTGTGCATGCACACCTTCCCCCCACCCCCATGGGGGTGCTTGCTTTGTGTGTGTGCTTGCTCATGCCTTTTGTTTGAATGCTTCCTGCTGCCTGTCTGTACACCTTTCCCCTCTGTGCTGTATGCCCATTCTTTGTATGTTGTGACACCACCAGCCTCTCCCCCATCCCATCATAAGCCCACATGGGATCTGGGAGGGTGGGGGAGCTGAGGCCCACACCAGCTTGGAGTCCTGTAGCAGTGCCTGTGTGCTTTCCTGATGTGCTGCCTTGGGGATTAAAGTCCAAATTCTTACATACACTTGTTTATATGGTAACTAGTGGCCCGGTGCAACAATTCGTGCACACTGAAGGAAGAAGAAATATTTTAATGTCGCTATTCGCCCTTTCTCTATAATGGAAGTAACCAAATTCACAATTGACAATGACAGATTGAAACACACACGTGCGATTGGCCCCAGTGAGAGTTTTATATGTATCGCGTATATGCAAGTCAACTTAGCCTTCTATATATAGAGGACAAACTTGCTTAATTAGACCAGTTTTCTGATGTAGCTAAACTTTTCCCAGCCCAGTGAAGCACCCCAATTTCTCTTTCAGGTAATTGTCAGCAACACAGCAGTAAATATCAACACAAACAGATTATTATTGTAGATCCCGCAGGGAGAACAAAGGGCAAAATATGTAACTGCTAGGGAGAGGGAGCTGGGTGTTGTTATGTGACATCATTACCTGGTGCCCACAGCCACCGTTTCAGGGCTGGGCTGGGCTGTGGGCCACATTTTGCGCCATGAGGTCTCGGCAGCGTCGGCTGCGATTTGGTGGGGTGTCACTCCAGGATGGTGGTGGGGCCTGTGTCCCACTTGGGGGAAGCCGAGTGTTGCTTTGTGGGCACCAGGTTGAGGTGCCGTTTCTCTGTAAATGGCCAGTGCACATCACTGTAGCTCTTGCATTGAGCTTCTGCCCCCTGGTGGTCAGTGTGTCTCATAGGTACCGGTCAGATGGGTACTTAGCATATTAGCCTTTTATATTTATAGAGAGATAAGTGTTCTCCATGGATTAATTAATTTTCTCATTCCAACCTCAGCAAACAGGGATTGTAGTTCTCCCCATTTTACAGATGAGGAAACTGATACACAGGCAGGTCAAGTAGTGTGGCCTTGGGGTCTGTCACCTTGATGTTAAGTGGGTCTGGGGAACTTCAAACACTGCCTTACTAACCACCATCTAAATTTGCCTGTGTCTGGCTCTCTGGTGAGTGGGTGTCCTTCCCTGAGCTTGTGTTCTGTGCCCCACCAGATCCTAATGGGCAAGCCAACTGCCCAGAAGCCATCCAGTGACCTGCTGGATGCCAGCGTGGTATCTGTCACCTCTCGCTACATTGAGGAGCAGCAGGCCACACAGCAGGTTTGTGCGGCTGGTCAGTCATGGGCTGGAGGAGCTCAGGTCTCCCTGATGACAGCAGTTCTCACCTCTCCATTCTGCAGCTGATCATGGACCAACAGGATCAACAGCTGGAAATGGTGTCTGGGAGCATCCGGGTTCTGAAACACATGTCCAGCCGCGTTGGGGAGGAGCTGGATGAGCAGGGCATGTGAGGCCAGGACCCCCAGGGTGGGCCGGGAGCCTGAGGTCGGCTGCCCTTCGAGGGCTTACACCATCTTGGTCTTGGCAGCATGCTGGACACCTTTGCTCATGAGATGGACCACACCCAATCCCGGATGGATGGGGTCCTCAGGAAGATGGCCAAAGTGTCTCATATGACAAGTGGTGAGTTCTCTGGGGGGAGGCAATTTGGGGGGGTGGTGGAGGCATGGGGTGGTGCTGCCTCCCTCATGACGTCTGACCCTCTCACCCCTAGACCGCCGACAGTGGTGTGCGATTGTGGTGCTGCTGGGGGTGCTTCTCCTGGTTCTCATCCTGCTCTTCTCTCTCTGATCCTGGCTCTCCCAGGGGGCTGATCCCTCAGGCTGGGGGAGCTGGTAGGACCCTGCCCCCTGGGAGGAGGGTGTCATGTCTGGGGAGTTGTCCCAAGGCTCTCAAGAGCCAGTGGGACCTTCAGGGCCCTTGGTTGGAGCCCCCGCCACTGGTCCTTTCTCAAGTGCACTTAGGGGGTGGTGGAGGTAGGAGGACCTCAGATACACCCTACCCTGTTTCTATTTCCAGTGTCCCAAAGCCATTTATTCACCCCTATGCCTTGTACATGTGCCAACTTGGAAATAAAATCCCAGCCTTTTTTATACGTATGTAGATCATATGGTATGTTGACTCTAAACTAGTGGCTGCTTCCTGAGTGGGAACTCTAAACCTCGTTTCCATGCACAGGTGTGTGCGTGTGTGTACGCATGTGTGCGTGCTAGGGATTTCAGTGGCCAGTATTAGGTGCAGAAAAGACTATTCTGGTTAATTTCATGATGGATAATTTTATTGCCACTGGAAATTTTAAACCATGAATGTTTCTTGAGCGTTTGAAGTTCAACCTAAACAGCTTTTGCCTGTTCTGTACCCAAAATAGGTAAATGGCTTAGCCATGGAGCTGAGTGGTCACTTCTGAGGTGCCTCCAAGTAACGCTGGGCTCCGCTGCACAGCTGGTTTCTAGTTCCCTCTCTGATGCATCACTCTGACAGGGCAGCGTTAGTAAATTTAAGGGCTTTGCCATAGAGCCTTCCTGAGCATGAAATGATGCCTGTATAAGCTGGGTAAACTTGTAAGCACTGTGAACCTTAGATTATCATCAGACCTTTCCATCCCCCACATTAATCAGGCGTGGGAACCACGAATCTCACTCACTCATGTACACGCTCTGGAGTGCTGTATGTTACGAGGACGCTACTCTATCAGGCCAGTTAGTCAAAAAAGAACCAAGTATGTACAGACTCCTTTTTTATGTGATGGTTTGGGTTCTCTTGGCCCATTCTATACTCAGTTCTAAGTCTTTCTGGGGTTAAAAGATGTGCTTCTGGGAGTCAGGTGGGGCAGCATCACCTCTGAATTTTTGTTGGCAATGTTGTTGGTCCTCAAAACCCCTCTGACAGCTGATGCTGGACTTCAGGACCCCAAATGGGCTGGTCTTACTGAGACATACCCAGTTCATCCTGTGAACTGTAGTATAGTTGACCTCTGAACAACACAGGTTTAAACTGTGCAGTCCATTTATATGCTGATTTTAAAAATAAACACGATTAAATGTATATCCTTTATAACTTTAACCTTTTTTTGTCTATTGTAATACATTATATGGTACCTATACAAAATAGGTGCTCATTGACTATGTTACCAGTAAGGCTTCTTTTTGTCAACACTAGGCTTAGTAAAATTTGGGGGGTATCAAACATTCTATGTGGATTTTTGACTGCAAGGGTCAACCTGAAGCATATTAGTCATTGTTCCCATGGACATCATTCCCTTGTATCATGGGTGGAAGGAGCTGGCCTGGGCGGAGATGTAGCTTCCTTGTCCACCTCCCAGCAGATTTTTTGTTGACCAATGGGATCCCTGATAGGTAACTACCCTTCCCAGGCTGTTTGAAATGACTGAATAAATGGGATCCTAAGGCACTTACATGTCTTTATTTGGCTCCATAGAACCTTTTGTCATTTCATATCCTCGGGATCTATAGCTGGGGGGGCGGCACACTACAGGGCAGCTAGCTAGTGGGTCAGTAGCCCTTTCAAGGGAGCCTCTACCCTTCTAGCTTTGGAGGAACTCCCATGCAGGGGCCATGTGTGCAGGAACAGCCTTGGGCAGTGTTGTGAGTCTACACCTGAGGTAGCCTGAAGGGTGTTGTAAGTGGCACCCATTGGTGGTCTGGGTCTGTACCTGTTACCATTGGAAAGGAACATGCTGCCCCGCCCCCCTCACATGATGCATGTTCTGTCACATGACGTATGGCATGGCCACATCCAAGTGCACCCCGAGTTGGACCCTGCTGCATTTGTCAGTGTGAGTCCTGAGCAGTGGGGGTGTTGCTCTGCAGAATGAGAACCCAGTGTGCAGCATCTCTTCCAGCCACTACAGCCCCTCTGCCCCCCAGTGAGTAGCATGCTGCAGGGCTGTTACAAAGGCGTTTAGTTTATTCTCATCAGTGTTACTGATGTTCTCATGTTCACATTTCCCAGTGCACTTCTTTCCTTACAGTAGTTAATGTGCAATCTCACTTACAGGCTGGGGTGGGGGTGGGGGGCTCAGCCCGGAGAAGGGCAGGTGTTGGCACTCCACGTGGACACAGCAGCTGGCCTGTCCTACGGGAACAGGGGTGGCCAGAGGCCTCCAGTCTTTTTT
>NW_006289107.1:0-456 GCF_000327345.1 Myotis davidii
ATATCTATATCTATATCTACATCTACATCTACAAGTACATCTATATCTATATCTATCCATCTAATATACCTATATCTATATCTACATCTACATCTATATCTATATCTATCTATCTATTCATTCTTTGGTTAATCTGCTTGAGGAACTGCCTGGGGTTCGGCTGAGACGCAGAGAGGGGCCTGAGAGGGAGCTGAGGGAGGAGCAGGAACCAAGCCTGAGATTCTGTGAGGCACTTGCAACGCACATGATGTCAGCGCACCTGCCAACCTCCATTCCAGCGGTTCTCAACCTTCTGGCCCTTTAAATACAGCTCCTCACGCTGTGGTGACCCAACCATAACATTATTTTCGTTGCTACTTCGTAGCTGTCATGTTGCTACTGTGATGAATCGTCATGTAAATACCTGATATGCAGGATGGTCCCAGGCGACCCCTGTGAAAGGGGCGTTGGACCCCC
>NW_006289108.1:0-532 GCF_000327345.1 Myotis davidii
GATGGCCAATTCCCTGTCTGTGCTCGACTCCAATCTTTCAGCTCCAGGCTCTATGTTGCTTCTCAAGGCTCTCATCCTTCTTAGATCAGATTATGTTCCTATAGATCAAGGGAATGTCTGGCCCGAGGGCCAAAATCATTTGGTCTGGCCCTGCCAAGGCATTAGGGGTGAGTAAATTAAATCAGTGGTCACCAACCTTTTGGACCTCATGGACCACCAATGGTCCACAGACCACCAGTTAGTGACCGCTGAATTAAGTGTTTGACCAAACAGAGCAGGCTAATTTTGTATGGCCCAAGAATAATGTTATAAATACCCAATGGACCCTGGCATAAAAAAGATTCCCCTCCCCTATCACAGATAGAGGTCAGTCAAGAGCCAGAGCACCCAATTGTGCAAAAGTTGTTCAAGTCTTTGTTCTTGCTGCAGTCACTAAATGCCACTGAGCAAAACAAGTAGCATGCCAAGCCCAGCATCAATGGACAACCGGGTATACTCTGCCTTTCCATGAGGCAGCTGTGGATCCTACTAC
>NW_006289109.1:0-217 GCF_000327345.1 Myotis davidii
TCCCACTTTGCTGAGAATATTTATCAAAAGTGGTTGTTGGGTTTTGTCAAATGCTTTTTCTGATTCTATAGATATGGTCATGTTACTTCTGTCTTTCAGTTTGTTTATGTGATGTGTCATGTATATTGATTCATGAATATTGTACCAGCCCTGAATCCCTGGATGAATCCCATTTGTTCATGGGGTATGATCTTTTAAATATATTTCTGTATCCAAT
>NW_006289110.1:0-742 GCF_000327345.1 Myotis davidii
GGAACACTTCCAAGCTCATTCTATGAAGCCACGATCACCATAATAACAAAACCAGGTAAGGACAAGACAATAAAAGAGAATTACACGCCAATATCCCTCATGAACATAGATGCCAAAATCCTCAACAAGATCTTAGCAAATCGGATCCAGCAATACATAAGAAAGATCATACACCATGACCAAGTAGAAATTATCCCAGGGATGCAAGGATGGTACAATATCCGCAAAACAATAAACGTGATACATCACATAATCAAATTGAAAGAAAAACAAACACATAGGCACATTAATTGATGCAGAAAAAAAAATTGACAAAATCCAACACCCATTTTTGATAAAAACTCTCAGCAAGGTGGGAGTAGAAGGATCATAAATCAACATAATAAAAACCATATATGACAGGCCCACAGCCAACATCATACTCAATGGACAAAAATTAACACCAGTCCCCCTAAGAACAGGAACAAGACAGGGATGCACACACTAACCACTCTTGTTCAACATAGTACTGGAAGTATTAGCCATTGCAATTAGACAAGAAGAAGAAATATAAGGTATCTGAATTGGAAAAGAAGAAGTAAAACTGTCCTTATTTGCAGACAACATGATATTATCCATACAAAACCCTAAAGAATCCATCAAAAAACTATTAGACTTAATACATGAGTTTGGCAATGTAGCAGGATACAAAATTAACCCCCCATAAGCTATGCATTTCTATACACCAATAGTGAACTTTCAG
>NW_006289111.1:0-212 GCF_000327345.1 Myotis davidii
CTCAACGCAGGAGATGCCCCCTGGTGGTCAATGGGAGAGCACTGCTCAGCCAAAAGCTGGGCAGGCTCTTGGCTGGCAAGCACAGTGGCGGTGGCAGGAGCCTCTCCCGCCTCCGCAGCAGCACCAAGGATGTCCGACTGCCAGCTGCAGGGAGTGGGCCTAAGACGTCAGTGGGACATCCCCGAGGGCTCCCAGACTGCAAGGGGGTGCAG
>NW_006289112.1:0-207 GCF_000327345.1 Myotis davidii
TCTATCCACTGAGCCAAACCTGTTAGGGCAGCATATTACTTTTATTAATATAGACTAGAGGCTTGATGCACAAAATTCGTGCACTTGGGGTGGGGGTTGTCCGTCAGCCTGGCCTGCGCCCTCTCGCCGGACGGCTTAGGCCCGCTCCCCAGGGGCGGGCCTAAGCCATCAGTCGACATCCTTAGTGCTGTCACTAAGGCGGGAGAG
>NW_006289113.1:0-4715 GCF_000327345.1 Myotis davidii
TAGATACATGAGAAAGTGCCGGCATAAGACTGAGGGTCTAATATGCCTAGCGCATGGACACTGACAATAAGGTTGTGAAGACCTGGGGGTGGGTGGTTAGGGGCTGGGAGGAGAAAGGAAATGGGGGTCGGGGGTGCAGTATGTGTAATACTATCCTATCTAATAATACACAAACATGGTAATTAACCATACTTCCACTACGCTTCCCATTGGCTAATCAGCAAGATATGTAAATTAACTGCCAACAAAGATGCTGGCCGGCAGCTATGCAGCTGAAGCGAACATGAGGCTTGCTTGCTCCAGTGAGTGAGGAAGCTAAGGTTCCCCGCCTGCCATGGCCCAGCTCTGAGCTCTGGAAGCAACAATGTCTCAATTATAGAAGCTAAACAAACCCAGATACCTACTTTCAGCTGGCAATGACCTCAGAGCTGGAGCCGGGCCTCAGAGCTGGAGCTGGCTCTCAGCTCCAGTGACAGCTATAGAAGGTAAATAAATCTCAGAATAATAAAAAAAAAGAGGCTGGGAGCTTCAGTCGCCTGCCAGCCTAAAAACAGCCCGGTGACTTAGTTAGTTGGATCATTGGCTCATGCATCAAAAGGTTGCAGATTCCATCCCCGGTCAAGACACATATGGGAAGCAATCCATTGATGTTTCTCACATCAATGTGGTTTTTTTTTTTCTCTGTCTCTCCCTTCCTCTCTCTCTCAAATTAATAAACATATCCTTGGATGAGGATCTATTAAATATCTGAGAATGCCACCAGAGTGAAAGGCGATCAAACTGAAGCCTGAGCTTGCTAGACTTGAGGTTGCTGAAAAAATGGTCTAAAACCCAGCTGGAAGAGAGCAGGCTTTGATAAGACTCTAGAAAACTGAGAACATTGTCTAGAACCCACAGTAAGACAAGGCAACACTGGGAGCCTCGTGGAACTGAGTCTCCCAGAATCCTCCAGAGGAAAAGATGGACTTGATGATTCCCTATAATAATTGAGAATTGGTCTAGAACCCACCAGTGGAACAGGATAAGATGGGAGGCCTGGTGGAACAGGAAATATGGTCTAGAAACGATCAGAGAGAGGTTCACCCCTGCACCTGGGCCTCGAGAATGTGATCTGGACACCAGGAGGGAAAGGGAGTCTCAAAATGCAGCTTGAGGCATCCAGAATTTAGTGTAGAATCCATAGACAGATTTGCAACAAAAACCAAAACCTGATTTCTCAACTTCATTTCAATCAACTGCCTCTCTTGGTCTCAGCATCTTATCTGGGTGGCCAGTCAGGCCAGAGGAGGTAAGGATGCATTTGCCTGGGGGATGTGGGACCACTTGCCTGGGTGGAGCCATAGCCACCTCCGTAGTATCTCTGCTCGTTGAGCCAGCGCACAACAGGAGGTACAGAGTCAAAGTCTTTGAGCAGCAGCAGAGCCAACAGGGCATAGGATGTGGCCTCTATAGTGTGGAGCCTTTGGCCAGGCTCCTCCCAGCGGTTCTTATCTACAAGAGAGAACACCAGCCCCCATGCTCACTGCTCTGTCCAGCCTGGAGGTAGTTCAGAGAAAGCTCAGAAACAGACTTGTTCTAGACCTCGGTGTTCAGGTGTCCTGGCCCACATTTGTGGCTTTCAGTCTGCTGGTTCCTGCCTTACTCTCTTCCCTCATAAACATTTACTTTTCCGTTTAAATTCTGAACTGCAGTCCCTCTGATCTATGGGAGCAGATTCCCTAAGTTTGCCATGCTCATTCTCACCTCTGAGCCTTTGCATATTCTGTTCTCCCATCTTGGAGCACTTCTTCTCCACCTACCCCTGGTTAATTTTTATCCACTCGGCACAATTTGGCTTCAATGGCACCCAAGAGAGAGTGACACCTTTCCTCCTGTCTCTTAAAGCATCCTGTGCTTCTCCTGTCCCAGCATAATGATGCTCTAGAGCAGTGAGGGCGAACCTATGACAGGCATGTCAGAGGTGACATGCAAACTCATTTTTTGGTTGATTTTTCTTTGTTAAATGGAATTTAAATATATCAAACGAATATTAAAAATATAAATCTTTGTTTTACTATGGTTGCAAATATCAAAAAATTTCTATATGTGACACGGCACCAGAATTAACTTAGGGTATTTCAAAATGCTGACATGCCCAGCTCAAAAGGCTCGCCATCACTGCTCTAGAGGAATCTATTAACTCATTTGTTTCCTCAACTGGAACGTGAGGCCATGATGGCAGGGGCTGTGCCATATTCCCTGCAATGCCCCAAGTGCCTAAGAAAGTACTCATGACAGAGACTGCCACCAAGAACCATTCCCTCCTACTGGACACAGAGTTGGACTACATCTCCTAGAGGCCTTTGCAGGTGGGTATGGCTACATAACTGAGCTCTGTCTAATGGAAAGTGCAAAACAATTGATGGGGCCCCTTCCATGGCTGGTCTACCTCCCTTGCACAGTGTTCCTGACTGTTTCCCCTTCTGCTTTAATAAAAGGGATTCCGAGGCCCCGAGGTGGCAGAGCCATGAGAAGATAGAGCCTGGGTCCCTGCATCACTGTATAGAGGAGAGCTGTCCACCAACTTGGCACACCCACAATAATACTAAAGGCAATGACAACATCAGAGATAGATCTCTTACCATGTGCTAGACCTTTTCCTACCCTCATCACTCATTTAATCTTCGCACCAATCTTGTGATGTAGGTATCATTTTATAGACAATGTCCATAGAGGTTAAGTGGATTGTACAAGATCACACTGTGAGGATGTGGCTGAGGGTGATTTAATTTTGAACTTGGATCTGTCTGATGTCAGAGCCCATGTCCTTGCTCCTGTGTCATAACAAGTACTCAACAAATACTTGTTGAATCATGCAATGGACCTTTTGTGTCATGCTTGCAATGAGGACTTTTCACACCCAGACCCACTCATCCCAGCTCAGATTGGAGCCATGCAGCCCCGTTTAAGATGGCCACCCTCAACCCGCAGCCACGTATCTCTCCTTACCCCGCCAGGCTGCCTCTCACCTGTGGCTGCATTCAGAAATGTGTTGAGGAGAGGGCCCTCCAGCTTGCCCAACCGGGCCAGGGCATAGCCAGCAATGGCCACAGCATACGGTCTCTTCAAGTTCATGTAGTGTGCTTGAAGAAAGTCTCCAGCCTTATTGATGCTGCCCCCAAGGTTCTATGAGAAAAAGATTGGGTACTCTGGTCAGGTGGGCACTGCTGCCCCAGAAAGCTGACAAGGATCACACAATCACCACTTCCTGGGCATAATGTTTCTGGCCTTGGTACATATTTTTCTTGGATGTGTCTATTTTCAAGGGTTCCCCAGACAGATTAGCCACTGTGCACTGCTCTGTTGCTGAGTACCTATCATGTTCCTGGTGCAGTCTGTATACCAATGGTGTGCTAGTAAATACTTAATAACCAGTTGTCTAGTGAGTGCAGGAGGTGGGGGTTAGGGGAGCTGGTTTACTGATTGCCAATTACTGTGGTGTAAATTTCCCACCTTGCCAATTTCAAGCTACCAGTGTGACATACCTTAACACAGATTGGGAAAGAGATGCCGCAAATAGGCACCCAGAGTTAGCACACCACTGGGTCCTCCTATTATCTAATCATCATCGTCATTGTAGCTAATACTCACTATGTATCCACTCATTTAATCTCAAAATCCTATGAGGTAGGTTTTATTTTCATCTCCATCCCTACTGCACAGAGGAAAACACTAAGACCCATGAGATGAGTGCAGAGGCAGATATGCTTTGTAGTGATTTTTATAGTGTAAATATAACCATGGCTGATTTCAACCTACCAGCACGGAGTCACTGACTGTAGAATTGGGAAGAGATTATAAAGTATGTCCACTGTATAGGTACAACAGACATAAATAACCTCAAGATCATGGATGATGATAAAAGGTAGTAAAATAATTAAGAAGTGATGAGTTTTGAGGGTTTACTACCTTTGTTGTTGTTTTGTTGTTTTTTTCTTAATTGGATTTTAGATGGGGGAGGAGAGAAAGAGGGATCAGTTTGTTGTTCCACCTATCTATACATTCGTTGGTTGTTTCTGGTATGTGCCCCAACTGGAGATCGAACTGCACCTTGGCATAAGGGGATGATGCTCCAACCAACTGAGCTACCTGGCCAGGGCTACTACCTTTTTAAAAATGTGTAGTGTTTAGTCTAATTTATTTAAATAGAAGTTTATATACTTTGATATTTAATAATGATTGCGTTCAACAATCAACTTGCAATATTCCTGGAACACTAACCATGGGTTTTATCAAGCTAATTTTATCAAGCTCTTTATTTGAACCCCAGCAGTCTAGTTCCAGAGCCTATGCCGTACTCCGTTATAAGGGTGCTGTGTTGTAGTAGAAAATGTCACTATGTTGTAGTAGAAGTTAATCCTTTTGCCTGCCCTCTGTCTCTCCTATATCCACCCTTGACTTTTGTAGGACCTTCTCCTTCCTGTCATTCACATGGCCACAGGGGAACAGTCATATTTGCCCAGGAAGACCTACTCCCTGGTCTCAGCTCATTGATCCAGAAGTGACCACCTGACCCAGGCTGAGCCAATCAGAATCCTTTCCTAAGAATCTGGAAGATCTAGCCTTGGGCTAGGAACTTCCCCAAGGAAGGCAATTCTGTTCTGCCAGGTAGGCTGGGTGGCAGGAAAGCTGACTTATTGGGCAAAAGGGGCATGAAGGACACAGGAAAGAGGAAC
>NW_006289113.1:5991-8398 GCF_000327345.1 Myotis davidii
AAGAATAAGACAGCAATAAACTCTGTGCTACCCATACTCAACTGTAAGCCTACTTTTGCCCCACCCTGTGTTTTTGCATAATGTAGCTCATACATGTGTTACATCTAGAACAACTTAGAGAGTCCTAAAAAATACAAAAATTATTATACTTATTTTATACTTATTTTACAGATGCACACACTGAGGTCCAGAAAGGGCAAGTGCCTGAGAGTTATGATCTAAATTTAGATCTCTCTGACCCCACAGCCCTAGAGCTGTCTCTTTTCTAACTATAATTTCTTTCAAATCCCTAAGTTTGAACCAGAAAGGCCTGGGTTCCCCTTGGACTTAATGATAACAGCCTTCCTCTCCTTCCTCTCTTTTCTGGGGTCCTGAGGAGGAGAAGCAGGTGGTGAAGTTGGGATCCTGGAGTTCCCCACTTGGAAAGCTAAAGGTCAAACAACCCACTCTCAAAACCCCAGGACAAAGCAGATGTTGCAATTACAGAGCCTCCACGATGACTGTACCTGCGTGGGGGTTTGGGGAGGGGAAGAAGGGTGGGGATGCAGAGGAGAGCAGGGCAGGGCACACTTACATTGACCTGTCCTTCGCAAATATCTTTAGCCTCCTGCAGTGCGATGAGAACGAAGGCTGTGAGGGAAATATTTTTGTCCTCAGCATCCCTGTAGCCACCCTAGGGTGTGGAGCAGGAAGTAAGCATGGTGGCACCCATGTGCCCCTCATGCCAACCCCCACCCCCCCGCAGGATCAGTGGGACAGGGCAAGTGTGGGTCTCTCCCCAGTGTCTCACAGGAGGGCCATACTCTACTATTCATTCATTCACTCACTCATTCTATAAATGTTGCTGGTGGTGTGGGTAAGATGGCTCCAGCCCTCATGGAGCTCCCTATCTCGTAGGGCAGACAGGCATGAGCCAAACAGCTCATCACAGATCTATCATTACAAACTGACAAGTGCTGTGTAGAAGTGGATGTGGCGGTGGGAATGGATAGCGGGGGTGTGTCTTGGTCAGGGCCATTGGAAAGGTGTCCCCAAGGATGACAGGCGGAGCCACAATCTGAAGAGTGAGTAGGACTCAACTGTCAGAGGGCAGTGGTAACATGCCAGGCAGTGGGAACAGCATGTGCAAAGGCCCTGTGCCCAGGGGCAAGGCTCCAGGCAGTACAGATGGAGTGTGGAGAGGGAAGCCTGTGAGGCTGGGAGCCCGAAAGCACAGGCTGAAGCGGTGGTTTGCTCACTTGAGCACATGTCAACATTACCTGGAGTCGGGGGCTTATTAAAACCCTGATTCCTAGGCCCCACCCCCAAGGTTTCTGATTCGGGCATGTGGATCCAGCCCAAGAAGGTCCATTTCTAAAACTTGCAGCTGATGCTGGCGGTTTTGGCCTGGAGACCAGAGTTTGAGAACCACAATTCTAAGGAGTTCTCAGGTGTTGGTTTTTTTTTTTTTCCAAAGCAATGGGGGGCTAGGGAACTTTCATTTTGCACTGGACCCTGAGGTCTCTGGTTTTTGCAAAGGAGAAGTGACATTTGTTGCTCCTTTATTTCTCTGTCCATCCCACACTGGGAATTGGACAAATGGCAGACAGAGCCTGTCTCCTGTCCATGCGGGGGCACTCAGGCACTCCTCTCCCACAGCCTGCCCTGAATGCGGCCTCTTACAATCATTTCTTGGTGTATCACGGGTGAATCCTCCTGGAAGGCTCCATCAGGCCTCTGCTTCTTTAGGATCAACCACTTGACTGCCCCACAGATGACTTCGGAGTCAATGGTGATGAGGTTGGTGGCCAGAGAGAAGACCTTGACCACGTAGGCTGTCAACCTGGGGTGGGCACAGAGCATGGGCCAATTGGCTCTGGGATCCAGAGACTGCCATCCCAGCCAAGCAAGGAGCAGAGTGGGGCAGGGCCTACTCAGGTGTGCCCAGTATCCCGGGCCAGCTCTCAGGACCCAATGTTGCTTATAGGCACTGCTTAGTGACGGTAGGTCACTCAACTAGTGGGCACCTTGACTCTGAAGATGGAGGGGTCCAGAGGCACAGGGCTGTGTGGGGGAGGCCAGCCTAGATCACTCCAGGTCTGGGCCCAGGCCCTGCTCAAAGGATGCAGGCCAAGGATCGGCAGGCTCACCAGGTGCTGGGCTTCAAATTCAGGAAGGCTGCAAAGGCCTTGTTGGGTTGCCTGAAAGCCAGTTGCTGTGTGTACCCTGCAAGGAAGAGAGAAGTGTCACTGGGGGAGCGAGGGCTGAGTGGAGGCAGTGGTTGGTGTGGGTATGCCAGGAAGGAGAGAGGTTTTGAGAGGGAAAGGCTTCTGTGAAGGGGGAAGGGGAGGTTCAGAGAGGAAAGAGGGGGCTCAGGACCAGGAGGAATGTCTGGGGTGGGAGGGGAGCTTATAGGGTAGAGGGGCTC
>NW_006289113.1:8521-20902 GCF_000327345.1 Myotis davidii
GAGAGGGGGTTTAGAGAGAAGGACTCTTAAGGGGGGTCATTGGAAGAGGGAACTCAGAGGGACTAGGGGCTCTCAAAGAGAGGAGAGCAGGAGGTATCAGAGAAGGGGTGTGGCCTCTAGAGGGGGCGGGGCCTCATAGGAGGAAGGAGCTCAGAGAGGGGCCTCAGAGTGGGGGCCTCCAATAGGGGATGGGGACATACCCTTCTTGATGAGTTCCACGGCCTCCTGCCGCTTGTCAATGCCAAGCTTGTCCCACTGCTCAGTGTGGTCCAGGTAGTGTACCGCGATGACCGTGGGCGTCACACTGATCATGGTCCGCTCTCCATAGCCCGAGGGGGTCACAATGAGGTGTTTCAGCCGCTGCCCATCAATGGCCTCCTCTGCCATGTGGGCCACTGGGGTCCCTACAGCCAGGAGGAAGGATGGCGTTCAAGCAATGAGACGCACTATGGGGTGAAGAGGGTTGGGGCTACTCCCAGCCTTCCCAGGCTCCAACCAGCCAGGGCCAAAGAGTCAGGGAGTCAGGGACAGCTGGTGGCTGGAGGCATGTGGCTGAAGGGAGTTAGGGGGGCTGTCCATGGGTCCTCATTGCCACCAGTGGTAAAATAACTCCAGGAACAATGGTCATGAATACGTCTATCATGCTTAATGCCATTTGCCAAGCTCCCTTCTAAGACAACACTATATAGCATCTCATTTAATTTTCCCAACAACGCTCGAAACAGGTACCACTACAGTGGGGCCTTGAAAAATTGAACGAGTGAGACACGTGATGCTGGGCTGATGTTGTGGTTTTCACTTTGATGTTCGCTGAGCCAACTAGTGGTGGGGTATCTGAAGCTGGATCATAACCCGAATTTTAGCTCACAACTCAAAGCAAAAATCGGCCGAGAGACGGCTCGTATCTCGAAAACCTCGTTAGTCGGGACACTCGGAAGTCAAGGCCCCACTCACTGTACTTGCCTTCATCACAGATCAGGAAACCAAGAGTCTCTGTCCCAAACCTAAGAGCTCAGAGGTTGCAAGGGGCTTTGCTAGCTCCTTCCTGTGCCTTCTCCTCCCAGTCCTCCATCCTGGGCAATTCGTTCCAGAATTTCTGTTCTTGAACTCTATCACTTCTCATTGAAGCTTCTTTATCAGCAGAAGCTAAGTACTGCCTGCAGCCTTCTGTGAGCACATCAAGGAGGCTGTTCTAGCACAGGAGAAGGAGAGAGGCGCCATGGTTCAATATTCCTGGCAGTGATGGAACCGGGAGCCCTCTTGGGGGGTCATGGCTCCCACACCTTCCTGGGCCCCATGGGGTTGGACCAAGGCCATCTCACCCTGCAGGAGGATCCTGGTTTCCGACTCTGTGTCAGGGACTTGGTCACTGAGGTCTGCAGCCTCGACCTCCACTCGCTGCACACCGTCTGTCGGTGGAATGGGAGACACCCTTGGCACCAGCCTCCTTTCACCAGACCCTGCACACCACCCAGGCCTCACCCCCACTCCTGCGCTGACTCACTCTGGCCCAGGTGTTGTGGATCCAGTGTCTTAACGGCCACAGTCTTGTTCATTCTGATTCCTTCAGGCTGGACAGTGTTGAGGGAAGGGGGAGTTGGGTGAATACAATACAGACAGAGCCATAGCTGGTCAGCAGGGCATTGTTCTGTGGATTACTGTAGTCTAGATGGCATCTGCCAGTCTTAGCTGTGTGACTAAGAGCCAGTAACTTAACCTCTCTGTGTCTCAGCTTCCTTCCTTATAGGGAGGAGGCAATCCAAACATCTACCTCATACTATTGTATGATATAATAACAACATTATAAATTAATAGCAATAATACAACAAAGCCTTTAGAAATCTTCCTATGTGCCTAGAAGCTTCCTTATTCAGGTTAACTCATTTAGGGTACCGCTATTATCATTCCCATTTTAAAGATGGGGAAACGGGCCCTGGCTGGTGTGGCTCAGTTGGTTGGGCTTATCCCGTACACAGAAAGGTTGCCGGTTTGATTCCAGGTCAGGGCACACCCCCAGTTTCCAGGCTTGATCCCAGGTAGAGGGCATACAGGAAGCAGCTGATGTATATATCACTCTCACATTTTGTTTCTCCCTCACTCTCTCTCCTTTGCTCTCAAAGTCAAATAAAAAAATCTTAAAACCAAACAAAACTCAAACTTATAAAGATGGGGCAACTGGAGAACAGAGAGCTGAAGTAACTTGCCCAGAGTCACACAGCTTGTAGGACAGAACTGGAATGTGAACCTCATAAATGCTATCAAAGTATTTTATTTGAAAATTAGATAAATAAATAAATAAATAAATAAATAAAATATTAGTGATCTTGCTCATGAACTTGTTTTGCTTTAAAATATTTAAAAAATGACAAAAGGAGATTCCTCAAAAAATTAAAAATGGAACTCACATTTGACCCAGTAATCCCACTTCTTGGAATATAAACCAAGAGAAATACCAATCAGAAAGGACATATGAACCCCTATGTTCATAGCAGCACAAGTTACAATATCTAATATTTGGAAACAGCCTAAGTGCCCATCAACAGATGAGTGGATTAAAAAACGGTGGTACATCTACATGTGCATATTAACATAACCACTGGACACGGACACTGCTGTGGTGGGGGCTTGTCCTGGGGGGCAGGAATGGTGGGGGCGGTCAATCGGGGAAAAGGACACATATGTAATACTTTAAACAATAAAAAATAGTGATAAAAATATTCACAAGAGAAAAAATGACCAAAGCCTTTTACTGATGATTCTATCTCTTATTATATTTGAAAGTGTTCCAAACTGTGGGAAACAGTAGTAATGTAACTGTTAATGTATATTTTAAGGCCAAAAATCACAGGTAATGGAACATTTGAGATCTTGTTCCCCAACACATGTTAGTCAGTTTGGCTCAATAAACTCATAGAATTTTAAAAAATTTGAAATCACTGGTAAAAACAGAACTTTGCTGCCTGGTCGGTGTGACTCAGTGTTTGAGTGCTGACACATGAAGCAGGAGGTCAGCGTTCCATTCCAGGTTAGGATGCATGGCTGTGCTGCAGGCTGGATCCCCAGTAGAGGGCGTGCAGGAGGCAGCCAATCAATGATTCTCATCACTGATGTTTCTCTCTTTCTCCCTCTCCCTTCCTCTCTCTGAAATCAATAAAAACATACATTTTCACAAGTAGAACTTTCCTATATCCTATATCATATATTATTACTTTATAAAATTTGGTCTGTGAAATATGTTTCCCCAAAATTTATATAGTCAAAACAAAACTCTTATACTGAAATATGCTACAAAATATCATATTTGATATTAAACTATATTTTAAGGAAAACCATTTTTTATCTTTACTGCTGAGGTTTGGGCACCCCCTTAGAATTTTATGCACAGAAGCATGTCTCCCCTGCCTCACATGGCCCTGCTGTCACACTGCTGGGACTCCTGACTTTCCTAAGCTGAACACGGGCAGCATTAGCGTCTCAGAGCCTGGGGCTCCAAACTGAGTTGACAGCACAAGGAGAGCAAGAGTCCCTCCTGAAGGACAAGCGCCAGCAGGGGCCCCAAGGACTCACCACGACCTTCAGGGTCTTCCTTACACCGTCGGTGATGAAGTACCGATAGACAGTGGCCTTGACCTCTACCTCCTGCAAGCCGACCATCAGAGGCACAATGACATAAGGCACGGCCACTGAGGACTTGGGAGGGATGGTTACAGTCTGCAGGTGACGCTTCTTGGCAGTGGCCAAGCTGCAGAAGGCTGGATTGTAGAGCATTTCTACTCTCACCTGCCAGGGAGAGAGTATCAGGTCAGGGGCATGTGCCATGGGCCCCTCTCCAGGTCTCCCCTCGTGCCTCTCCAGCACCAAGGACCCACCGTGAGTGTATCTGCTTCCCGGTAGTTATAGAGGACGGCTCGTATCTCCACCTGTTCGTTACGAACCACAGAGTAGGGCAACCGCAAGTCGATGAAGAAATCTTGCACCACCGTCACCTCATAGGGGTCAGCCACACAGATCACTGCTTCCAGGCACAGGTCTCCCCTCGTGCCTCTCCTGCTCCAAGGACCCACCGTGAGTGTATCTGCTTCCCGGTAGTTGTAGAGGACGGCTCGGATCTCCACCTGTTCATAACGAACCACAGAGTAGGGCAGCTGCAGGTCGATGAAGAAATCTTGCACCACTGTCACCTCATAGGGGTCAGCCACACAGATCCCTGCCCAGGGAAACAGAACATGAGTGTCAGGGGTAGGGGATGGGCAGGGTGGACAGGGTCCAAGTTCAGCTCCAAGTTCCTGCCTCTCGAGGCTTATACCTGACCACGGGAGCTGTCCCGAGCTCAGCTGGTTTTGGTAGAAGCCCATAGACTGGAGAATGTTGATGGTGATGAATTACAAATGATAGTGGTAGCGGGGTGTTGCCACGATTTAGCGATTTCTTTTGAATTTTACTCAGAGAGAGAGGTGGAGGAGGAAAGCGAGTCAGCCTCACTGAAGGGTCCATCTGTGCTCCCCAAAATGCTAGCCCCCAGCCCCGTGTGGTCACTGGGGACTCCAAGGTGGCTAGCTTGAAGGGGAACTGGATTTCTACTTTTACTTCATTTTAGCTAACTCAGATTTCAATTTCCAAACTAGTGCTTGTGAATATACTGAAATCATAAACTGACCAAGGGTGACTTTTACAGTATGTAAATTATATCCCGATTTTAAAAATGCCATGGGGCAGGTTGGGAGAGGACAATGGGGGAAAAGGGACAAATGTCATACTTTCAACAATAAAGAATTTTTTAAGATGCCCATGGACACAGACAATAGAGTGATAAAGGCCTGGAAGGGGCGGGTACAGGGTGGAGGGGGTCAATGGGGAAAAGACAAACAAACAAAGGGGACATCTGTAAGTCTTTTAAAAATTGATTTAAAAATCTTAAAAACATAACAATAAAAAATGATGCTTGATTTAGTGATTGGAAGACTTTTAAAAGTATGTTTGGAAAAACTTAAATATGTCAATCTGCTTTTTCAACTGCAAAGTTTATGACTCCTAAATTAGAGATCAAAGTGTTTCCCATGAGCCCTAGTCGGTTTGGCTCAGTGGATAGAGCGTCGGCCCACGGACTGAAGGGTCCCGGGTTCGATTCTGTGGAAGGGCACATGCCCACGTTGCTGGCTCGATCCTCAGTGGGGGGCGTGCAGGAGGCAGCCAATTGATGATTCTCTCTCATGGATGTTTCTAACTCTTCCTCCCTCTGCCTTCCTCTCTGAAATCAATAAAAACATTTTTTTTAAAAAAAATCAGCTTTACTTAAATAGCAATGAATTTATTGTTTTAAAATTATTATTAGTGTGATAGTGGTTTTGCAAACTTTTATAAAATGTGGGAACGATAATATTTTGGATATGTTTGGGTGAAATAAAATGTATTCTTGAAATCAATTTCATCATACTCCTTTTTCATGGGGCTACCAGAAATATAAAATAACACACCAGCCCACATTACATCTTTTCCTTCCTTTCTTCCTTCCTTCCTTCCTTCCTTCCTTCCTTCCTTCCTTCCTTCCTTTTTTGTAAAGGCACTATTATAAGGGCTTTACATGTATTAATTCATAACAATCCTCCCAACAATGCTTAGAGTACATGCTATTCTATCCTGTCCATTTTATGGAGAACCATGGAGAGGTTGAGTAGCTTGATTAAGGCCACATAGTGGCTCGAGCTGAGTCATACTGGAGTCCCAGGCAAAAGGAAACTATGTGCCCCTGTGTAAATGCCCAGGTTTTGAGCTCCAAACCCCGTAGAGGACATGCAGGAGGTGGCCCATCCATTTTTTCTCTCAGGGATCTCTCTCTCTCTCTCTCTCTCTCTCTCTCTCTCTCTCTCTCTCTCTCCCCCTCCCCCTTCCTCTCTCTCTCAAATCAATAAAAAGATATTTTTCTTAAATAAGAGAAATTGGCAGAAATTTTCAATCCCTTCAATTAAAAATGAGATAAGCAAAGAAGCAGAATTTTAAAATCTTGAAGTCAGGAAAGTAAAATGATAATAAAGTTTATTATATGTTATAACTAAACAAAATGAGAATACAATATAATAAATTCTGGCTGTGGTATAAATAAAATATTTACACTTAATACACCTGCCTTTTAATGTTTTAATATTTTTTGACAAATTTAACCTTTAAATTATACATAGAACCTGCCCTGGCTCTGGTCTCTGTTTAAAATTGGGATATTTTGTTCATCATAGATATATTTGTACTCACCTTTACTTTAAAAACTACTGCAGTGGGATATTATTTATCTTGATGACTGACTTCTTGGCACCCACTTATATTTTCCACTAAAAGTCGATGCCTTCCTTCCCTCACCCCTCCAGGCCTTGCTATAAATAAACCATCCCCATTTAGCTAGAGCTCCTCGGGTCTCACTCCAGCTGTGGGTGACCAGGGACAGGTAACCTTAATGTCACGCTTCCCAATCTGACCACCGATGTTTCAATCCCCTATTTCATCCTGCTTTCTCCTCTTTCTTATTCAACTTACCCACTATCATGTCGATAGCACCTCCTTAAATTTTTTTGTGGTTGCGAGTTATTCTGTACGATATTGCAATGGTGGACTCATGTCATGGAACATTAGACCAAACCCATAGAATGTACAACACCAAGAGTGAATTCCTACTGCCAGCTATGAACTTGGGGTTTTCACAATTGATTATAAGAAATGCACCGCTGTGGTGGGGGATGTTGACAGTGGGGGCGGCTGTTCATGGGGTTGGGAGTGGCAGAGGGTATATAGGAAATCTCTGTATTTTTTGCTCAAATTTTAAAAATATATGTATTTTTTATTGATTTCAGCGAGGAAGGGTGAGGGAGAGATAGAAGCATCAATGATGAGAGATAATCATTGATCAGCTACCTCCTGTAAGCCCCCTACTGGGGATCAAGCCTAAAACCCAGGCATGTGCCCTTGACTGGAATCGAACCAGGGACCCTTCAGTCTGCAGGCTTACGCTCTATCCATTGAGCCAAACCAGCTAGGGTTTTGCTCCATTTTTAAATAGAATATTTTTTTGTTTTTGTTAATCATCACCTGAGGATATTTTTTCCCACTGATTTTTAGAGAGACTGGAAGGGAAGAGAGACAGAGAGAGAAACATTGTTGTGAGAGAGACACATTCATTGGTTGCCTCCAGCACAGGCCCCAATCCCCTGAAACCAGGGTCTTCACCAGGAAACAAACCAGCCACCTTTTGTTGTACAGGCCGACGCTCCAATCACCTGAGCCAAACTGGCCAGGGCCTTTCTGCTCAATTTTGCTGTGAAACTAAAACTTCTCTAGAAATGAAATCAATTTAAAAAATAAAAAGCACTGCCCAGCCGGCGTAGCGCAGGGGTTGAGCATCAACCCATGCACTACGAGGTCACTGGTTCGATTCCCAGTGAGGGAAGATGTCTGGGTTTGAGCTCCATCCCCAACAGGGGGCATGCAGGAGGCAGCCAGTTGATGTAGATGTTTCTCTCTCATCAATGTTTCTGGTCTCTCTCCCTTCCCCTCTCTCTAAAAAATCACGAACATATTTAAAATAAAATAAAAAGCACTGGCACCCATCTGGACTCTGATGCACCTGCCCCACCCAGTAACCAGGGGATAGAGTGTCAGCCATCAAGAGGGAGAGGAGCTTTGAGATGGATGAGAAACAGAAAATGCCCAGTAGTCCTGGGGCGTGTGAAACCACCACCTCACCTTTCCTGTCAGACAAGCTCACAGCCATGATCTCCCAGGTGGTGATGGAGTCTTTCAGAAACACCTTTATGGTCTTGGAGGAGACTCTAGAAGGAGGAGAAATGGGGGCCTTAGGAGAAGATGTGGTGGAGGGGAGAGCAGGTAATGAGGGGTCCCAAGGGCAGCCTGGAGGTGTGGGTGTGGGCAGGTGGAGGTTTTTCTAGGTTGGGTTGTGGAGTTCCACTATGATTCCAGAAAACAGAGGAGGTTGGGGTGCATGCAAATTAAAATTTCCGGTCCTGAGTGTTGGTAGAAAGTGCCTGGGGGTGGGTTGGAATGAAGGTTGCCTCAGCCTTACCCATTTTTCTCTGGGTCCTTTAACTCCTCGATGGTCCACAGCCAGCTCTCAGGGAGCTGGCTTCTGGAAACGATTTCTTCTTCCGAAATGATCTCCTCATCCAGGTCACCTGTGCAGGTGGGGGGCAAATTGGGTTTAGAGAAGACCCATTTCTCCTGCTGGCCCCATAGATACTCATCTCTATAGCCCTGGAGGGGTTCCTGGCAGCAAAACACACCCATGGACAAATGACGACTTGTCTGTAAGTTAAAGGCCCCCTTTGAGGGCTCCTGCCTCCATAAAAATGTTAAAAGTCATATTTTATACAAGGGCGTTGGTATAAAGGCAAGGATAATGCAGGCTAGGAGAAGTCATTTCCCCTGATTTCCAGAGAAACAAAAGCATTTTCATCAGCTTCTAAAGGTATCCTGACCTCTGGCACGGTGCCTGCTGCATCAGAAGTGACCTTGGTTATGAGAGCAACCAGGTGAGCAGACAGTCTGGACTGATGGAGACCCTGAAGGCCTCTACAGCCAGCTGGGCACCATCAGCAAGTGAACACAGCTGGGCTGGGCGCTCCTCAAAAAATTGTGGGCAGGCTTTAACTTGGCTCTGGGTGTGTCTAACAACAAAGCAGGTGGAATTGCACAGATGCCTAAATCCATTCATACTCTGGGATAATCCACCAAAGTGCTTTTGGCGCTACTAACGTTTAAGCCATCCTCTGTCTCTCCCCCACTTGACTAAAAAACATACACAATACTGAGAATAAATCTCCCCGTGGTGTAAACTACAGCCCGGCAGATCAAAGTTTGGTCTCCCTTCCTCTTTGCAGAAGAAAGTCTGTGTCATGAGTAGAAAGCGGCCTGCCTAGTTGTCATCATTTGCAAAGAGATTGAAGATAGTCTTTTGCACATGTATGTTAGGAATCTTTGTGTCTTTTGTGGGTGGAGGGATGAAGGGGATGTGAGCTTTCTGGCTACAAAAAAATTAGAAATATTTCTTCACTGTGTCAAGAGCTGCCTAAGCCCCACCCCACCAAGAGTAAACATGTTCACAAAAATCACATGTTACCACATAAGGAGTCCATCCATATCTTTTATTTTAAAGGTTAAGTGATATTGATCTTTGGGAACAGCTCTCTTCACTTAAATTTTAAAATATGTTACTGGGGGCATCAAACAGCTCAAGTGGGGGAAAGGTTTTTAACCCGCACAAGTTTGTCTGTGAGTTAAAGGCTGTTTAAAGAAAAAAAGGTCATTATTTTTGCGTTGGTCGCCAGCCAGTCACTGGGCAAGTTTCCCAATCTTCCTTAAGTTTTAAGCAGAAGCATTCTTTTTTGTTACTTTTCATTCCGTAATTGATAACGTAATTTCCCTCAATTTCACAAGCCGCTCACACTTGCCTTTGCCCTTAGAATTAGATCCACACAATTTCCAGTCCCCAGTGATGGGCACCTCCCCCTCCCACCACCACCAGCCCTCAGGCAGGGCACCCCAGACCACAGGACTAACTCCTGGCCAGGCCCAGGTCACTGTCCCGGCTGTGCTTCAGCCGCTGCCTGGTGATGTAGCTGCAGCAGTCCAGGAAGGCGTCCACATAGGCCTTGTCCTGGAGGATGAACTGCGCCCTGGGTACCTCATGGGGTTCTCCCGCATACCGCCCTCACAGCACTTGCGCAGCTCCTTGCTGGGGTACTCACCCGCTGTGGGAACACCCCCCAGTCAAGTCCCCACAGGGCCTCCCAGGGAGGACCTGCCCAGGTCCAGGCCATCCCCTCCTCCCACTTTGCTGGGATCTCAAAGGACAGGGTGTAAGGGTAGGGGAGGCGGATGAGGGCTCCCACCTTTGCCCATCCTCTCCTCCATGAGCTGCACTGAGCGGCGGCGCCGGGTAGCTGGTTTCGGGCATGCCAAATCTGAGGGGCAGGTGGATGGAACAAGATGGGTTAAGCACTGACTGCCTGTCCTTGGTTTACTCCTCACAGTAGCTGCGAGGTGGGAGCGTTACTGCTCCCATTTAACAGATGTGGACACTGAGGCTCAGAGAGGAGAGTGATTTGCTAGTTGGTGGTAGAGGCAGGGCCTGGAACCAAGGTCCCCCCTCCCTGGGTGTCCACTGGCCGACTCCTCACCTGACCGCTGCTCGGTCTGCAGGCCTTTGCTGGTCTGGAAGGCCAGGCCGGCATCCGTAAAGACTCCCGCATAGTTCTTTCCACTGCCCGGTGTGCAGCCAATGTCTGCCTTCTCCACTGTGTCCCAGATCTGCAGGGTCGGGAGGGGGTCGAGGACAGGCTGAGGCCAGGTCAGCAGGGCCTAGGTCACCGCACCAACACATCCACCCAACCTCACTACCATCCTCATCCCAGGCCCAGACACTCCACAGTGGATGATCAGAGTGTGCTGCTGTGGGACTCAGAGCTGTGCCCATTACCATGACCATCCCCAACTAAGACCCTGTCCATTCACATTTCCATCTGCAACTTGAACTGCAACCCTACCCCATGTCTCTGTCCATTTTGACCTCTGCACTCGACCCACACTCAACCTGACGTCACTGGTTGCCCCAGCGCCATTTCCACCTCAACCCAACGCCATCTCTTTGCCTCTGCCATCTTTTACCCAACCTCAGTGACATGGGGACATACCTTTTTCTGAGTCCACCTGTTCTTATTCAGCACAAACACGCCCTTGTCCACGGCTACCAGCCCCACTCGAGCCCCCTGGTTACCCTCAATCTTGAGCGATATCTGTTGTCCAGGTAGATGCTGATGCTTTTCCTCCTCCATGGCACTTTTCACCACCAGCTGTGAGGAGGAGGGAGGGGTAGGCAGGAGAAGTCAGCCCAGCAGGGCCCCAGCCTTGGTCGGTAGAGGACAGAAGGGGACCTGGTCTGGTCTGAAAGGAGAGAAAGGTGGAGACAGAGAGAAAAGAAGAGAAACGCACAAAACCAGCATCAGGTAGAAAGTCAAGGACAGAGAAAATTGGGAGCAAAAGAGATACTGAGACTAAAACGGGGAAGAAAACAAGATAGGAAAGGAGAAGAGAGAGGCAGGAAGTCTACAAGCGGGGGAGAGAAGTGGGTTCAGAAGGACAGATAGAGGCAGAGACAGAGAAAGCCATGGCTGGGCTGAGAGTCACAAGGTGGGCACAGAGATTCAGCAACGCTTACCGTGCCCAGACACGAATCCTTGACATCCACCCACACGGAATCAGCCACCACTTCCCTCTGGCCTCCATTGTTCAGTGTGTAATAGGCCACCAGGCGGAAGGAAGGAATAAACTCTGTCGTGATGGTCAGAGGCAGCACCACCAGGACCTGGCCGGGCTCTCGCACCTGGCGTCCCACCTTCAACAGCTTCCCCTTGTTCATGACCTTGGGAGACAGGTTGGCAGAAGGATCAGGAAGGCAGGAGGAGGATAGGAGGATCTGGAATGGGGTAGGGCTCCGAGGGCTGGAGAAGTGAGGAGCGGGGAGAGCTGAGGGTTGTAGGAAGCCACGCACCAGGTAAGTGAAGTATCGGATATTGGCATCCTGGCCGGGGTCCATTTGCAAAACCAAGTTGACATTGATCATGTCTCCTGGCTTGAGCTCCGTGGCGGGCATGGAGAGGTGCAGGTAGTTGTTGGAGTTGCCCATCGTACTGTAGGGTAGGGCCTGCATTTGATTGGAAGCCTGTCGCCCCTCCGGGAGGCCCTCCTTCATTGTGCGTACCTAGGAGGGAGACAGGGATGCATGCTGCCGACCTGAGATGTCCATGTCCTAACCCCCGGCACCTGGCAATATGGCACCTTGTGTGACAAGAGGGACTTTGCAGATGGGATGGAGTTAAGGATCTGGACATGGGCAGACTATTTTAGGTTACCTAGGCACACTAATGTCATCACAAGGGTCCTTATAAGACACCCATGCAGATGACAGGAGGCCCTGTGTAAATGGCTGGAGGACCCTCTATCCAGACAGCAGGATTCCCATGTGCAGACAAGACTCCTCTATGCCAATGAAACATCTCTATGTGAATGGCAAAATCCATTTATGCAAATGAAAGGACCCCCGCTATGCACATGGTAATAGCCCTTTGTGCAATCATTAGAAGCTGCTGTACAAATAAAGTCCTCTGTTTCCCTGGGGTGGGGTCCTGCTGGTGCAGACTCACAGTGATCAACAGGGGCTTCAGGCTCTTGTGTGTGTTGATGGTGAGCTTAGCCAGGCCATCATCCCGGGTCACAGAATGCACTTGATTGGAGCCCTGAGTGGCCACAGGGATGCGGGGGACAGGGGAGCCATCGGGGTTCGAAACATACACCTGTGAGCGCAGGGAAGGGTGGATGGGGTTC
>NW_006289113.1:21582-22001 GCF_000327345.1 Myotis davidii
AGGGTGAGTGACTGGGACAGTGAAATCCTCTGGTCACCATCCTGGATCCCAAAGATGACGAAGGCTGTTCCATCCACATTCTTCCTATACAAGAACCTGCCCAGAGAGGAGAGTCTCAGATTCTCCCTCCTGACAAGCTGAGTCTCCCCTCAAACTTCCACTGGCCATGGAGAGGACCCAGAATCCCCAGCCCCTCACCTCACCCTCACCAGCCCCTCACCCGGCCCCTCATCTGGTCTCAACCGATTCCTCACTTGGTCCCTCACCTGACCCCTCTCCTGACCCTCTCCTGACCCCTCACCTGGCTGTGATGGTGACCTCCAGGCCCTTAGGGTCATCAATGTAGTAGAATTTCTCTGCAGGCTCTATTTGGACCTCAAAACTAGGCAGCACTGGGCCGGGGAGGGGGGTGGGGGCGG
>NW_006289113.1:23139-34014 GCF_000327345.1 Myotis davidii
ATTATTCTCTCTCATGTTTCTATCTTTCTCCCCTTCCCTTCCTCTCTGAAATCAATAAAAAAATATTTAAAACCAAAAAAAACCTCTTTCCTGTAGGGAATTGAGGTTCCACAGAGGTTGGTGGAAGGGGCAATTAATAAATGAATAAATCCAATTTACAGGATGCCAAAAGGATAGCAGGAAGAGAGAGTGGAGTGCATGTGTGAATGGGAGGGGGCTGAAAATTTACAGGAGCTCAGAAAGGACTCACTGTAAAATTGGGGCTTTGGTGACATCTGAGCAAAGTCTTGAAGGAGTTAAGGGGCCAGGAGTGTGCATATTTGGAGAAAGATTGTTTTCTGGGCCGAAAAAACAGCCAGTGCAAAGGCCCTGAGGCAGGAGAGTCTGCCTCGTGTGTCAGAGGAGCAGGGAAGAGCCTGTATGGCTGGAATAGAGTGAGTGAGAGGGAAAGTGGGAGGAGATAATGGCAGGAAAGGGACAAGGGAGGTCATTCAGGGCCTTGTAGGTCACAGGGAGGACTTCAGGTTTTTAAAAAATATATATTTATTATTGATATCAGAGAGGAAGGGAGAGTAAGAGAGAGAAACATCAATGATGAGAGAGAATCACTGATTGGTTGCCTCCTGCATACCCCACACAGGGGATCTAGCCTGCAAACTGACCGTGTGCCCTGACTGGAATCAAACTTTGACCTGTTGGTTCATAGGTAGACACTCAACCCCTAAGCCAGGCCTTGAGCTTTTATCTGGAGGGAGGGAGGAGTCCTGGAGGGCTGTGAGCAGAGGGGCTGGACCAGTCTCAGGGGCTCACAGGTGACTCCTGGCTACAGTACGCGGAAAAGACTACTACCCAGCATTATGTTACTACTCCAATCTTCAGATGAGAAAACTTAGGCTCAGGAAGGTGAGTGACTTGGCCAGAGTCACAGGGGCCAGGGGTTTACCTGGAGATGGAATTCACAGGTACAAGCATTGCCCCATGCTGGCTCCCTGGGTCCCCGCCCTTCTCTAGACCTCTGTGTTTGTACCTCTCTCTATTATTTCGCTTTAGGGCAAGCAAGCATGTCAAACTTAGGGCCTGTGGGCCACGTGCAGCCCACAAGGAATATTTCTGTGGCCCAGCCAATATCACGGTATGTAAGAAACGTTTTAATAAAAATTTTATAATGTAATTTTTATAATATCCTGTTATACATAATTATTAATAACAAACTACAACGTTCGCTAATGACTGATTGCTATAATTGTGTTGCATTCATTTCCCTTATGGGCCTTACGCACAGGTGCACCATTTCTCTCCACTAATACTAGCAGCGAATATTTTAGCAGCCGATTGCCATGACATTAGTCTTAGACTGACTTCTTTGTTCTGCACAATAGGAAATATTTCATGTTCAGAGAACTAGAAAAATAGGCTTATTTGCATTACGCTTATTAATTTGTGCAGTTATTAGTGTCTGGTAAGTTAATGTTCAAGAAAAAATGTTGATTTTCATTAAAATGTTCTCTTATTTTATGTTAATGATTACTCATTTATTTCAGCCCTTTGCATTCAGCATGTCTCTATCAAAACAAACCTACATTTCTATGAAAATTAAAACTTTTGCTTTTTTATGGTCCTCATACACTCACACCTTGTTCATTTGGCCCTGTTAGCCTTTGAGTTTGACATGCTTGCCTTAGAGTCTTTCCTAGTATCTCTTTCTGTCTCAGACTCTCTCTTAGTCTCTCCTTGAGTCTCTGCCCCAAGTGTGTCTGGGGGCCCGGCTGCCTGGTACCTCAATGCTGACGATAACCTTCCGGTCCACATCTGCCCCTCCTCACAACAGAGCCTGAGCCTCACTCCTGCCTGGTCTCTCTGGTTTGCCTGGGTTTGGGGAGAGGAGGGTACTCAGAGAGGGGTCAAGGGTAATAGACGGGCTAGGAGTCAGAGAGAGGAATGGAAAGGGGATCAGAGAAGGGGCTCAGAGGATGGAGGGCTCAGTAGTGGAAGGGGGCCCAGAAAGGGGAGGGGACTCAGAGAGGGGAGGGCCTTGATGGAAGAGAGGGCTTGGAGGGGAAAGGACTCTGTAAGGAGGGGTATAGAGATTGTTTGGTTTGCAAGGAAGGGGCTCAGAGTGAGGGAGGGGATTAGAAGGGGGCGGGGCCAGTAGAAGGAGGGGCCCAAATGGGGAGGGGAATTAAAGAAGGGAAGGGCTGCCCTGGCTGGTGTTGCTCAGTTGGTTTTAGCTTGGATCTGTGCACCAAAAGTTCCCCAGGTTTAACTCCTGATCAAGGCACATGCCCAGGTTTTGGGTTTGATTCCCCAGCCAGGATGTGTACTGGAGGCAACTGAGCATGTTTCTCTCTCTCTCTCTCTCTCTCTCTCTGCTTTCTTCTTGGTGAAAGCATATTCTCATGATAATTAAAAAAACGAAGGGCTTAAGAAGGGGCAGGGCTCATAGGTGAGGCTCTGGAATGGGAAGAAGACCCACAGGGGGCGGGGCACCCACAGGGCGACTCCAGAGTGCACCCACCTTGATGGTGACGGTGCTCAGGTAGCCATTGGCGCTGTTCAGAATGGTGTCCTTGCTGGACAGCACCTCCTTCTTTCCTGGGAAGTCGTGTACCGTAACCTTGACTGGATATTCACCTGTCCCACCGTGGGCCTCGAGCACCACTGTCTCCTCATTCTCCAGCCGCAGGATGTTGGGAGTGATTATGGAGAACCTGTGGGAAGAGTGCACCGGGTCATCCCAGGGAACTGACATTCTAGCCTGCACAGGGGTTTTCCCAGTCCTTGGTCCTGCAGGTCCCATCAACCCCTGAACCTCAAAATCAGAACCAGCAAGTCCCCCAAATATTTAGAGTTCCAAGACAGTTGGGGAACCCACATACAAACTCCTGAAACCCTGATCCCTAAATCTTTAAACACCATAAGTCTCTAAAAACCCAGAAGCTCAGGCACCTCAACTATACATACCCAAGCTCACAAATACCAAATCTTTGAACCCCAAATCCTTGAACACCCCAAGAGTCTATCTAAACCTTTATCACCTAGCCCTATAAACACAACTAAATCCACCCCCACCCCCAGCCAACATAACCCCACGCCACACCTCTACACACGTTGAAACCCATAAATCCAGAAGCTGCAACCTCCCAAATCATGTAAAGTCAAACCACCACATCCACAGAATCCCCAGACACCACCTGCACTCTGAACCCACAGACCCCCAGCTTCATAAACATCCACACACCCCTCTACACAATGCCTGGATTTCACAAACACCCAACCCACAGACTCTCAAAGTCACAGGCAGCCCCATCTATTAGCATTCCAGCCCACTAACTCCTCCTCCACAGGCATAATGCGCCCTGAATTCTACAAGGACCTGAACCCACAAATGACCACTCCACCTCGAAGTTGCCTTGCTTGGGGCAGGGTCAGGACTACTCACATGGGGTCCCCCAGGACCAGGGGGAGACTGCTCAGCAGCAGTAGCAGCAGGCTGGGACCTGAGGCAGGTCCCATGGTACAGGGATAGTGGAGGGACAGAGGGACAGAGGGACAGAGGTTCGGAGGGAGAGGACAAGGAGGACTGAGCAGAGGCTGCTGGAGTCCTCCTTTTATCTGGCTCCCGCCTTTCCCGGACTCAGCCCAGCCCTCTACTCCCCATGGCCTCTCCCCTCCCTGGGGCTGCCCCAGATTTCTCAATAGTTTCCTAATTCCCTGGGTCAGCAAGTCATTGGGTAAATAACCTGAGGACATACAACAGGAGCACAAGTGCCCTCTGCCCTGGCCTTCCTCAGGGGCAAGGCCAGGAGTGAACAGGGACCTTTCCCTGTTACACCCACATTGTAGTGGAGGAACTCTGAGAGCAACGGATGCCCCCACCTCAGAAATCTGGGCTTTGCCCAGTCCAGTTTCATCCATGCACTTATTAACCAAATCCTTCCTCGGAGTCAACTTTCAGAGTCTTCCATGCTGAGGTAGAGTGGGGAACAGACTCCAGCACAGACACTCCTAGGCATCTGTAGTGTGATCTCAAGTGGAGAAGAACTATGCTTCTTAGAGGTCAGAGAAGGTTTCTTTGGGGAGCGAACATTTCAGCTAGGCTTTGAAGTATGCATAGGAGTTCACTGTCCAGGTGAGCATGTTTTATAGGGCAATAGGAGCATGGAGAGCCCTTCACCTACACTTCTCAGGATGCCTGAATAGCTATGATGATTTAAAAAATAATTTTTGTGGACCATTGCTAGTTTTTGTATTTGTCTTATATCAGCATCCTCTTAGGATATTATTATTAAAAAGTATATTTATTTTTTGTGTGTAATTGGTAATATATTGATATGATTTAACACCTAAAAGGTTGAATATCTAATCTAATAAAAGAGAAACATGTAAATTGACCATACCTCTGCTATGTCCAATCCACGCCCACCAGCCAATCGGTGACTATATGCAAATTAACCCAACCAAGATGGCGGCCAGCAGCCACGGAGCTGGAGCAAGCAGGAGGATTGGTTTCCCAGGCGATGAAGGAAGCCAAGCCTCCCGCCTGCCATGGCCAGCTCTGGCCTCCGCTGAAGGCAACAAAGATTCAATTATAGAAGATAAATAAACCCCAAATACCTGCTTCCAGCCATCCTCCACTGGGAGCTTAGGTGGCTGGGGGCCGTGGCCAGCTTGCAAACAGCCATCAGCCCGTCATCCAGGCTGGCCAGGCACCCCAGTGGTGGCCCCCCACACTGAAGGGGCTGTGGCCAGCCTGCAAACACTCCTCACCCCCTCACCTAGGCTGGCTAGGAATCCCAGCAGGACCCCCACCCTGGTTCAGGACACCCTTCCAGGCAAACCAGCCGGCCCCCACACATGCACCAGCCCTCTGTCCTATATAATAAAAGGGTAATATGCAAATTGACCCTAACAGTAGAACAACTGGGAATGACTGGTCACTATCACACACACTGACCACCAGGGGGCAGAAGCTCAATGTAGGAGCTGTCCTCTGGTGGTCAGTGCGCTCCCACAGGGAGCCAGGCTGATGGCTGCCAGTACAGTGGTGGTGGCGGGAGCCTCTCCTGCCTCCTCAGTAGTGCTAAGGATGTCTGACTGCAGCTTAGTCCTGCTCCCCGCTTAGTCCTGGCAAGTGGGCATCCCCCGCGGGATCCAGTGCTGCCAGAGGGATGTCTGAGTGCCAGCTTAGGCCCGTCTCCTGGGCTGCTACCAGCCATCCAGGTCTTAGACATGACCATGTAATAAAGGATCATGATTCCTTTCCACAGCTATCATTTGCATTTACAAATGTCTAAATGTTGTCAGAACTAATATTGGCATGCTCTGCATACAGTCCTTCTAGTACCCCTGAGTCATACCTTCTTTCTAAATAAACAACTAGAGACTGTGGTTTAGTAGTGCACAGAGAACTTTTTCTTAAAAGGACTACCTCACAGTACATTGTTTGAAAGTCACCAGCCTCCAACTGATGGACAGACTTTCTCAGATTGCAAACCATACTCTTGCCACTTAGATTTAAAATGGCCGTGGAGTAAGTTAATGCTGCACTGACACGATCCCAGGATCAAACTGGAATTTCAACTAAAATATGGAAAAACTTACTGAATAATCAACAAAGACTCACTGGAGAGAACCCTGATAACTGAGGATGGAAAGTGGAGACCACATAGGGACTGGTAGGAGGCAGGAGGTGCAAAAGGACTGGCCAGGCTCCCACAGACAGCAAATGAAGTTCTGCAGAGATATCTCAGCTGTGGAGGCAGGGGGTGGTGGGGAGTAGAGTTGGGGGAGGGGTTGGATTAAATCCCCAAGCTGTGAAAAGTAGAGGGGTTGCTGTCTGATAGGGAGAGAAGGCTGGAAATTCAGGCACCCTCATAAAGGGCCAATTCACAAAATTCCTGTAGAGCCACTCACCTTGTGCTCTGGAAGAGGTAGGACAGAGTAAACTGGAGTGTGGGAGCAGGAGACAGGGTTGGGAGCTCTGGGTTTAGAAGTCAGAGGGCAGATACCTCAGTTTCCTGTGCTGAGTCATTACCTTATGCTGTTGAGGTCATCTCTCTAATGCAGACAACTGCTATCTAGGTGGTTTGGCATGGGGCAAAACTTGGAAAACACCTAGCCCCACAATGTGGTGTTTCTGGGGCTCATTAAAAGAATGATAATAACAAATATCCTCCTGGCAGAAGCAATTGCCCCACCCTTTTGGAAAAAACTCTCACTAAACCTGTAGACAATTGCCTGAGGGCTAGTGAAGAATAAACCCAGTCAGTCTGTAGGCATAGGCAGTCTCTAGAGACTTTGAGTCTTTGCTTGATCTCATTAGTCAGAAATAGCTTTTGACACTGTCCTGCACTAGAGATTGAGAGGCATAGACAATCTACCTAATACATAGTCACAAACCCAAACAGGCAGCCAAAATGAGGACACAAAGAAACAACACCCAAATGAAAGAACAAGAGAATTCTCTAGAAGAAGAGATAAATGAAATGGAGATAAGAAATTTATCTGATACTGGCCGAAACCGGTTTGGCTCAGTGGATAGAGCGTCGGCCTGCAGACTGAAGGGTCCCAGGTTCGATTCCCATCAAGGGCATGTACCTGGGCTGTGGGCACATCCCCAGTGGTGGGTGTGCAGGAGGCAGCTGGTCGATGTTTCTCTCTCATCGATGTTTCCAACTCTCTATCTCTCTCCCTTCCTCTCTGTAAAAAATCAATAAAATATATTTTTTTAAAAAAGAAATTTATCTGATACTGAACGGGATAGTTCAGAGTATCATTGGTAAAGGTGCTCAACAGCATAAGAGAAGACACAGTAATTGTGAAAACAGAAATAAAGAATGACATAGCACAAATTAAGAACACATTGGAGAAATATTCAGCAGATTAGGGGAGTTGAGAATCACATCAGTGAAATAGAAGACAGGGTAGAAAAAAATCACTCAGTCAGAGAAGCAAACAGAAAAAATAATTAAAAAACAGGCAGACAGCATAAGAGGGCTGTGGGATAATGTGAAACAATACTTGAATAGGTGGAGGCAGAAAGGGACAAAGGGATAGAGAACATGTTTGAAGAAATAATGGCAGAAAACTTCCCTACCTGATAAAGAAGTAAGTAACACAATTCAGGAGACACAGACAATCCCAACCAAGAAGAACCCAACAGACCCATGCCCAGAAACAATTAAAATGCCAAAATTAAAGTCAAAGTGAGAATCTTAAAGGCAACAAGAGAAAAGCAAACTGTTACCTACAAATGATCTCCCATAAGGCTGACACTGGGTTTCTCGGAAACTCTATAGGACAGAAAGGAATTGCATGTAGTACTCAACATAATGGGGAGCAATGATCTGAAACCAAGATTACTATAGCCAGCAAGGCTATCGTTCAAAAATAGATGGTGGCCGAAACCGGTTTGGCTCAGTGGATAGAGCGTCGGCTTGCGGACTGAAAGGTCCCAGGTTCGATTCCGGTCAAGGGCATGTACGTGGGTTGCGGGCACATCCCCACTAGGAGATGTGCAGGAGACAGCTGATCGATGTTTCTCTCTCATCGATGTTTCTAACTTTCTATATCTCTCACTTCCTCTCTGTAAAAAATCAATAAAATATATTTAAAAAAATAGATGGTGAAATAAGGAGATAACCAGCCAAAAACACGGCCAGAGGAGTTCATCAACACCAAGCCAGCATTACAAGAAATGCTAAAGGGACTGCTGTAATGAGAAGAAGAAACAGAGAGAGATAAACCTAGGCATACAAATAAAAATGGCAATAAATAAATACCTATCAATAGTAACCTTAAATGTAAATGAATTGAATGCTTCAATCAAAAGATATAGGGTAGCTGAATGGATACAAAACCTGACCCAGTT
The DNA here is from genome assembly GCF_000327345.1 of Myotis davidii. Taxonomy (NCBI): domain Eukaryota; kingdom Metazoa; phylum Chordata; class Mammalia; order Chiroptera; family Vespertilionidae; genus Myotis; species Myotis davidii. Next base: position 31,010 of record NW_006289113.1, read on the forward strand.
ATATGCTGTCTACAGGAGACCTACCTCAGAACAAAAGACTCAGACAGGATGAGAGTTAAAGGATTGAAAAAAGCTGGGGTAGCAATACTCATATCTGAAAAAATTGACTTCAAAATGAAGGCCATCATAAGAGATATCAAAGATCACACATCATACTAAAGGAATCCATCCAACAAGAGGATATAACCTTGGTAAACACATATGCACCCAATACAGGAGCACCTAGATAGATAAAAAATCTTCTAGAAGATTATAAGGAAGAGAATGAGAACAATACAGTCATAGTAGGGGACCTTAACACCCCACTGACTTCATTGGATAGATCTTCCAGACAAAAAATTAACAAGGAAACAGTGACCCTAAAGGACACACTGGGTGAGATGGATTTAATTGACAATTATAGAACACTTTACCCCAAATGTGTAGAATGTACATTTTTCTCAAATACAGATGGCCATTCTCAAAAATAGACCACATGTGAGGACAAAAAGCAAGTCTCTACAAGTTCAAGAAGATTGAAATCATATCAAGCATTTACTCAGATCATGGTGAAATGAAATTAGAAATCAATTACAGGCAAAACACCCCAATAACATTCAAACACATGGAGGCTACAAGCATGTTATTAAACAATGAATGGGTTACCAACAAGATCAAGAAAGAAATAAAACCTTCTGAGAAACAAATGCAAATGAACACAAAACAATCCAAAGTCTCTGGGATACAGCAAAAGCAGTCTCCAGAGGGAAGTTCATAGTACTAGAGGCCTACTTCAAAAAAGCAAGAAAAATTAATAATAAACTAGTTAACCCTACCACTTAAAGAACTAGAAAGAGAACAAGAAAAGCCCAGAGTAAGTAGAAGGAAGGTATTAATAAATATAAGAGCAGAAATAAATAACATAGAGACAAAGAAAACAATATAAAAAATCAAAGAAATCAATGAAAGAATAGACAAAATTGTTAAACTGTTAGCCAGATCCATGAAGAAACAAAGAAAGAGGACCCAAAAAATAAAATCAGAAATGAAAGTGGAGAAGTGAATACAAAGTGAAATACAAAGAATTGTAAGAAAATACTTTGAAAAACCATATGATAACAACATGGACAATGTAGATGAAATGGACAAATTCCAGGAAAAATATAGTCTCCGAAAACTGAATCAGGAAGAATCAGAAAACCTGAATAGGCCAATAACAACTGAGGAAATAGACGCAGTAATCAAAAAACAAAAGCCAATGTAGGGATGGCTTCACAAGGGAGTTTTAACAAACGCTCAAAGAAGAACTAACACCTACCCTCCTCAAATATTCCAAAAATCCAAGAAGAAGAAACGTTTCCAAGCTCCTTTTATGAGGCCAGCATTATCCTAATTCTAAACCAGATAAAGACACTACAAAGAAAGAGAATTAGAGGTCAATATCCCTGATGAGCATAGACGAAAAATTCCTCAACAAAATATTAGCAAATGAGATCCAGCAGTATATTAAAAAGATCATACATCTTGACCAACTGGAATTTACTTCAGGGATGTAAGGCTAGTACATTATTTGCAAATCTATAAATGTGGTACATCATATGAACAAATTGAAAGACAAAAATCACATGATCATATCAATAGACACAGAAAAAGCATTTGACAAAATTCAACACCCATTTTTGATAAAAACTCTCAACAAAATGGGGATAGAGAGAGCACATCTCAACATGATAAAGGCCATATATGACAAACCTACAGCCAACATCATGGATAAAAGCTAAAACCATTTTACCCAATGGGCAAAAGCTAAAACCATTTCCCCTAAGAACAGGAACAGGACAGGGATGTCTGTTTTCATCATTCTTACTCAACATAGTACTGAAAGTGCTAGCCACAGTGATCAGATTAGAAGAAGAAATGAAGGGCATTCAAATTGGAAAGGAGGAAGTAAAACCCTCATTATTTGTAGATGACATGATATTGTACATAGAAAACCCTAAAGACTCCACCAAAAAACAACTAGATTTAATAAATAAATTTAGCAATGTAGCAGGATACAAAATCAACACCCCCAAATCAATGGTTTCTTTTATAAAATGATAATGAATTCTCAGAAAAAGAAACTAAACAAATAATCCTATGTACCATTGCAACAAAGAATTTAAGATACTTAGGAATACACTTAACCAAGGAGGTAAAAGACATGTACACAGAAAACTATAGGATGCTGAAAGAACAGTTAGAAAAAGTTATAAATAAATGGAAGAATATTCCGTGTTCATGGATCGGTAGAATCAACATCTTTAAAATGTCCGTACTACCCAAAGGAATCTATAGATTCAGTGCAATCCCCATTAAAATACCAATGGCATACTTCACAGATCTGGAGCAAATACTCCAGAAATTTATATGGAACCAAAAAGCCCCCGAGTAGCTGCAGGGCATTTTATTCAAACTATATAAGGAACTCATACAACTTAACAGCAGGAAAACAAACAATCTGATGCCCAAACTATATAAGGAACTCATCCAACTTAACAGCAGGAAAACAAACAATCTTGAAAAGAAGAACAAAGTTGGAGGCATCACAATACCAGATTTCAAGTTATACTGCAAAGCCACCTTAATCAAAACAGCCTGGTACTGTCACAAGAACACATATACAGATCAATGGAACAGAACAGAGACACCAGGAATGAACCCAAAACATTATGCTCAATTATTATTTGACAAAGGAGACAAGAGCATACAATGGAGTCAAGACAGTCTCTTTAATAAATGGTGTTGGGAAAATTGGAGAGATACATGCAAAAAAATGACCACCAACTTACACCATACACAAGAATAAACTCAAAATGGATAGAAGATTTATATGTAAGTTGGGAAACCGTAAATATCCAAATGAACCATAGGCAGCAAAATCTCAAAGATCTCTTACAACAATATGTCTTCAGATACATCTACTAGAGCAGAGGAAACTAAGGAGAAAATAGACAAATGGGAATACATCAAAATAAAAAGTTTCT
>NW_006289114.1:0-1991 GCF_000327345.1 Myotis davidii
ACATATATGCACCCAATATAGGAGCACCCACATGCGTTTAAAAACTCTTGATGGACTTTAAGCAGGAGATAGACAGCATACAGTCATAATGGGGGACTATTACACCACACTGACATCACTGAATAGATCTTCCATACAAAAAATTAACAAGGAAACAGAGGCCTTAAGTGACATGCTCGATCAGATGGATCTGATTGATATTTACAGAACATTTCACCCCAAAACAACAGAATATACATTTTTCTCAAGTGCACATGGAACATTCTCAAAGATAAACCACATGTTAGGGCACAAAACAAGTCTATACAAATTCAAGAAGTTTGATATAATACCAAGCATCTTCTTGGATCACAATGTCATAAAATTAGAAACCAGCTACAATAAAAAAGTTAAAATCATTCAACTACACGGAGGCTAAATAGCATGTCATTAAACAACGAATTATTACCAATGAGATCAAGCAAGAAATTAAAAACTTCCTGAAAACAAATAAAAATGAACACACAAGCACCCAAAACCTATGAGACACAGCGAAAACAGTCCTTAGAGGAAAGTTCATAGTACTAGAGGCTTACCTCGAGAAACAAGAAAAAGGACTAATAAATTATCTAAACCTACAGCTAAATGAATTAGAAAGAGAACAGCCAAAAAAGCCCAGAGGAAGTAGAAGGAAGGAAATAATAAGATCAGAGCTGAAATAAATGACATAGAGACTGAAAAAAGGGTACAAAATCAATAAATCCAAGAGCTGGTTCTTTGAAAAGATAAACAAGATTAATGAACCCCTAGCCAGACTCATCAAGAAACAAAGAGAGAGGATCCAAATAGATAAAGAAATGAAAGAGTTGATATAACAAAAGACACTACAGAAATACAAAGGATTGTAGCAATACTATGAACAAGTATATGACAACAAACTGGACAACCTGGGTAAAATAGACAAATGCCTGGAAACATACAATCTTCCAAAACTCAATCAGAAAACTTGAGTAGGAAAATAACAAGTGATGAAATTGAAGCAGTAATTTAAAAACTTCCAGCAAACAAAAATCCTGAAACAGATGAATTTTATCAAACATTTAAACAAGAAGTAATACCTATACAAACTATTCAAAAAATTCAACAGGAAGAAACATTTCCAAGCTCTTTATAGATAGCCAGCGTTATCCTAATTCCAAAAACAAAGACACTACAAAGAAAGATAATTACAGGCCAATATCTATGATGAACACATATGCTAAAATCCTCAACAAAATATTAGCAAATTGGATCTAATAATATATTAAAAAGATAATACAACATGATCAAGTGGGATTTATTCCAAGGATGCAAGACTGGTACATTCCCAAATCAATAAATTTGATACATAACAAACAAATTGAAAGATAAAAACTACATGATCATATCAATAGATGCAGAAAAAGTATTTGACAAAATTCAGTACACATTTTTTAATAAATGTTCTCAGTAAAGTTGGAATAGAGGGATCATACCTCAACATAATAAAGGTTATATACAACAAACCTACAGCCAATGTCATACTCAATGGGCAAAAACTAAAAGTGTTTCCCTTAAGGACAGGAACAAGACAAGAATGTCCACTTTCACCAGTCTTCTTCAACATAGTACTGAAAGTTCTAACCACAGCAATCAGACAAGAAGAAGAGATAAAAGGCACGCAAATTGGAAAAGAGGAAGTAAAACTGTAATTATTGAGGAAACGCCATACTGTTTTCCATAGTGGCTGCACCAGTCTGCATTCCTATCAGCAGTGAATGAGGGTCCCTTTTTCTCCACATCCTCGCCAGCAGTTGTGGTTTGTTGGTTTGTTGATGACAGCCATTCTGACAGCTGTGAGAAGGTATCTCATTGTTTTGATTTGCATCTCTCAGATGATTAGTGACTTTGAGCATGTTTTCATATGTCTCTTAGTCTTCTGTATGTCCTCTTTCAAAAAGTGTCTATTTAGTTCCATTGCCCATTTTTTTGAT
>NW_006289114.1:4867-5651 GCF_000327345.1 Myotis davidii
GATTGAGTCTGATGTGAAATGTATTAGTATTATGCTAGAAGCCTGTTGCAGGAAGATTCCTGCAAGAATAGGGCTTCGCTCCCGTCCCTGCTACTGCTACCTCGCCTGTCTCTGCTGCTGCTACCCCGCCCGTTTCTGCCACTTCTCTCCCGCCTATCTCCGCTACCTCGGCTCCATTGCTTGTCTTCAGTCTTCCCTCCCAGCCGGTATATGCAAATTAGCCACCATCTTTGTTGGCAGTTAATTTGCATATCACTCTGATTAGCCAATGGTGGGAATAGCGAAGGTATGGTCAATTACCATCTTTGTCTATTATTAGATAGGATAATTCTTGCTTGATTATTAGACTACATTCATTTTACCTAACCAAATTAAATTTAATATTGATCTTTTCTACTGATAGCAGTGTGAATGGGGAATTGAATACTATTCAATTAATATAATTAAGGGACCAATATGGTTCATTTATAGATCTGATATATGTATTTTATCAATGTAGCTATCTCCGTTTAAATAGAAAATAAATTATAACTAACTAACTAATTAAATAAGTAAAACTGTCATTATTTGCAGACCACATGATATTGAACATAGAAAACCCTAAAGACTCCACCAGGAAACTACTAGACTTAATAAATGAATTTGGCAAGGGAGTAGAATACAAAATCAACATCCACAAACTGATGGCATTTTTATACACCAATAATTAACTCTTAGAAAGAGAAACTAGACACGGAAGATGGCGGTGATGTAGGCAGACGCGTCCCAGGTTGTGTCCCGGAGC
>NW_006289115.1:0-744 GCF_000327345.1 Myotis davidii
CTATGATCCACATGGTGGGGGTCCGGGGTTGCCTCCTGGCCTGAGCACTGGCCTTCCCGCCCTCGATCGGCATGGTGGGTGTCCAGGGATGCTGCCTGGCCTGTGTCCGACCCTCACGCCCTTTGAGTGCCACGGTGGGGTCCGTGGTTGCTGCCTGGCCTGAGCCCAGGGCCTCCTGCCCTCTGATCACCATGGTGTAGATTCAAGGTTGATGCCAGGCCTGTGCTCAGGCCCTTCTGCCCTCTGATCTCGATGGAGATTGCCAAAGCAGGCCAGCCAGAAACCCAGGCACCCAGGGTCCAGTGCTTGCTTCCTGGCCTGCAACACTGCCCTCCTGCCCTCCGATCCCAACGGCGATCGAGGGATGCAGACCATTCTGCCCTTCAATTGCCATGTTTGGGTTCCAGGGTTGATGCATGGCATGCGCACTGGCCCTCCCGACCTCCGATGGCGATGGTGTGGTAATAGGGTTGATGCCTGGCCTGTGCTAGCCGTCCCACCCTAGATTGCCATGTTTGGGGTCCGGTTTGCTGCCTGGCTTGTGCTCAGGCCCTCCTGCCCTCCCATTACCATGGCGGGGGAAAGGCATCATTTGAATAAGGTATTCTGACCTTATCCACTTCTTCATCATTCTTTTGAGAAACTGACTTCTAATCCCCTTTAGGACTTACAGTTTCTTCATCCACCCTTGTTTTTGGAGTCTTATTCCTTATCTTCACTAGTCTACAATATCTTCTTAGTGAG
>NW_006289116.1:0-697 GCF_000327345.1 Myotis davidii
AACTGCTGAGCTGCAGTGACTTGGCAGCTGAGGCTCTCAGGTGACACACCGGGAACCAGAGAGGAGGGATCCAATTCCGGGGTGCATCACCCAAGAACTGCCCTCTTGCAATCCAGGACCCCTCAGGGGTTATCCAAGAACTGGTTTTGTCCTGATCCCTGCAGGCCAGGCTGAGGGACCCCACCAGTGCATGAATCCATGCACCGGGCCTCTAGCCCATTGGCTCCTCACTCCAGGTCTGGCTTCCCACCGGCCTCTAGCCCATTGCAGAGGCCGTGGGTCTGGCCCTTACAGTAACTTTTTGACTTGATTAACTAAATGATGAGATGTGCAGGACCTACTGGCTGCAGTGCAACATCTGGTGCCCATGCCAGCCCATTCATGATTTCCAGTGGAGGCAGCAAATTTTCCCACTACCGCTCTCAGCTGGGAAACTGGCTGCAGCATCCCCCCTTCCAGGCAGACAGTAGGGCCAGTGGGCAACCTCTAGAGAGGGAAGGAGGCAAAGGAACAGCTCAGGTGGGAGAAGGAGGTTCCCACTGCCACAGGTCTCTGCCTGGGTGGAAAGGCCTGGGTAGGAGCCTGACATTGAGGAGGGACCTGCCCTAGGCTGACTAGATTCCAGGCTAAGTAAATCCCATTTGCTAAATAATTGCATTTTGCTGCTAAATGCCCACAAGTCATCAGTTACCCCCAA
>NW_006289117.1:0-484 GCF_000327345.1 Myotis davidii
TCAAAGAAACTCCATTTCTTTAACATGACCCTTAGTTCGTTCTCCTTTATGTCTGTCCATGCCCTTCCATAATCATTAAGCCCTCAGGACAATGAGGCTCTGATCAGCATCAAATACTCTTAGGAACAAAGCCTCAGGTCTGCTGACCCCAGAGAAAGAATTTCAGTCAAACTAGAGATAACATGTAGGCCTCAGCTGTGTTTCAGCTCCAGGCCCTGAAAAGAGGTGAACCCAGACCAAGTGACACCATGGCTGACATCAGGACCAGATGCTCTGACCAATGACCCCCTACCCTAGCACCAACCAAATAGGAGAGACCACGACCCTGACCATGACCCTAACTCCCTTAGTCACCATGATTAATGATTTTTCCCCTATATAGCCCATTCCCTGGAAGCCATCGGGAGCCAGGTCTTTGAGTCCCAGTGTGGGCCACTTCCTAAAAATAAAGACTTTCTTTACTACAAGCTCCTGTTGGTGTCTT
>NW_006289118.1:0-731 GCF_000327345.1 Myotis davidii
TCATGGGCTTGTTGGCATAAACCTTAGACTACAAAAACCCCAAAGAAAAAACTCCAGTGGCGTAAAATCGAATGACCTGGGTGGCCAATTCTGATCACCAAAACGGGAAATTACACAAACAGGAAATGACTCATGCAGTAATTGAATTGTTTCTTGGGCTGTATGGCATGTGGCACCATCTTCTTGAAACCACATGTTGTCCACATCCATATCTTGCAATTTAGGTACAAAAAACTGGATTATCATGTCACGATAGCAAGCACCATTAACTGTTATTGCCTGAGCAGCCGCATTTTCAAAGAAGAATGGTCCGATGATGCCTCCAGCCCAAAAGCTGCACCAAACAGTGACATGTTGTAGATGCATTTGTTTCTCAACAATCACTTGTGGATTTTATGAACCCCAAATGAGACAATTTTTTCAATTAACCAAGCCATCCAGATGAAAATGAGCCTCATCAAAATTCAGCCACATTTATGCAAAATGGTCATGGAAAATTTTAACAAAAGAGTATGTATGTGCCAGCAAAGCCGTGGAGGCCATTTACCTGATATGTTATTTCATACATAACCCTATATTGTATTCTTTATGAATCAATAAAAAATTTACAATTTTTAATTATAAACCTGTGTTTTCTATCAAAATAACTTCTTGTGTGAATTTTGGGACACCCTTTATAATCCTTAATAAAAGGATTATATGCTAATTAGATCAGACATCTTCCGGATGTC
>NW_006289119.1:0-745 GCF_000327345.1 Myotis davidii
AATCAAGTGCAGAGGAGCTTTGTGACCACTTGGGTTTCTTTTCTTGGGTGGGATCATTGGGGTAATTGGAGCAGTAGAGGTGGTGATCTGTCCCAGGTCTCATTAGACTCCCTGTAACTGCAGCATAATGCACAGTATGCTGTGTTAGTGTTGGTGAGTGTGATAGTAACTGGAACACAGTGGTGGTTGTGGATGTGGATGAAGCAGTTGGATTATGGATCAGGGTTTTAGTTGTGGCCACCAGTGTTTTTAATTTTGTTGACTGGACAGAGAGGTAACAAAGGGGTAAAGGTTTGGATTTAGTACCTAAAGGTTTGGATGGTATGAAAGCACCACCAACTGACATGGAGAAATTCATAGTGGGAAAAGTAATGTTCATGAAGAATATAAAATCCTTTGTTTTTTGCCTTTTAGGATATGAGATATTTCAGGGGCCAGTTCATGACCATCTGGAACTCTGAGGAGTAGTTCAAGATGAGACTACTTAAAAAAATAGTAAAGTGTATGGACCAGGGAGGAGCTGTAGATCACTTTTTTTTTTTTTTTATTGGAGGTGGAAGAGTAATTCAAAAAAGGTGAGACTGTGGCTGGTGCATATTTCTTTTTTTAACTGATTTCAGAGAGGAAGGGAGACAGATATAAACATCAATAATGAGAGAGAATCACCAAACAGCTGCTTCCTGCACACCCCTCCCAACTGGAGAATCAAGCCCGTAACAAGGGCATGTACCCCCCTCTCCCCCTC
>NW_006289119.1:4513-5819 GCF_000327345.1 Myotis davidii
GTATGCTACCACTTTCAGGGACATTGTGGATCTCACATTATGCTTTTATGAAGTGTTTTACTTTCTCATTCACCAACCTGCAAATTGCTTACTGTTCTCTGTTCTGGTTTATGATCTTTAGTAAACATGTTTTTTCTTTTGTAGCTTTTATTCTTTTTAAATTTCACTCTCTGGATGATTTGATACAAAAGTTGTGTTCTATCATCATGGTGAGATGAACAGATATCTTAGGGTCCCAAACTTTCTGTGCTTTGGAAAGCTATAATAATGTCAGAAAAATCCCTTTTTCTCCAATAGTGGCTTATTTTATACCACTGACCAAGGCAATGAAAGAAAGTTTGCATAACTTTGTGGTTCCAATTTGCAGCCTGGTGCTCTAATGTTTGTGAGGTCAGTGGTCCCTCAGAAGAGGAGTCCTTTTTTGTGCTTCTATCATTGTTCTCACATTATCCTCTGATGAGTTGTTTTAGTTCTAATTCACCAACTTACAAACTGATTGCCATCCTCTGTTCTGGCTTCTGATCTTTTAATAAAGGGTGTTTTGCTTTTGTACCTTTAGTTTTGTGGTTTATATTCACTGCCTGGGATGATTTGAAGAGATTGTGGTGATCTGTCACATTTAGTGGTGAACAGATATGGTTGGGTCCCAAACTTTCTGTGCTTTGGAAGGCACATAATTATGGAAAAAAATCACTCTTTGTCCAATCTTGGTTTATTTTCTATTGCTAACCAAGTCCTTTAACAAAAATCTGCATGACTTTTTGGTTCTAATTTTGTAGCCTGGTGCCTGTATTATTGGTGAGGTCAATGATCACCTGGAAGAAGAGTCCTTTGTTGTGCTTCTGTGAACAATATAAATTATATTCTCTGTTCATAGTATGTCTTACATACTGCACAGGAGCCCTGAGCCATGATGTATGAAATTTCATAGGCTGTTTTCGTTTGTTGTAACACTGTGAAGTGCAACTAATATTGGGACAGACACTGTTTTCATAGTGAGTGGAAGAGACATCAGTATATTGGATGAATATTGCCTCTTCTGAACATTTTCCATAAATGACCTGGTCCTGAAGCTTGTTTGTTCTTTTTGTAGCTGAAGTGATTGGTTGTAAAAAGAATCTCATGGTTTTGGGGATTCCCTGGGCCCTGCTATGGTGTTCACCTCGAGGTTATCACAAGACTAAAATTCAAAGCTAAAGGAAGGGTAATCGTAGAATTAGTCCGAGGTTGTGTGTTTTGTGACAATCAGCATTCCTGATCAATCTGATGGCAGTAGCCTTCCCTTCTGGACAGTATTTGCTGCCCC
>NW_006289119.1:6176-9167 GCF_000327345.1 Myotis davidii
CGTGTATAATTTTTAACAAACTATTACTTCTTTCTTGCTACACAGGTATTTTTAGTCTCAACAGTAATGTTTATGTAAATAGTTAATTTTTTATTGCTAATAATATTCTATGGATAACCACTTCATCCATTGATCTGTCAATGCTTTCGGTTATTTCCAAATTTGGGGTTTTATAAATAAAACTGCTGGAAATATTGCATTCAGTTCTTCCTACAGGTGTATGTTTTGTTTATCTAACTGTTGCAGTGTCAGTGAATGTGTTATATTTAAGGTATGCAGATCTGTGATCTAAAATGTTCATTCCCTTTGCTTTCCCAGTCACCCACAGTAATCAAATTTCCAGGTTTTACATTACCCGTCAGCACAAGTGATGGTTATTTTCTTTTAATTAGTAGGCCAGGCAATGACTATACTGTAAACTTGTTTTTGTTTAATAACATTTCCCTAAGAATTCTTGATGGTGAGCATTTCTTCTTGCATAATTTACACTGTCTTTATCTCCTTTGTTAAAATGTCTGCTCAGGATCCTTTGCCTACTTTTTAAGTTAATTTATTATTCTTACCAATAGAAGGACAGTGCAGCATCTAAGACACGTGTTTGAGTTTCACTCCTTCTTCAGTGACTCAAGTGACTTCTTTGCCATATGGAACCATTGGTTTTCAAATCTAGAAAGAAAATTGTTTTTCTCAACTTTTATCCAATGGACAATTAGTAGCCACTCATACCATACAGTTATAAGTTTAATCTGAATCATTAACATTCTCCACCAGTGTTCTTTAAGTCTAAACATATAATAACACAGACTTTTTGCATAGAGGACTTGGGTAAAAGTGTGATAGCCCTCAATTACCTTGGTGTTGCTGAGTCAAATCAACCTTAACACTATTCTGTTTAGTATTGAATTTTTAGAAAAGAAGATGCAGAAACATCAATGATGAGAGAGAATCATTGATCCGTTGTCCCCGCATGCCTCCTGCAGGGATGGAGCCCCACCCACCCCCAACCTAAGCATGTGCCCTGTCCTGGAATTGAACCAGAGATACCTTAGTTCATGGGTCCATGTCCAACCACTGAGCCATGCCATGTGGGCAAACTATCTTTTTTATTGTAGACTCTATTAGAAATAGTCCCAATATCCCCCATCCTCATCCCACTTTGCTTCCCTCTATCCGACCCCAAAGATTTCTAGGCCCTCACCACATTATTGTCTATTTACATGGAATATATATATATATATATATTTCTTAAAATGTACTTTTATTTATTTTAGAGATAGGAAGGGACAGGGAGAGATAATGGCATCAAAGATAAAAAAAGAATCACTGATTAGATGCCTCCTTCTTATACCCACCACCACCCAACTACAAGCCATGAATGTTCCCTAACAAGGAATAGAACCATGACCTCAGGGATCATAGATCAATGCTCAGCCATTGAGTGAAACTAATTGGGCTATATTATTTTAATTTTTTTTAAAAAAAATGTATTTTTTTTATTGTTGATAGTATTACAGATGTCTCCCATTTTCCCCAATGCATATATTCTTTGGCGGATCTCCCAGTCCTCAGCTCACCCCTCTCCTGACAGTTTTGCCAGTCTGTTGCAGTTAACCAGGCCTCTGTTGCAGTTAACCAGGCCTCTGTTCCCAGCTTCTCTTTCCCAGGGCCATTTGCTGAACCACATCACCTTTATTCACCAATGTCATTGACTGGGATGCTAGCCCTCCCTTTGGGTTTGAGAAAACTACATTACCCAGAAAGGAATGCGCCCAGGTGGGCGGAGCTAAAAGGCACTTTTTCTATCAGGGCTTCCAGTTAGGGTTGGACTTCCGCCTTCCTCCTCCTGGAGGGCATTTTGACCCCTTCAGTTTCTTCAAGGACTCACAGGTTTCAGCCCATTCCTGAAGAATAGGAGGAGGTCTAGAAGGCAGCGTCCTTGCTGTGCAGGGTGTTTCTGAGACTTTTTGAGGAACATCCGGCCGGGATTAGGGCCTCCGTGCCTCCCAGACTCCTCTCTGCTTACAGCTTTCTCTCAGCCTGATCCCATTTAACCCTCCAGCCCTGGGAACTGTCGCCTCTCATTAACTGCAGCCCAGGAAGCCACATCCAGAGCAGTGAGTTGCTCCTGGGTGACACATTGTTGATGGGGAAAGAGGGTGAAAGGCTGCAATGCCGCCTTGTAAGGACATGGTGGTGCTGAGCTGGGAGGATTAGGAAAACCTGGGCCTGTTGTGAGTGTAAAGGCAACAAAGAGATGAGGTGTGGTTTTGCAGGAGGAGTTTTACTTTCACTCACAGAACACTGGGGCCATAAATTGTTTTGAAAAAAAGAAGGGCATTTTCTGAGGTAGGATTCTAACTTTTCCTAAGGTTGCTCAGAGGAAGGACAGACTAGAAGACAGAGGACAGCAGCTGTGGACAGGAAGCGGAAGTCCTGTAAATGGTAAGGGAGCTGGCAAGAGTGAGCATTGAGGACTGAGCCCTGAGGTAATACAGGCATCTGGAGGGCATCTGGCCTCTGGGCTGAGCAAGGGTACTGAGCAGTCTGAGCCCTTAGAGCCTGGTGGTAGCCAGGCTCTCAGCAGACCATTTTCTTTCCCCGAATTCCTGCAAATGCAGAATTGAATGGTGTACGGTTTGAGAAGCTTCTTTCAAGCTTCATATTTGCCAGTTCCTGCTTCAGCTCACTCTTCACTCTAAACTTTTGCATATTCTGGAACCTATGCCTGCACAACCGCTGTTATAGATCCAGCCCACACACTTGTGGCCTCTAACATAATGGCCTCTAACATAGGGCCTCACACACTTGTGGCCTCTAACATAGTGGTGTCCTGGGACTGTCAGCTGCTCTTGTAGCCCTTGGACCTGAGGGCTTTTACCAGACACTAAGCCCAGACTCCTAAAGCCAGGAGTAGGGCTTCATGACGTGGACCTTGTTGTCAAAAGGGAGGTCTTATAGGGCATAGGTTCCAGAATATGCAAAAGTTTAGAG
>NW_006289119.1:9588-13538 GCF_000327345.1 Myotis davidii
GGCTGTGACTGGTGAAGGGACATCTAGTGCAGCACCAGGGGAGGTGGGCTCTGGGTATCTGAGATCTGATTGTGGTTCTTTATAGTTTAGATTGAAGGAAAAACAGTCATGGAGAAAGGCCTTCAGAGCAGGACTCAAGGCTGCCTCTATGAGTGTGGACTATCAGAGTCAGGGCAGTACTTGATCCTGTTTGAACTTGGCAAGCATTCTCTGGATGACTCATGCTGAGTAATAAGTAAGAGTGCAAGGAGATGACTGTGGGGGCTGGGACTGTAGGAGTGCAGGTGTGAGAGAGGTGTGGAAGACAAAGTGATGTGCATTCGGAGAGGGAATGTGACTTCATGGCCAGAGCACCCTGACATTGACATAAGAGTGAATGAAGGGAGAGTTCATTTCTGGTAGAGTCTGCATGATAAAATAATGGTAATTTTGGGGTAATTGCCTGAAAAAGGGGGGGGCTGCTTTTGTGATGCCTGCCAGTATAGGGCTTACATGACATTTATGAGCCCACCTGCCTTTTGTTGTTGTGGGTGACACACTGGTTCTTAGGAATGAGAGAGTATACATCTGTGTTACCCAGGCTTGGAAATCTCCACAGGCATGGGTAAGGGAGAAGGGTAAGAGAGAAATGGATTATGGAGGTGTTATTCTATAATTTCGGAAAATAAGGTAATTAGGAAACAACCCGTCCTCGCCAGGATGAATTTGCATTACCTTTGAAGTTGTGTCTCTGGGAATGAAGCTGTGGGAGAGAAGTGTTGTTCAAAGAACTATGTGCAGCAGGTAGTACAAAGCAATGACCTCAGCACCCTAGATTGTGGTTTAAGGGTGAAGTGTGATGCCATATTTTTGGTATGTTTGAGGAACAATCTGCGGGACTACAAAGTTAATGTCTGACAAGACCAATATCAATTCACTCACACTCTCTTTATGGCCAACTTATCTTCCTACCCTCTGTTTTTGACACCCACTCTACTGTCAAGAGGAAGTGTGGCGTACATATGAATCCCAGAGCTCACTTATGTTCTATCTGCTCCACCACCTTTATTGTGGGAAGACAAAATATCAGAAGAAATATAGGATGATAGTGACTTTTAAGCAATGAAGGCCTGGTATCTTTGGTGTGTCGAGTGGAGAGAGCAGATTGATGTGGAGGTTGGGGATATGAGAGAGTTTGAACCTTAGGAGTGAATCTGATCCTGGGCCATTCTGTCCCCATTATGACAGTATATGAACTTTGAGGATGTGGCCATTGCCTTCTCTCAGGAGGAATGGGGGCTACTTGATGAGCCTCAGAGACTTCTCTACTGTGATGTGATGCTGGAAGTTTTTACACTTGTACCATCTGTTGGTAGGATCTTCACATTATCCCAATGTCCTGAGATGATGTCCTCTCTTCCTTTATTCATCTAATGTAGCCTTTTCTCTTCTACAGCCTGACCATGGGCTCTGCTGATTTCCCCAATGGCATGTCAAATGTGCTGTGGCTGCCATGGGCAAGGTCTGTGGAGAGCCCTGAGTGAAGGACTCCACAAACATCCCTAACACTCATTGCCTCAGACAGTGCAGGATGTATCTGGGAGTGAGGAGTCTTATACACAGCTTAATGGGTTTCACCTGATGTTCCTCTCCCTGGGAGGGTGACTGTGTCCAGATCCATGGCTTCCATTCTACTTCCTTCCTCTAACCAAAGGTCCTTGGTGACTGCCTTTGCCAAGTTACGGTCTTTACTTACATGACCCTTGAACTGTTCTTACAAGATCACACTTCAGTTGTTATTTGTAATATTATCTTCCGTAAATACGATTGGAAACCGAATTACTTTGCCCATCTCTGTCATATTTCGTTAATACTTGGAATATTTCTGTTGTAAGTATTTGTAGAGAGGAATGAGCAGGACGAACCCTGATTTTTTTTTTTTTTTACAGGGCGAACATGCACAATGGTCTCAGAAGAGGCCTGACCCTATTGACTTGCAACTGTGGCCTAGATATGATATAAGGGTGTGTTTAGATGATACCAAGCACCTGCTCATTTCCAACAGTGTTTAGGTGCACATGTGTGAGAGACTTCTGTTTCATTGCAAATCCTCACCAGAAACAATAGCATATTTCTACCTTTTCTTTGATATACTGAACACTGTACTAACTTGTCATTTTACCTGTGACTTCCTGGCCTTTGACTACGTTCAACTGTATGGCCTTTTTGCATCACCTGTTCCTCTGCATTGCTCCATCTTCAGTATTCTCTAACATCGACCTGTACATGTGTTATAAGATGCACATACAAGCTTAAATAGTTCTTGAACACCAGCTACTAATTTATTGAATACTAGAGGCCCAGTGTCTGAATTTGTTCATGGGTAGGGTCCCTAGGCTTGGCTGATGATCAGGGCTGATCAGATTCCCTGCCTCCCCACCTCCTCCATCCCTCACCACATGTGCACCACCACCACCGCATGGTTCCCCCTGCCTCTCCACCTTCTCCTTCCCTCACTCCCTCAGCACCCTTCTGCTGCCATTGGTCACCCACTATGTTCAGCACTGCCCCCTGGTGGTCAGCACACATCATAGCAAGCAATCGTTATCCTGGTCGAACTCCCGAGGGACACTTTGCATATTACCCTTTTATATATGTAGATTACTTGGAATGAGACATAACCATATTTCAGCACAGCTTTCCATGTCACCAGCAGACAGACCATGCTGAACACTCTTAGCAGAAGAATGAACTGACTATCCTGCTTCTCTGCTATGTGCTGCTTATCGTGTGTGTTTGAGGTCTGAGGTCTTCCTTGTTTTGTGATCTTCAGTAGCCCAGACCTTCATGGCAGTATCTTTTAATCCTTCCTACAGATCTTTTCTTGTCAGTCAATGCATGGAACCAATGTGTTATGTGCAACCCACTTTTGTAAAGGTCCTTCTACTTGTCACCACAGTCCGCATTCAGTTCTTCACCGTTTTTCTACTTTCACGTTGTTGGCATAAAAAGGATGATGAGGAGACCAATTCTGAGCAGAGTGTATATGTACCAGAAGAGTCACAGATCAGGGCTTTTAAGACAGCCCCAGCAACCCAGAAGACCCATCTTTTTCTCAGTCTTAAAAGATATTTTACCCCTGACTGAGTTACAAGCATCATACTTTCACCAGAAAGCCTTCATCCATGACACATGTGTGAGAGACTTCTGTTTCATTGCAAATCCTCACCAGAAAAATAGAGATGCCAGCTGACAGAAGACCTGGAAAGAATGTATGCACAGGGCCTCATTTGTGTCCCAGTGCAGGTTTTACTTAATAAGAATAGTTAACACTGTAGAAAAGCCATATAGGTGTATTGATTGTGGAAAGTCCGTCACTCTGAAGTCCAGACTCATTCAACAGCACAAAGTCCACACTGGAGAAAAGCGCAATGAGTGTCACGATGCAGGAAGTCCTTCACTCAAAACTTTACCGTCACTCAACACCAGAGTTCACACTGGTGAAAAACCTTATGAGAGTAGTGAATGTGGGAAATCTTTTACCTGCATTAATCACCTCCTTATCCATAAGAGAGTTCACACTGGAGAAAATCTATATGACTATAGTGACTGTGGAAATTCCTTAGGCAACGCAGTAACTTCACTCAATACCAGGGAGTTCACAGTGCTGCAAAACCTTATGAGAGTAGTGAATGTGGGAAATCTTTTACCTGCATTAATCACCTCCTTATCCATAAGAGAGTTCACACTGGAGAAAAGCTATATGCAAGTACTGACTGTGGGAAGTTTGTAATCTTTATTAATATACCTGGTATAAATATTCTCAATGTTGTGGAGTTCAAATGGCCAAAATGATTGCTCTGAACATGGACTTGATAAGATATTTCAGTAGCACATCATATTTTATTTCCAATATGCTGATACATTATGTTCAAATGTGTTCAAAAATTTTCACAATAAAACAGTAAACT
>NW_006289120.1:0-739 GCF_000327345.1 Myotis davidii
CTGATGAATAAAATAGAACCTGAGGCATGGAAAAATGGAACAGAATGACGAAACTGAGAGGGAAGAGGGACGGAAGAGTGGAAAGATATGAACCAAAGAACTCATATGCATATTCATGCTTATGGACACAGATAGGAGGATGGTGAAGGCCATGGTGAGGCAGGAATGGGGTGGAAGGTTAATATAGGGTACAAAGGGGAACATCAGTAATACTCTCAACAGCAAAGAATTTTTGAGAAAAGAAATTAGCAAAGGAAGATTAAAAGCCCCCAAAATCAAGCAGAAGGAAGGAAAAATAAAGATAAACAAAGATTAATGAAATCAACAGAGAAAAATGATAGAAAACAACCAATGATTCCAAAGCTGAATGTTTGAAAAGATCAACAACACTAACTCAATGCTAACAAACTGGCAAAGAGACAAATGATTGATATCAGAAATTAATTAGGAGATGTAAACACATTTCCCAATGCATACTTATGAGACCAGCATTCTTTGTGCAGTCAGTACAGAGAAAGAGTAAACTACAGACCGAAATCTCTTGTTAACATGTTTATTAAAATCCTCAACAGAAGATTAGCCAATCCTACCACCAATATAAGAAACTCATACCCCATCATGACAAAGCGGGAATTATCCCAACAATTCAAAGATGATTCAACATTTTAAATCATCCGATTTAACCCAACAAGTATACTGGGTAAAGAAGAGAAGTCACATGGTCATTTTCAGGATGAGT
>NW_006289120.1:7143-8759 GCF_000327345.1 Myotis davidii
GTTCTCACTGCAGACCCCAGAGGAGGAGCTCACACTGCTGCAAGCAGATGACATGTGGGCAGTGATGGGAACTCTCCTCACCACTTGTCTGTATTTCCTGCTTTTCTTTCTCCACAGAGACCATCCTCAGTGCTCTCATTGTCCTGTGGTTGGAAACTTTCCCACCAAGAGAGACCCCAGCACAACCCAGGCCCCTGTGTGCTAAGCTCAGGGTGTTACCCAGCTGCCCACCTGTCCCCATAGGGCCCTTCCTTCTGACAGGCCCACAGTAAATAAACAGGTGCACGTCCGCCGACAGTAGAAGCTGGATGGACCCATTAGAATGGTGCAAAGGGCCCTTGAGGACTGCTCTCTGGTCACCTCCCCTGTACAGGTGCCAGGACTTGCTGTTTCTCGTGCCACAGGAAATGACCTCAGCTCTCTCTCCATAGGTGTCACACCAGCACTGATGTGAGATGACAGCAGTGTGCGTATTCTGTCATGCAGTTTCATAGGAAGTTTAACAAGGTTCATTGGAAATCATCTCATTTTAACAAGCAGCTGATTTGGCAAATCACTTGGTGAAGAAGACATCTTTACAGTTTTCAATATTTTTGACTTAAAGTCATGGGCTAAAGTTTGACATTCCATGATGATGGGGTTGGATCCTCTGTATATAAGTCCTTAGAGGGCTCTGACAGGATAATAACCCCGATTGAACTGCTTGTGGGTTTCTTGCTCTATCTCAGCATTTTACCAGCCTCCATGTTATAGGTGCTGTAGTGGCTCCACCTTCACCTCACTCATGTCTGTAGGACGGAGGAGACCTCTCACACTTCCCTCCTTGCTCCTTTGGTGGGTTTCCAGGAGCCATGAGAACCCACTATGTCTTAAAGGCATCCCCAAGTCATGCACTGCTCCCTGACCTCTTTGTGTCTCCCCTGGTCCCCTCCTGATTGGCAGCTCTGGTGACTACAGAACCTTTCACCACTCAGGAATGGGACTTGGTGAACCATGGAGCAGGTTCTTTGAAAAGATAAAAAATATGGAGGAACCATTAGCCAGACTCCTCAGGAAACAAAGAAAGGGGACACAAATAAATAAAATCAGAATGAAAGTGGACCCGGTGAGGTTGGGACGGCCCCAGAGAGTTTGAAACGGCCCCGGTGAGGTCAGGACAGCCCCAGTGAGGTTGGGATGGCCTCAGTGAGGTTGGGACAGCCCTGGTGAGGTAGGGACCTGGTGAGGCGGGACGTCCCCGGTGAGGTCAAGACGGCCCTGGTGAGGACAAAACGGCCCCGGTGAGGTCAAGACGGCCCTGGTGAGGACAAAATGGCCCCAGTGAGGTTGGCCTCAGTGAGGTTGGGACAGCCCTGGTGAGGTAGGGACGGCCCCGGTGAGGTCAAGACGGCCCTGGTGAGGACAAAACGGCCCCGGTGAGGTCAAGACGGCCCTGGTGAGGACAAAATGGCCCCAGTCCAGTTGGGACGGCCCCGGTGAGGTTGGGACAGATAATGGGGACCAGTATAGATTGATGAACAGGGGTAGATGCAGAGGCAGAGCAGCACTGAACAGACTGTCAAACTACAGTGGGAAGCCTGGGGAGGGTTTTTTTTTTTTTTTTGGGGGGGGGGGGG
>NW_006289120.1:12164-12934 GCF_000327345.1 Myotis davidii
TGTCAGGGGGGGGGGGGGAGACATATGTAATACTCTTTGTAATACTTCAAGAAATAAGAATTATTTTTTAAAAAAAGAAAGAAATGAAAGTGGAGACGTAACAACCAACACCCCAGGAAAAAAAAAAGAGGATTGTAATAAAGTGTTATGGACAACTATATGCCAACAAGCTGGACAATGTGGATAAAATGGACAAATTCCTAGAAAAACACAGTACCCCAAAACTGAAACAGGAAGAATCAGAAAACCTGAGTATGCCAATAACAACTGAGGAAATAGAAGCAGGAATCCAAAAACCCAGAGCAAACAAATGTCCTGGTCTGGGTGACTTCACAGGGGAGTTTTACCAAACATCCAAAGACAAACTAACTAGTCAAATAAACTATTCAAACTAACTATTCAAATAAAAATCCAAGAGGAAGGAATGCTTCCAAAGTCTTTTCATTAGCCCAGCATTATCCTAATTCCAAAACCAGGTGACAATACTAAGAAAGAGAATACAGGCCAATATCCCTGATGAACATAATTGCTAAAATCCTCAACAAAATATTAACAAATTGGATACAGCAATATTTTAAAAAGATACACCATAACCAAATGGGATTCATCCAGGGATTCAGGGCTGGTACAATATTCAGAAATCAGTACACATGATAAAACACATAAACGAACTGAAATACAAAAATAACATGACCATAACTACGGATTCAGAAAAAGCATTTGATAAAACCCAACACCCACTTTTTAAAAAATATATATATATTTTATTG
>NW_006289121.1:0-265 GCF_000327345.1 Myotis davidii
GCCTTGTGCGCTGCCCACACCCACTGTGTCTGAAGCCTGACCCCAGCTTTTCTGAATCACGTGGCCTCCTGCCTGGGCTGTGTCTCTCTGATTCTAGAACTTTCTAAAGACTAGGAGGGCCTTCCAGGTGCCTCATTCCAGGCTGGTGTGTGGGCTGTGTGCTCCCTCCCCCACCCCAGGTGTCTGTCCACTCTCAGGATGGTGACGTGGGCGCTGCTGGAGTGTCCCATGCCGGATGCAAAGTTCCTGCATTTTCTCCCCTCCC
>NW_006289122.1:0-371 GCF_000327345.1 Myotis davidii
TTTATTTATCTGATTCAGCATTATAGAATTATGAATGGCCCCAGTGCACAAATCCATGCACTAGTGGGTCTCTCAGCCTGGCCTGCGGGATTGGGCTGAAACCGGCTCTCCATTATACTCTGAGGGGTCCCAGATTGCAAGAGGGTGCAGGCCAGGCCGAGGGACCCCACTGGGTCATGACTGAGGCCGGGAAGGGACACAGGACGTTGTCCAGCTGGGGAGGAACTGTGGGAGGGCTCCAGGGTGTGCCCGGCCCATCTCGCTCAGTCCCAATGGCCGAACCCCAGCAGCAAGCTAACCTACCGGTCAGAACATCTGCCCACTGTGGTCAGTGCATATCTTAGAGACTGGTCAACTGGTCAACTGTCTGC
>NW_006289123.1:0-3093 GCF_000327345.1 Myotis davidii
AGGCCTTTCATATGCAAAAGCCTCTTCGCACAGTTTGGGTGTGTCGGGGTCTCAGGGGATCAACAGGGTGGAGCAAGCGCTATGGCTGCTTTTCAGTCCTCCCCTAAGAGGCCCAGCTTCTTAGTGTCCCGGTAATTGCTGCAAGCACCTCTGAGAGAAAGCCGCCCTCAAGTTCCAACCAGTGCCAGACAGTCCAGTTTCTCCCCATATGAGTCTGGGTCACCAAAAAGATTGAAATGAATAAAGCTGAAAAAAAAAAAGACCATACCCTTTTATGTAATTATGCTTACTTTGAATTTATATTAGTTCACACAAACACTCCATCCATGCTTTTGTTCCGGCCCTCTGGTCCAGTTTAAGAACCCATTGTGGCCCTCAAGTCAAAAAGTTTGCCCACCCCTGTTCTAAATGATGTCCTTTTTGTCTTTTAGTTGTATTTTTGAAGTGGTTGTGCAAGGCAACAATTTCCGGTGTTTACTTATGCCGCCATCTTGGTTTCTGTTATTATACCAGCTTTGCATCTCTGGAATAAATCCCACTTGGTTATGATGGATAATCTTTTAAAATTATTGCTGGATCCAATTTGCTAAGATTTTGTGGAGGATTTAGCATCTATGTTTGTCAGGGATATTGACCTGTAATTTTCTTTCTTTGTAGTATTTTATCTGGTTTTGGAATTAGGATAATTCTGGCCTCATAAAAAGAGCTTAGAAGTGTCCCTTCCTCTTCAGTTTTTTGGGAAGAGTTTGAGGAGGATAGGTTCCTCTTTGAATATTTGGTAAAACTCCCCTGTGAAGCCATCAAGTCCAGGAGTTTGTGGAAGGGAGAGGGATAGAGAGATAGAAACATTGACAAGAAACATCATTTGGCTGCCTCCTGCATGCCCCTTACTGGGTTATGTGCCCTAACTAGGAATCGAACCAGTGACCCGTTGGTCGACACTCAACCACTGAGCAACACTGGCCGGGCAGGAGGTTTTTTTCTTTATTACTGCTTCAATTTCATTAGTTGTTATTGGTCTAGTCAAATTTTGACTCTTCCTCAGTCAGTTTTGGAAGATTGTATGTTTCTAGGAATTTGTTTATTTCGCCCAGGTTGTCCACTTTGTTGGCATATAGTTGTTTGTAATAATTTTTTACAGTCCTTTGTATTTCTGTGGTGTCAATTATTACTTCACCTCTTCCATTTTTTATTTTATATATTTGGATCCTCTCCCTTTGCTTCTTTTTTTTTTTTACTTTTTAAATATGTTTTCATTGGTTTTTAGAGAAAGAGGAAGTGAGAGGAATAGAGAGATAGAAACATTGATGAGAGAAAAACATCATCAATTGGCTGCCTCCTGTATGCCCCTTAATAAGGATTAAGCTCATAACCTGGGCATGTGCCATGACCAGGAATCATGCCAGTGCCCTCTTGGTTCATGGGTTGATGCTCAACCACTGAGCCACACCAGCCAGGCGCTCTTTGTTTCCTGATGAGTCTGGCTAGAAGTTTATCAATATTGTTTATCTTTTCAAAGAACCAGTTCCTGGTTTCATTGATCTTTTGTATTGTTTTTTACTAGTCTCTATGTCTTTATTGTTTCCCTTGATCCAGTAACTCTTAGGGCAAAGGTTCCACACCCAAAGAGGCAAGCCAACAGCACCAGAGACTACCACCTTACTCAGCACCCTGCTCTTAAAGCAGAGGTGTCACTCAGAGAAAGGCGGTCCACTGTCCCCCACAAAGCTCTGGAGCAGTGGCTCAGAGATTTTTCCCAGGGAGGAAGGCATTCCATAAGAACAGAGAGCTTTAAAGATTTCTCAAAAGGAACTGTACTTGAAAAAGTGTGTGGGGAAGCTCCAGTCAAAGAGTGCTCTTGAAAATAATGGATACATTGGAGGTAAACAAGTAAGAGGAGGATAGATTACCAGAGATAACCATGGAAAGAAGCATCTAATAAGAGCTTCACTGGGGTCAGAACAAACCTCAAAGATTTTCCTCAAAGACTACCCCTTCAAAAAAGTCTGAATTTAATTGGTTCAGACTGTAGAACAGTGGTTCTCAACCTTGGCTACACATTAGAATAACCGGGGAATCTTTTTAAAATCCTGATTTCTGGGCCTCATCCTCCAGAAATTCTGTTTCTTTATGGTGGATGAGGCCCAGAAATCAGGATTTTAAAAAAGATTCCCACGTGATTCTAATGTGCAGCCAAGGTTGAGAACCACTGCTGTAGAACAACATATGCTTTTGGCCACTGCTGAAAACAATAGAGTAATCATCATTCCATTAATGAAGCCTAAAAGCTGGGTATAATACCAGCAATCAGACCTCTTAATAGAGGTACCACCTCACACCTGTCTGAATGGCTATCATCAACAAACGACAAGTGTTGGACAAGTGTTGGCAAGGATATGGAGAAAAGGGAACTCTGGTACACTGCTGGTGGGAATGCAGACTGGTGCAGCCTCTGGAAACCAGTATGGAATTTTCTCAAAAAATTAAAAATGGAACTGCCATTTGACCCAGTAATCCCACTTCTAGGAATATATCCCAAGAAATCAGAAACACTCATCAGAAAGGATATATGCACCGCTAGGTTCATTCCAGCACAATTTACAATAAGCAAGATTTGGAAACAGCCTGAGTGCTCATCAGCAGATGAGTGGATTAAAAAACTGGTACACCTACACAATGGAATACTGTACAGCTGTAAAAAAGAAAGAACTCACTATTTGCAACAGCATGGATGGACCTGGAGAGCATTATGCTAAGCAAAATAAGCCAGTCAGAGAAAGATAAGTATCACATGATCTCACACATATGTGGAATCTACTGACCAATTTAAACTGATGGACAAAAATAGACCCAGAGACATAGAAACATTGAACAAACTTTCAAATCTCAGAGGGAAGGCAGGGGTAGGTGAAGGAGAGGAGGTGATCAACCAATGAACTCATATGCATATATGCATAACCCAAAGACAGAGACAATGGGTGGTGAAGGATTGGGGGGATGGGAGAGGGCAATGGGGAAAAAGAGGGACATATGTAATATTTTCAACAATAAGGATTTATTAAAGAAAACACAAATTTAATTATAAATTGAAAA
>NW_006289123.1:3335-4708 GCF_000327345.1 Myotis davidii
ATCTTTCTCCACCTGGCTTATTTCACTTAGCATAATGCTCTCCAGTTCTATCCATGCTGTTGCAAATGGTAAGAATTCCTTCTTTTTTATAGCAGCATAGTATTCCATTGTGTAGAAAAACCATAGTTTTCTAATCCACTCATCTGCTGATGGGAATTTAGGCTGTTTTCAAATCTTGGCTAGTGTAAATTGTGCTGCTATGAACATAAGGATGCATATATCCTTTCTGATTGGTGTTTCTGTTTTCTTGCGAAATATTCCTAGGAGTGGTATTACTGGGGCCAAATGGAAGTTCCATTTTTAAATTTTTGAGGAAACACCGTAATGTTTTCCACAATGACTGCACCAGTCTGCGCTCCCACCAGCAGTGAAGGAGGGTTCCTTTTTCTCCACATCCTCTTCAGCACTTGTCATTTGTTGATTTGTTGATGATAGCCATTCTGACAGGTGTGAGATGGTACCTCATTGTCGTTTTGATTTGCATCTCTCAGATGATTACTGACTTTCAGCATGTTTTCATGTGTCTCTTGGCTTTCTGAATATCCTCTTTTGAAAAGTGTCTATTTAGGTCCTTTGCCCATTTTTTGATTGGGTTGTTTATCTGCCTTTTGTTAAGTTGTATGAATTCCCTGTAAATATTGGAGATTAAACCCTTATCAGAGATAACATTGGGAAATATGTTCTCCCTTGCAGTGGGCTTTCTTGTTGTTTAGCTGATGGTTTCTTTTGCTGTGCAGAAGATTTTTATTTTGATGTAGACCCCATTTGTTTATTTTCTCCTTAGTCTCTCTTGTCCTAGGATCTGTGTCTGTAAAGATATTGCTATGACATATGTCTGCAATCTTGCTGCCTATGGAGTCTTGTACGATTTTTATGATTTCCCATCTTACATTCACGTCCTTTAGCCATTTTCAGTTTTTTTGTGTGTATAGTGTAAGTTGGTAATCTAGTTTCATTTTTTGCATGTATCTGACCAAATTTCCCAGTACCATTTATTAAAGAGGCTGCTTTAACTCCAGTGTATGCTCTTGCCCCCTTTGCCAAATACTAATTGAGTAATGGCTTGGGTCAATTTCTGGGTCCTCTATTCTATTCCGTTGGACTATATGTCTGTTCTTGTGCCAGTACCAGGCAGTTTTGTGGACCGTGACTTGGTAATATAGTTTGATGTCTGGTATTGTGATCCCATCAACTTTGTTCTTTTTCAGGATTGCTGTAGCTATTTGGGGTCTTTTTTTTATTCCATGATGAATTTTTGGAGAGTTTGTTCTAGATCTATGAAATATGCCATGGATATTTTAATGGGAAGTGTGTTGAATTTATAGATGTCTTTGGGTAGTATGGACATTTTAATGATGTTGATTATACCAGTC
>NW_006289124.1:0-214 GCF_000327345.1 Myotis davidii
TGTTTATCCTATCAAAGAACCAGCTCTTGGTTCTCTTGATCTTTGCATTCCTTTTTTTTCTTTTTTTTTTACTTTATGTCATTTATTTCTGTTCTGATCTTTATTATTTTCTTCCCTCTACTTACTCTGGTCATTTTTTGTTGTTCTCTTTCTAATTCTTTAAGTTGTAAGTTAGATAATTTGTTACCAGTTTTTTTTTTTTTTTTTTTTTTGT
>NW_006289125.1:0-459 GCF_000327345.1 Myotis davidii
CCAGTTGACTCAGTGGTCCCAAGGCCAGGGCAGTGCAACTACTCTAAATTTAATGAGTTCCTAGCAACTCACTGGTCTCAAGACCCGGGGACTCTAGATAAGGTGTTTCTGTCAATTCGGTAACCCCAAGACCCAGGACTATAATTGACATGCTTGGTTCTGCTTCTGTAAACTGTTCTTTTGTGAACCAGGTTCCTCATTCCAAACCCTGGGATGTAATCAATACCTTTGTGATTTTTGTGTTCATGGTATGTAAATGTTATACTAGATGCATAAAAGCAAAACTTAAGATAAACAGCAAAAAGACTCGGATCATGATGGCTCAAAATTAGAAATGATCCAGAATACTTTTTAACAAGGACATATAGGACCTGACTGCCTCCCATTTACCTGCCCTTTTTTAAATAATAATAATTCGACCTTAAATACCATCTAAGGTTATGGTCTTGCTCCATCACC
>NW_006289125.1:1569-6342 GCF_000327345.1 Myotis davidii
ACTCAAACTACAGATATTCAATAATAATATAAAAATTAACATGGGGAAATTGTGCCCCAAGGCCAGAAGCTCCCAAGACACCAGCCCTCATTTAATACTCCTGATAGGAAGCCTTTACTTGCAAGTACTTTAAAATATTAACTCAGTAAAATTGAATAGAGTTCAATTGAAATAACCTGTTTTGGGAGCAGAAAGATAACAAAGAAAGAAAACGAATAGCGTTCTTATAGTCTGAATAAGACCTCTACCCAAAATTTATATGTTGAGGCCCTAAATTCTAGTAAATAAGAATATTACCTTTAAGGAAGCATTTAAGTAAAAATAATACAATTATGATGAGCCCTAATCCAATCTGACAGGCATCCTTATAAGAGGAAACTTGGAAACAGACAGAGACCCTGGGCATGTGCACACATAGAGCAAAGACCATGTGAGCACACAATAAAACAGGCACATCCAAGGCAAGGAGAGAGGCTTAAGATGAAAACAAACCTGACAACACCTTGCTATTTGGATAGTAAGCACCAGAGCTATATATATATATAAAAAAAGCTGACTCAGTTTAGAGATGGTGGTCGATGGAATGGCAGGCTGCAAGATAGTGTGTGAATGAGAGGACGAAAGGAGAGCGTGTGGACATGCAGGGAGTGTCTATATTTGTGAGGAAGGGACTGTTATATTGCACAGGACTGCTGGGGACTGGCAGACCAGGATCCCCTGCCGGAGCAGCCTCTACTCCTTCTGAAATCTTTCCCAGATCGTCCGGCTCTGCCACAGAGACTGTGCCATCTTGAAGGGGAGAGCGGCTGTAATTGGAATCCAAGCCTTACTTTCAACCAGGGAGACCTCGGATACCTCCCAGGACCCTACAATCACAATTCCTAGGGACCAGCTGCCTCAGCTATGAACCCACAAACACTGAGACTCCAGCCTCTCTGGTGACAGGCAACTAAAACATTTGTCCAGGGGGAAACAAGGTGGTGGCCGAATATGCAGATGGGCCCTATAACTTCTCACAGAGCAGATAGAAGGAACAGCTGAATCGAATAACAACCACACAGAATTGGTGAATTAAACACAGCTGGTGAGGCAATCCATGGATGGAAAGGTCAGAGATAACCTAGAGCAGTGGTTCTCAACCTTCCTAAACTGTAATTTTGCTACTGTTATGAATCGTAACGTAAATATCTGATATGCAGGATGTATTTTCATTGTTACAAATTGAACATAATTAAAGCACAGTGATTAATCACAAAAACAATACGTAATTATATATGTTTTCCGATGGTCTTAGGTGACCCCTGTGAACGTGTCGTCCGATCCCCAAAGGGCTTGCGACCCACAGGTTGGTGACCCACAGGTTGAGAACCACTGACCTAGAGAGAGTCAACACAGGAGAGAAAGAGCTACATAACCAGACACCATGAGAGGAGCGAACATGGGGAGACAAAGAAACAGCCCCCATGTGAAAGAAATGGAGGAATCATCAGAAAGGAAGTAAACAAAATGGAGGCAAGCAATTTGTCAGAGAAAGAATCCAGAGCAATGGTCTTAAAAATGCTGAAAATGATGGAAGACAAACTCAACAATATGTGTAAGAATCAAGAGGAAATGAAAAGGAACCCAGAAGAAATGAAGAATGACATTGCCACAATAAAGAACACAATAGAAAGCATCAACAATAGAATAGAAGAAGCAGAGGCCTTCATCAGTGAGCTAGAAGACAAAGTAGGAAAAAATACCCAAGCAGAGCAGCATCTAGAAAAAAACTTAAAAAACAGAAGGAGAGCCTCAGGGAACTGTGGGACAACACCAAATGAAACAACATCTGCGTAATAGGGGAGCCAGAAAAAGAGGAAACTGCTCAGAAAAGAGAAACCATGTATGAAGAAATAATGACAGAAAACTTCCCTGATATTGGGAAGAAAACCTCACACAAGTCCAAGAAGCTCATAGAGTCCCAAACAGGATGAACCCAAAAAAGCAGAAACCAAGACACATCATAATTAAATTGAGAAGCACCAATATCAAAGCAAGAATCTTAAAGGCTGCCAGAGAGAGACAGAAAGTTACATACAAGGGATCTCCCACCAGACTATTGACTGATTTCTCAACAGAAACACATCAGGATAGAAGGGAACGGAATGGAATATACAAAATCATGCAAAGCAAGGGTCTGAATCCAAAAATACTGTACCAAGCAAGGGTACCAATCAAAATTGAGGGTGAAATCAGGAGCTTCACAGACAAAAAAGGACTGAGGGAGATTATTACCACCAAACCAGCAATGCAAGAAATGCTAAAGAGTCTGCTGTAAAAAGAAGAAATAGAAGATGAAGAAGGAACACAAGCATAAAGAATAAAAATGGTGACAAGCAAGTTCTTATCAATAACTTTAAATGTAAATGGATTAAATGCCTCAATCAAAAGACATAAGGTAGCTGAATGGATAAGAAAACATTACCCATGTATCTGCTGTGTGCAAAACACCCACCTCAGAACACAGGACTCACACAAACTGATGATGAATGGATGGAAAAAGGTTTTTCAGGTGAATAGAAATGAAAAAAAAAAAAGCTGGGATAGCAATACTCATATCTAACAAATTAGTCCTCAAAGGGAAGGCGATAACAAGAGATAAGGAAGGCCACTTCATAATACTAAAGGGAGCAATTCAACAAGACAATATAACTCTGGTAAACATATGTACACCCAATACAGGAGCACACAAATATATAAAAAATTTCAGGAGGATATCAAGAGAGAGATCAATAGCAATACAGTCATAGTAGGGGACTTTAGTGCCCCACTAACATCACTGGATAAATCCTGTAAACAAAAAAATCAGCAAACAAACATCAATCCTAAATGACACACTAGATCATATGGAATTAATTTACATCCTCAGGACATTTCAGCCCAAAACCACAGAATATACATTCTTCTCAAGTGCTCATGGGTCATTTTAAAAGATAGAACACATATTGGGACACAAGCAAAGTCTCTTCAAATTCAAGAAGATAGAAATCATATCAAGCATCTTCTCAGACCACAATGGCATAAAACTAGAAATAAACTACAATAAAAACAATAAAAAAATCAAACACATGGAGGCTAAATAGCATGCTATTAAACAATGACTAGGTTACCAGAGAGATCAAAGAAAAATAAAAAGCATCCTTTAAACAAATTACAATGAAAACAAAACAATCCAAAATATGTGGGGCACAATGAAAGCAGTCCTGAGAGGGAACTTCATAGCTCTACAGGCCTACTTCAATAAACAAGAAAAAATGGTAAAATAATTATCTAACCTTGCAACTTAAAGAGAAAGAGAGTAACAAGAAAAGCCTAGAATAAGCAGAAGAAAGGAACTAATAAAGATAAGAGCAGAAATATATGACATAGAGATAAAAACAAACAAACAAAAAAACAATGCAAAAGATCAATGAAACCAAGAGCTGGTTCTTTGAAAGGATAAATAAGATTGATGAACCTCTATCCAGGCTCACCAAGAAGCAAAGAGAGAAGGCCTAAATAAATAAAATCAGAAATGAAAGAAGTGAAGTAAAAACTGACTCCACAGACACACAAAGTATTGTGAAAAAATATTATGAACAACTCTACCCCAACAAACTGGACAACCTCCATGAAATGGACATATTCCTAGAAAAATACAAGCTTCCAAAAACTCAATAAGGAAGAATAAAAGACCTGAATAGGCTGATAACTAGTTATAAAATTGAAACAGTAATCAAAAAGTTTCTAGCAAACAAAAGCCCTGGTCCAGAAGGCTTCAAAGGGGAGTTTTACCAAACCTTCAGAGAAGAACTAAAACATATACTTCTCAGACTATTACAAAAAATTCAGGAGGAGGCACACGTCCAAGCTTGTTCTATGAAGCCAGCTTTACCATAACCCCCAAACCAGATAAAGACATGACAAAGAAAGAGAATTACAGGCCCATATCTCTGATTTACATATATGCTAAAATCCTCAACAAAATTCCAGCAAACTAGATCCAGCATTACATCATTACCAAGTGGGGTTTATTCTAGGGATTCAAGGCTGGTACCATATCATCAAATCAAAAAGCATCAAAACTGGAAAAAAAGGAGGAAAATTGTCATTATTTGCATATGCCTTAATATTGTATATCAAAAACCCTAAAGACTCCATCAAAAGACAATAAATGAATTCAGCAATGTAGCAGGATACCAAATTAGCATTGAGAAATCTATGACTTTTTTATACACCAATAATGAACTCAGAGAAATAGAAATTTTTTTAAAAAAATCTCATTTAC
Source organism: Myotis davidii (assembly GCF_000327345.1). Lineage (NCBI taxonomy): Eukaryota > Metazoa > Chordata > Mammalia > Chiroptera > Vespertilionidae > Myotis > Myotis davidii. Next base: position 5,876 of record NW_006289125.1, read on the forward strand.
CATTGCAACAAAACATTAAGATACATCACATAAACAATTTATAAGACAAAAATCACATAATCACATCGGTTGATATAGAAAAGGCATTTGACAGAATCCAACACCCTTTTCTGATAAAAACTCTCAGCCAAGTGGGAATAGAGGGATCATACCTCAACATAATAAAAGCCTTATATGACAAACCTACAGCCAACATCATACTCTATGAGCAAAAACTAAAACCATTTCCCCTAAGAACAGGAACAAGACAGGGATGCCCTATTTCACCACTCCTATTTGACATAGTACTGGAAGTACTAGCCATAGCGATCAGACAAGAAGACACAAAAAGCATCAAAACTGGAAAAAAAGGAGGAAAATTGTCATTATTTGCATATGCCTTAATATTGTATATCAAAAACCCTAAAGACTCCATCAAAAGACAATAAATGAATTCAGCAATGTAGCAGGATACCAAATTAGCATTG
>NW_006289125.1:7295-13342 GCF_000327345.1 Myotis davidii
ATGGAACTGGCGAGCATTATGCTAAATAAAATAAGCTAGTCAGAGAAAGATAAATATCACATGATCTCACTCATTTGTGGAATTTAATGAACAACATAAACTGGTGAACAAAAATAGGACCAGAGACAGAGAAGCATCCAACAGACTGTACAACCTATAAGGGAAGGTGGGGGGTGAGAGGGTAAGAGATCAACCTAAGGTCTTGTATGCATGCATATGAGCATAACCAATGGACACAGACAGTAGGCGGGTGAGGGCTTGTGCTTGGAGATGGGGGTGGTCGGGGAGATGTCAATGAGGGAAAAAGGAGACTCATGAAATACTTTAAACAATAAAGAATTTAAATTAAAAATAAAAACAACTCCAAAACTGTCAACATTTTGATCTTTGACTTCTAGACTCCAGAACAGTAAAAATAATAAATTTCTATTATTTAAGTCACCCAATCAGTGGTATTTTGTTATAGTCCCCTTAGGAAACTAATAGAAGAGCCCAATAACACGAGAGGCAACATTAAAAGTACAAACATATGCAGAATGGGAGTCCTAGAGGGAGAGGAAAGAGAAGAATAAAATGGATATTTATAGAAACAGTGGCAGAAAATGTCACAAATGTTATGAAATGCTTGAATGTATAAATTTTTGTTTTTCTTGTTTTTTTTAACTTGTTTATTTTAATATATCTTTATTATTGAAAGTATTACAGCCATCCCACTTTCTTCGGCCATTGACCCCTTCAACTCTGCTCCCACCCCTTCCCCAGGCCTTCACCACACTATCGTTTGTGTCCATGGGTTATGTATATATGTATATAAGTTCTTTAGTTAATATCTCCACCCCACAATTTCCTCTGAGACTAGTCAGTCTGTTGCATGCTTCTATGTCTATGGATCTATTTTGTTCATCATTTTATTTTGTTCATTAGATTCCACATATAAGTGAGATAATGTGATTCTTGTCTTTCTCTGACTGGCTTATTAGCCTAATACTCTCCAGGTCCCTCCACGATGTCTCAAAGTGTAAGAGAGACCCTTCTTTATTACAGATGCATAGTATTTTATTATATAAATGTACCAGCCTTTTAACCCCTCATCTATTTATGGGCATTTTGGATGTTTCCAGATTTTAGCTATTACAAAGAGCACTGCTATGAACATAGGAGTACATATGTTCTTTCTGATTGGTGTTTCTAGATTCTTAGGCTATATTCCTAGGAATGAGATCATGGCAGTTCCATTTTTAATTTTTTGAGGAAACTCCATACTGCATTCCCACCAGCAGTGTACTAGGGTTCCCTTCTCTCCACCTCTTTGCCAGCACTTGTCATTTGTTGATGGTAGCCATTCTGACAGGAGTGAGGTGATACCTCATTGTTGGTTTGATTAGATTCTCTTTGATGATTAGTGACTTTGAGAAATTTTTCCTACGCCTCTTTTCTATTTAGGTCCTTTGCCTATTTTCTAGTTGGATTGTTTGTCTTCTTTATATTAGGTTGTATGAATTATTTATACATTTTTATACATTTTTTTAAATTAACCCTTTATCAGATGTCTCATTGGAAAATATGTTTTCCTATACAGTGGGATCACTTTTCATTTTGCGGATGGATTTTTTGGCTGTGCAGAATCTTTTTATTTTGATGTAGCACCCTTTATTTATTTTATCCTTTGTTTCCCTTGCCCTAGGATCGTGATCGGCAAACTCATTAGTCAACAGAGCCAAATATCAACAGTACAACGATTGAAATTTCTTTTGAGAGCCAAATTTTTTAAACTTAAACTATATAGGTAGGTACATTGTTATTAACTTAATTAGGGTACTCCTAAGGCTTAGGAAGAGCCACACTCAAGGGGCCAAACAGCCTCATGTGGCTTGCGAGCTGCAGTTTGCTGACCACGGCCCTGGGAGATGTATTGGCAAATATATTGCTATGAGAGATGTTTGAGATTTTGCTGCCTCTAGTTTCTTTTAAGATTTTTATGGCTTCATGACTTACATTTAAGTCTTTTATTCATTTTAAGTTTATTCTTGTGTTTTATACAAGTTGGTAGTATAGTTTCATTTTTTTGCAGGTACCTGTCCAATTTTCCCAACAATATTTATTAAAAAGACTCTCTTAACACCATTGCATGCTCTTGTCTCAAATATTAATTGAGTGTAATAACTTGGGTTGATTTCTGTTTACTCTGTTCTGTTCCATTGATCTATGTGCCCCTTCTTATGGCAGTACCAGGCTGTTTGATTACAATGGCTTTGTAGTATAATTTGATGTCTGGTATTTTGATTCCTACTACTTTTTTTAAAATCTTTCTCAAGATTGCTGTAGCCATTCAGGGACTTTTTAGAAGTGTTTGTTCTAGATCTGTGAAATATGCTGTTGGTATTTTGATAGGGATTACATTGAATCTATAGATTGGTTTTGTTAGTACAGATATTTTATGATGTTAATTCTTCCAATCTATGAACACAGTATATTCTTCCCTTTGATTGTATCTTCCTCTATTTCTTTTTTCAGTGTCCTGTAGTTTTCTGAGCACAGGTCTTTTACCTCCTTAGTTAAGTTTATTCCATGGTATCTTTTTGTTGTTGTTGTTGTTGCAATGGTAAATTGGATTTTATTTTTACTTTCTCTTTCCAAGAGTTCATTATTGATGTATAAAAATGCCATTGATTTCTGGATATTAATTTGTATCTTGTTATGTTGCCAAATTCATTCATTAAATCTAGTGGGGTTTTTTGGTGGAGTATTTAGAATTCTCTAAATACAGTATCATGTGATCTATAAATAATGACCGTTTTACTTCTTCCTTTCCAATTTAGATGCCTTTTACTTCTTCTTCTTGTCTGATTCCTGTGGCTAGGACTTCCAGTACTATGTTGAATAAGAGTGGTGAAAGAAGACATCCCTGTCTTGTTCCTGTTCTTAAAGGAAAAACTTTATGTTTTTGCCCATTGAGTATGATGTTTGCTGTAGTATTGTCATAAATGGCCTTTATTATGTTGAGGTATGATTCCTCTATACCTACTCTGTGCAGAGTTTTTGTAAAAAATTTATTCTGGTTTTTGTAAAATGATTTCCTGCATCTACTGATATGACCATATGATTTTTATCTTTCATTTTTTATGTGATGTATCATATTTATTGATTTGTGAATATTGTACCAGCCTTGCATCCCTGGGATAAATCTGACTTGGTCACGGTGGATAATCATTTTAATATATTGCTGTATCTGATTTACTAATATTGTGTTGAGGATTTTGGCATCTATGTTCATCAGAAATATTGGCCTACAATTTTTTTCTTTTTTTGTCATGTCTTTATCTAGTTTTGTAATTAGGGCAATGCTGGTCTCATAAAAACAACTTATAAGTTCTCATTCCTCTTTGCTTTTTTGGAATAGTTTGAGGAGGATAGGTGGTAGTTCTTTGAGTTGTTAAAACTTCCCTGTGAAACCTTCTGGTCCAGAAATTTTGTTTGCTGGGAGTTTTTTGTTTGTTTGTTTGTTTGTTTGTTTGTTTGTTTGTTTTTCTGCTTCAATTTCATTTGTTGTTATTGATTTATTTAGATTTTTTTGATTATCCCTGATTCAGTTTTGAAAGATTGTATGTTTCTAGAAATTTGTCCATTTCACCCAATTGTCTAATTTTTTGCTATATAGTTGTTTGTAATATTTTCTTACAATCCATTGTATTTCTGTGCTGTCAGTTGATACTTTATCTTTCCTGTTTCTGATTTTATTTATTTTAGTCCTCTCTCTTTATTTCCTAATATGTCTACCTAGAGGTTCATCAACTTTAATATCTTTTTAAATAACCAGCTCATAATTTCATTGATCTTTTGTATTGTTTTGGGAGTTTTTAGTCTAGATGCTATTTATTTCTACTCTTGATTATTTCTTTTCTTCTAATTACTCTGCCTTTTTCTTATTGTTCTCTTTTTAGTACTTTTAGTTGTACTAATAATTACTAATTTTCCTTTTTTCTTGAGGTGCTTTGAACTTCCCTCTCAGGACTATTTTGCTGTGTCCCAAAGATTTTTGGTTATTTTGTGTTCATTTTCATTTGTTTCCAGAAAGTTTTTAATTTCTTCCTTGACCTCACTGGTAACACATTCCCTTTTATTTATTTTTTTCCACTGTACTAGGATAGAATGAACCACCTCAGTAGCTTCTGAGGCTAATACATTTCTATCACCACAATTACTTTCGCAAGGTAACACATTCCTTGTTTAATAACATGCTATTTAGCCTCCATATGTTTGAATGTTTTTGAGTGTTTTTATTTTATTTAATTAGAGGCCTGGTGCACAAAATTCTTGCATGGGTAGGGTACCTAGACCTGGTCAGCAATCAGGCTGACCTGTGGGGTGACTGGAAGAGCAATCGAGGGGGCCCCAGCTGGCACCTGCCTTGGCCAGCCTGATGCCACCTGCTCGCCAGCCCCACCCCCTGTCTCCACTGCTGGTCACCTTCCTCTGTGGGGTGACCAGAGGGGCATCGTGGGACTCTTGCTGGCACCTGTCTTGGCTGGCCTGAGACCTGCGGGCTGGGGGCAGCTCCTGTGTTGAGTGTCTGTCCCTCTGGTGGTCAGTGCACATCATAGCAACTGGTAGTTCTGCCAGTGGTTCCTCCATTCATTTGATTTGCATATTAGGCTTTTATTATATAGGACTTCTAGTTTCATGCCATTGTGATCTGAGAAGAGGCTTGATAGGATTTCAATCTTCTTTAACTTGTAGATATTAGTTTGTGTCTGTCTTTGAGAATGTCTCATGCAATTGAAAAGAATGTATATTCTGCAGTTTGGGATGAAATGTTCTGCAAATGTCAATTAAAACCATATAAGCCAGTGTGTTGTTCAGTGTCACTGTGTCCTTGTTCATTTTTTGTCTGGAATATTTATCCAGTAAAGTCAATTGGTGTTGAAGTCCCCTACAATCACTGTATTGCTCTCCATCTCTTCCTTATTATCCTCCAAGGGTCTTTTTATATATTCAGGTACTCCTATATTTAGTGCATATAGGTTTACCAAGTTTTATCCTCTCATAAGATCCATCCATTTAGTATTATGTAGTAACCTTTATTGTGATGGCCTTCATTTTAAAGTCTATTTTGTCATATAAGTGTATTGCTACCCCAGTTTTTTGTTTTGTTTTGTTTTGTTTTGTTTTTCATTTCCATGTGCATGGAAAAATTCTTTCCATCCCTTCACTCTCTTCCCGTGAGTCTTTTGTTCTGAGGTGGGCCTCTTGTAGACAGCATATATATAGGTCATGTTTTCTTATCCATTCAGTTACACTATGTCTTTTGATTGGAGTAATTAATCCATTTACATTTAAGGTTATTATTAATAGGTACTTATTTAATGTCATTTTTATTCTTTATCCCTATAACATTTCTTGCAATGCTTGTTGGGTGGTTAACAAACTCTTTTAGTTTTGTGTGTGTGTGTGTTTTCTTTTTTTATTATTATTATTTTTTTGTCTGGGGAGCTCTTAATTTCACCATCTATTTTGAATGAAAGCCTTGCTGGATAGAATAGTCTTATTTTCAGATCCTTGCTTCTTGAATACTTCATGCCATTTCCTTCTGGCCAGTGGAGATTCTGTTGAGAAATCAACCTTATGGAAGCTCCTTTGTAGGTAACAAATTGCTCTTCTCTTGCTGCCTTTAAGATTATCTCTTTGTCTTCAATTTTTGCATTTTAATTATGATGTATGTACTTCTTTAGGTTTTTCTTGCTTGGTACTATTTGTGCTTCCTGAACTGTGTGACTTTTCTCTTCACACTGTTGGGGACATTTTATGCTATTATTCCTTTATACAGGCTCTCTTTTCCTTGATCACTTTTTTCTCTTTCTGGTACTCCTATGATTCAGACATTGTTATGCTACCCCAGCTCCCTTAAATTGTCCTGTTTTTAATTTTGATTTGTTTTGCTTTGTTTTCTGAGGGATTTTTTTTATACCCTGTCTTCTAATTCACTGATCTAATCTTTGGCTTCCGCTTATCTGTTGTTTATTTCTGTAAGTGTATTCTTAAAATACACA
>NW_006289125.1:13422-15128 GCF_000327345.1 Myotis davidii
AACATCAATGGTGAGAAATAATCATTGATTGACTACCTCCTTCACACCCCCTGCTGGGGATTGAGCCTGTGACCAAATCAAATCTAGGACCCTGAAGTCCACGGGCCGACACTATCTGCTGAGCCAAACCAGCTAGGGCCTGTGAGTGTATTCTTATTTCTGCTATGTCATTATTCATTTCCAACTGGTTGTTTTTAGTTTCTAAATTTTTTCATACTATTGAACATCTTTATAACGATTACTCTGAACTCTATATCTAATAAATTGCTTATCACCATTTCATTTAGCTCTTCTTTTGGAGAATTCTCTCATTCTTTCATTTGGAGCTTGTTCCTATGTCTCCCAATTTTGACTGCCTGTTTGGGTTTGTTTCTATGCATTAGGTATATCTGCTAGGATTCTCCGGTTTGGTAGAGTGGTCTTATCTAGTAGGTTTCCTGTGGGACCCAGTGATGCATTCTCCCTGCTCACTAGACAAGTCTCCCTGCTCTCCTGTTGTAATTGAGTTTTGAGTCTTATTGTGTTGTTTGTGTGTGGGCTTGACCCTCAGGCTGGCTGATAGTGAGATTCAATCCCCAACACAGTATGAAGGCTGCTGTGCAGGCGTTTTTCACACAAAGCTGAATTCACCTCAGCAGAGTTTGGAGCCTGCTAATATCTCCCTGTGGATACACTGCTTGTGAGACTTTTTAAATCCTGCTCTGTTTTTGTCTGGGCTGGACTCTGGGTTTATTGGTTTTCAGCCTCTTCAGAATGTTTCAATGAAGGCAAGCCGATGTGAAACTTTGTTTGTAACTGGCCTGAGTACCTTTTTTGGAGCTATCAGTGAATCTCAGCTTGTATCTCCCTCTGCTAGGGCTGGGTACATTTGGAAAGAAAGCCACACACCAAGGTCTGCTCTTCCTAGCCCAGGGTCCAAAAGCAGATCAAAGACTCAAAGCCCCCAAATATTAATCTCTGCCTGCATGATGATTGGTAATGTAAGTCACTTATTGAGCCTCAGGCTGTATACCAGCAGGGCATAAACTCCAGAGGGTGTGGCAAGAAGGTTTCCAATGGTTGGGGCAATTGCTTCCTCTCAGGCTAAAGTTGCCTGGATGGTCTGCCTGAGAAATATGACCTCTGCAGTATGGGGGAATGACTCAGCACAGGGATCCAGATGGCTATCCTCTCAGCTTTGTCCCCACAGCCACTAAATCCGGACTCTCCTTACTAGTCCACTCTTCACTTCCTCTGCCAGAGCACCAGATGAGTGTCTGTCCATGAAATTTTGTGCATTGGCCCTGAATTTCTAGCCATCTCTACCTGGCAGAGAGAAACCCTGCTACTTTTTATAGCCATATATTTTGGGGGCACCTTTCCAAATTCTGTTATTCTATACTGGGGAACCCTGTTTGGGGTTTAGACCCCAAACTTCTAAGGGGGAACTCTCTGCAGCTGAGATATCCTTCTGTAATTTCAGCTGCTGCCAGTAGGAGCCTGGCCAGTCCCCTTGCACCTCCACATTTCCTATCAATGTCAATGTGGCCTCTTTAAGTCCTTGATTATAAGAGTTCTCTCCAGCTAGCCTTCAGTTGGTAATTTAGCATGGTTTTTCTGTATTTTAGTTTTAATTCCAATTTGGTCCTGAGAGAATGTCAGTGTAGCTTCTACTTCAGATGTATGTGTTTTGTTTTGTTGTGTTTTGTTTTATTTTTTTATCGTGC
>NW_006289125.1:15177-17635 GCF_000327345.1 Myotis davidii
GTTTTAATGAAAAGAGGTTTTATAGAAAGTAACCTCATAGGGAGATCTGATAATAAATTCTTAACTGGGCAGATAGGTTATAGTGTGTTATCATGCCCCAGGCATATAACTTCTTTAATAAAAGGTTTGTGTCTGCTTTAAGCAAGCTATATCCACTGTTTCTGTTCATTTAGGTTAATACACCTTTGAAATGTATGTTTTCAAACCCCTCAGAAGTAAAATCAGATAATAAGTGTTGAGGAGGATGCAGACAATTCAGAAGCCTTTATATACTGGTGGTGGAATATAAAATGGTACAGCTACTTTGGGAAGCAGTTTGACAGTGCCTCAAATGATTAAATATAGATAGAATATAATCCATCAATACCACTCTTAAGTATATACTGAGGATATGTGAAAGCACATGTTCACACAATAACTAGTATATGAATGCTTATAGCAACATTATTGATAATAGTCAAAAGCTGGGGGTGAAACCAAAAGTCTATAAATGAAGGAATGAATGAATAAAACGTGGTATATTGATACAATGGATGGTTTTTTAGCCATTAAAAGGAATTAACATCTTGTTATATGCCGCAACATCTTGAAGTCATAATTCTAAATGAAAGAAGTCAGTTTCAGGCCTAACCGTGTATCTCAGTTGGTTAGAGCATTGTCCCAATATGCCAAGGTTGTGGGTTTGCTCCCTGGTCAGGGCACATATAAGAATCAACCAATGAAGGCATAAAGAAGTGGAGCAACAAATTGATCTCTCTCTCTCTCTCTCTCTCTCTCCCTCTCATCTCTCTCTCTCTCTCTCCCCCCTCCTTTCCCTCTCTAAAATCAAATTTTTTTAAAGTCAGTCACAAAAAGCTACATATTATGTTTCTTTTCATATTAAATGTCCAAAATAGGGAAATCCATTAAGACAAAAAAAAATAGAATAGTGGTTTCAAAGGTCAAATGGGGTAGGGATTTATGGCATGATAGCTAAAAGATACAGGGATTCTTTCTAAAGTGATGAACTGTGCTAAATTTGACTGTGGTAATTATTGTATTTATCTGTGAATATACTAAATGCTACTGAATTGCATACTTGAAATAGGTAAGTTGTATGGTATATGAATTCTATCTCAATAAAGCTGTTTTTAAAAAAGTAATGCTATATTATAAACTCATTTCTTCCCATTTTTCTTCATTTGGATATTAGCAATGATATGACATCATTTGCATGTATTATAGCTACTTGTAAATTTACTATACATTGCTGTACCACTGCACATCTCTCCCCAACTCCACATCCAGTATGTCCTGTGTCAACCTTGATATTATCTATACTGGTAGTATGGACTTAAACTGGCAAACATGAAAATTGGCAAACACTACAAATTGTGTCTTTTTTGCTGTTGTTAATTTTCTAAACGTAAGTGATGGAGAGATGCATATTGAATTAAAAAATGCTCTTGTCTCTATAGCCATTGAATTGAGGATAAAAATCTGGAAATATTCTGTAAGCATTTAAAAACTATTATCCAGTTCAGAAACAAATTCTGTCAATGAAAGATGAACAAGTGAATATGCAAAATATATTTTTCTTGTTTCACTCTTAATCGTTAATATAAGAGAAAACATTAGCTAACATTCATATAAGAGCTATACTTGTCTAATGTATAGAATCATAATTAGGTTATAAATACAAAAGGTTGGCAACAACAACAAAAAGAGAATTGTTTGGCTGTATGAAATTTACAATGCAGAGTGTTGTATATTTTATTATTATTTGTAAATTTTAGTCTATATACACTTTCATAAGTAAAATGTATAATTTACATCCATACATATACATATATATAATTTCTCTACACACAGTGTTATAAACATTTACCAGAATATCACTTCCCTAAGTCCATATGTGGAATCAACATTGAGAATAGTAGCAGGGAGATATTAAAATTGAGAAGTGGATCAATAAAAAAAATTGAATAAATGGTTAAATATAATTTCTGGCTCAGCAACAAAATAGTAAAAAATGTTTGAAACAATGTGGGTTAAATGAAGATTTAAGTATCTGTTCTATTTATTTATGTGAGGAATGTGCTAGCTTTGAACTAAGCCATTCTAATTGGTATTCATTTTATATATTTACTAGAGGCCCGGTGCACAAAATTCGTGCACTGGGGATGGGTGTGGGAGTCCTTTAGCCCAGCATGTGCCCTCTCGCAGTGTGGGACCCCTCCCTCCTTACTGCCCACCTGCTTGCTGCTCTCTACTGCTCGGTTTGCTGCTCCTTAGCGCTGCCGCGAAGGCCTTGGGTCTGCTGGGTGCCGGGCCTGTGGGTTTGTGTCTCTGGTACCCCCAGCAGCCCCAACACCTTGATGGCGGGGCTTGGGGCTGCGGGTCTTTGATCAGGGCCCCAGCAGCCCCAGCACCAAGGTGGTGGGCCTTGGGGCTGCTGGGTACAGGCCCCCCGCTGCCT
>NW_006289125.1:19214-19837 GCF_000327345.1 Myotis davidii
TGACCCTGGTCCCCTCAGCTTTCTTCACTGCCTTGGTCACTAAGAGTAGGTCCGTGAAGAGGAAGCAGTACACATCCATCTTGCTGTCCTTTCCCTCCTTCATCCTCAGGCTGCCCTCCAACATCAGATGACGCGTCTCCTCTGGGGAGGCACCTGGGATGGGCACGGTCAGGTCTAGGTGCAGAAATTCCTTCAGGAGTTTGTCCACCTCGTCGTTGCTACCCTCCATCACCTCGTAGGCACCCATGCAGCTCACCACGGCAGCCAGCTGTTGCCACTCCTGTCGCTGCCGCATGCACGCGTTCACGTGGTGGATGAAGTGCTCCACGGAGCTGATCATGGTGATGAAGGCCTCCTTGGCACGCGGCTCGTCTGTCTTCCTCAGCACCGACTTGAGCAGCAGTGGGTACTTGGTGAGCCGCTGGTGGGGCTTGGCGAGCATGTCGCTCAGCTTCAGCCGCTGGCACTGCTGGTGCTTCTCGGCCCACGTCAGGTAGGCCTGGAAGAGTTCATTGTCGCATCAGGCTGCACGTGTACTCCATGCAGCCCTCCTCCTCCATGCAGATGTAGGGCTTGAGGAGTGAGCCGAACATCTGGAAGCTTTTGAGGAGGTCCCAGGCTGA
>NW_006289125.1:19856-20286 GCF_000327345.1 Myotis davidii
GCAGCCCCCGCGTGCACAGCACCTTCTCCACCATCGGCGCCATCATGCTGTCCCACAGCCCGTGGCCGCAGATGCGAAATCTTGGGCATGTTGCTGAACAGGAGCGGCTCTTGGAGGTGTCGGGACTCCTCCCCAGGGCGACCTTTACCTGGGAGTCCCTGCCGCTCCATTCACCCCCTCGGCCAGCGGGGAGCGCCCTCGGTGGGTCCGCTGCTCTGGGCGCTGGTGAGGAGGAGACCGTGGAGGGCGAGGCCCTGAAGCAGGAGGAGGCCCGGGAAGGCGGGTGGCTCCCCAGCACATCCTGCTGCACCAGGCGCATGTGCCCCGCCCCCACCCGTGTCCTCCAGGCCTGAGTGGCTCCACGCTGCACTCAGGGCCTGGGCAGCGCTCCACTAGCGGGGCATGGAGGTGTCGGGACTCCTCCCCAGGG
>NW_006289125.1:21211-24175 GCF_000327345.1 Myotis davidii
GAAAAGTAGACACTTTCCTTCGTCAGTGTGGCTAAGTCTTGGTCTGTCTTGGTCTGTCTTGTTTCTCACGCCAAGTGGTATTGTCAAGCCGGACCACTTCGCTTCTCTCCACTCCCTTCCCTCTTCCCTGCCTCTCTGACAAATGTGCGCTCCTGGAGGGCACGGGCCAGGGACTGCTCATCTCCATGCCCTCAGCACTCAGCAAGGACTCAAGACATGCCCTCTCACAATCTGGGACTCCTCGGGGGATGTTGGACTGCTGGTTTCAGCCCAATCCTCACAGGCCAGGCTGAGGGACCCCACCAGTGCACGAATCCATCTACCAGGCCTCTAATATGCATATAACATCTTCGGTTAACCTCTTCCTGCCCTCCCCCCACCCTCCTCCCCCCAGAGATTCATCAATCTGTTCCATGTTTCCATGCCTGTGTGTTGAGCATCTACCCCCTGGTGGTCAGTGTTGTGTCATAGCTACTGGTCGAATGGTTGAATGATTGAATGGTCTAATGGTCTCTTAGGCTTTTACATAGAGGCCTGTTGAACGAAGATTTGTGCAATGGGCCTTCCTTCCCCTGTCTGCCAGCACTGGTTTTCCTCTGGCACCTGGGACCCAGGCTTTTGGTCCTGCCACAGCAGCGAGGCTTGGTTTCTCCACTCCTGCTACAGCAGAGAAACCAAGCCTCTTCAGTCATCTCCAGTCTTCAGTCATCTTCAGTCTTCACTCTGCACCTGCATATGCAAGTTAACCTCCATCTTTGTTGGGTTAATTTGCATACTCATCCTGATTGGCTGGTGGGCATAGCAAAGTGACACCAATTTGCATGTTTCTCTTTAATTAGTTTAGATAGATTTCGTATTTCAGAGAGCTTTTGAAATAAAAGTAGCAAAATAAGCAAAAATACTTCATGGATGGCATACTTATGGCCTATTAAAATGTGAATGAAATATGAGACATGCTTCTAAATGTTAGCCTGAGTCCTAAAATCAATATTGTCATTCAAAATCTAAAATATGAATAAAGTTAAAGATTAACTAGATTATTTTCAGGATACTAAAACATTTAGAATGGACAATGCAATAAAGTTGCCATTATTCATTTAAAAATATTTTTTTGTTAAGTACCTAGAGCAGCCGTGGGCAAATGACAGCCCGCGGGCCGGATCCGGCCCATTTGAAATGAAAAAAACAAAAAAAAAACAAAAACAAAAAAAAAACAACAACAAAAAAAAAAACGTACCCTTTTATGTAATGATGTTTACTTTGAATTTATATTAGTTCACACAAACACTCCATCAATGCTTTTGTTCCAGCCCTCCGGTCCAGTTTAAGAACCCATTGTGGCCCTCGAGTCAAAACTGTTCATGCTTCTAGACCTAGAGATTCAGAAGATGTTTACTGTTTTTATTTATTTTAATTTTATTTTATTTTATTTTATTTTGGGAGTTTTTCACTTTAAAAAAAAACCTTTATTGTTGAAAGTATTACAATAGGTCCTCTTTTTCCTCCCATTAACCTCTACCAGCTCACTCCCATGTCCCCCTGACCCCCAGGTCCTCACCACACTGTTGTCTGTGTCCATAGGTTATTCATATATGCATACAACTTCATGAGTTGATCTCTTGCCAACCGCCCTCCCCTGTCTTCCCTTTGAGGTTCAACAGTCTGTTCATGCTTCTATGTCTCTGGGTCTATTTTTGTTCATCAGTTTATTTTGTTCACTAGATTCCACAGATAAGTGAGATCATGTGATACATACCTTTCTCTAATAGGCTGATTTTGCTTAGCATAAAAATCTCCAGGTCTATCCATGGTATTGCAAATGGTAAGAGTTCTTTCTTTTTTATTGCTACATAGTAATCCATTGTGTAAATGTACCAGGGAATTTTTATCCACTCATCCGTTGATGGACATTTAGGCTGTTTCCAATTCTTAGATATCATAAATTGCAGTTCTTTGAATATAGCGGTGCATGTATTCTTTGTGATTAGTGTTTCAGGTTTCTTAGGATACATTTCTAAAAGTGGGATAACTGGGTCAAATGACAGTTCCCTTTTTAATTTTTTGTGGAAACTCCATACTGTTTTCTATAATGTCTATACCAGTCTGCATTCCCACCTGCAGTGTACTAGGTTTCCCTTTTTTCCATAACCTTGCCAACACTTGTTGTTTGTTGATGATAACCATTCTGATAGATGTGACATGATATCCCATTGTCATTTTGATTTGCATCTCTTGGATGATTAGTGACTTTGAGCATTTTTTAATATGTCTCTTGGATTTCTATATGTCCACTTTGGAGAATTGTCTATTTAGGTCCTTTGCCCATTTTTTAATTGGATTGTTTGTCTTTCTTTTGTTAAGTTATATGTATTCCGTATATATTTTGGAGATTAACCCCTTGTGGGATGTATTATTGACCAATATATTCTCCCATGTAGTGGGCTCTCTCGTTATTTTTATAATGGTTACTTTGAAAGTGGAGAAGTTCCAGGGCTGACCAGAAGACCCTGAGCAATGGATGAATGATTATTCTGACACACATTTCTGTGAAAGATAAGGCTAAGGGACTGCCTGGCTAGAGAAATCAAATAGCCCCATTCACCTACCTCCCCAGACGTTTATTGTAACAACAGCTTGAATTAAAATTAACTATTAGATACTATCAGCAGGGTAAGCATCCTTGAGAAGACACCTGTGCCTGCAGTGTCCTTTAAGCAAAGAAGTATGAAGACTAAGCATAAAGATTCCAGTAAGCACCCAGGGGCTCAGACTTGTTTGGAAAAGTCAAGACAGGGGAAACTGCCTTCAGCCAACTCCCCTTGGAGTTTCCAACCTTTCAGAGTTTCCTGCTTACAAATTTTCCAACCAAGTCCTGTGCTTCTGCACAGAGAAACTTTTTATTTTAATGTAATCACATTTGTTTATTTTCTTCTTAGTTTCCATTCTCCTAGGAGATGGATCAGT
>NW_006289125.1:24787-25349 GCF_000327345.1 Myotis davidii
CACCGGGATCAGTGGAACAGCAAGGCCTCCCAGCACTGGGATCAGCGGAGATATGAGGCCACCAGGCCTGGGATCAGCGGAGCCACAGGCCTCCCGAATCTGGGATAAGTGAAGCAGCGAGGCCTCTTAGCACTGGTATCAGTGGAGGAGCGAAGCCTCACTGCTCCTGTGTCAAGCAGAGCCGTGAGGCCTCCCAGCACCGGGATCAGCAGAGCAGCGAGGCCTCCTAGCACTTGGATCAGCGGAGCTGTGAGGCCTCCTGGCCCCTGGAGCAGTGTGACAGGGGGCAGCGACCAAATCCCCTGATTGCCCTGTGGCTCTGTGTGTGACGGGGGGTGGGGCACAACCTCCCTATCTGCTCTGCTCTCTTCATGAAAGGGGGAGGCGCCCAACCCCCTGATCAGCCCCGCTCTGTGCCTGATAGGGGAGAGCTCCCCAACCCCCTGATCGGCCCTGCTCTGTGTGTGACAGGGTGCGGCGCCCCCCTATCCCCCCACGGGCCCTGCTCTGTGTGTGATGGGGTAGAGCCATAGCCTCCCCATGAGTGTGAGAGTGGCAGGGC
>NW_006289125.1:26811-29856 GCF_000327345.1 Myotis davidii
AATTTTGTTGGTATTGTTTCTTCTATGACTTCTATGGTTCTATGGTTTCACCTCTTACATTTAAGTTTTTTATCCATTTTGAGTTTATTCTTGTGTCTGGTGTAAGTTGGTGGTCTAGTTTCATATTTTTCATGTACCAGTCCAGTTATACAATACCATTTATTGAAGAGACTGTCTCTGCTCCAATGTATGCTCTTGCCAACTTTGTCAAGTATTAATTGAACATAGTGGCTTGGGTCGATTTCTGGCTTCTCTGTTCTCTTCCAGTGATATATATGCCTGTTATTGTGTCAATAACAGGCTGTTTTGAACACAACGGCTTTGCAGTATAACGATATTTGGTATTGTAATTCCTCCAGCTTTGTTCTTCTTTTCGATATTGCTGTGGCTATTCAGGGCCTTTTTTGATCTGTATAAATTTTTGGAATGTTTGTTCTAAGTCTGTCAATATGTCGTTGGTATTTTGATAGGGATTGCATTGAATCTGTAGACTGCTTTGGGTAGTATGGACATTTTAATGATGTTGATTCTACCAATGCAGGAACATGGTCTATTCTTCTACTTGTTCATATCTTCCTCTATCTTTTTTTCAATGTCCTATAGTTTTCAGAGTACAGTCCTTTTAATTTCTTGGTTAATTTTATTTCTAAGTATCTTAATTTTTTGTTGCCATGGTAAATGGCATTTTTTTTTTTTTTTTTTTTAGTTTCTCTTTCTGGGAGTTCATTATTGGTATATAAAAATGCTATGGATTTTTGGGTATGAATTTTATATCCTGCTATGTTTCCAAATTCATTCATTACATTGAGTAGTTTTTTATGGAGTCTGCATGGTTTTCTATGTACAGTATTATGCTGTCTGTGAATAATAAGACTTTTACTGCATCTTTTTCAATTTGGATGCATTTTATTTCTTCTTCTTGTCTGATCATTATGCTAGGATCTCTAGCATTATGTTGACCAAGAGTGGTGAAGGAGGGCATCCATGTCTAGTAACTGTTGTTAGGGGAAATGGTTTTAGTTTTTGCCCATTGAGTATGATGTTGGCTGTAGTTTTTTCATATATGGCTTTTATTATGTTGAGGTATCGTCCCTCTATTCCAACTTTGCTGAGATTTTTTATCAAAAAAATGGTGCTGGATTTTGTGAAATGCTTTTTGTGTATCAATTGATATGATCATGTGACTTTTGCCTTGCAATCTGTTTATCTGCAGTAGCACATTAATTTGCGAATATTGTGTCTGCATTGCATCTGTGGAATAATTCCCACTTGGTCATGGTGTATGATCTTTTTAAGGTAATGCTGGATCAGATTTGCTAGAATTTTGTTGAGGATTTTAGCATCTACGTTAATCAGGGATATGTGCCTGTAATTCTCTTTCTTTATCGTGTATTTGTCTCATTTTAGAATTATGGTAAAACTGGCTTCATAGAAAGAGTTTGGGAGGGTTCCTTCCTCTTATATTTTTTGGAATAGTGTGAGGAAGATCAGTGTTCATTCTTTGAATATTTGGAAAAATTCCCCTGTGAAACCGTCCAGACCAAGGTTTTTGTTTGTTGGAAGTTATTTGGTTTTGTTTTGCTTTGTTTTGTTTTTGTTTTTGGGTTTTTTAAAATATATTTTATTGATTGTTTACAGAGAGGAAGGGAGAGGGATATAGAGTTAGAAACATCGATGGGAGAGAAACATCGATCAACTGCCTCCTGCACACCTCCCACTGGGGATGTGCCCGCAACCAAGGCACATGCCCTGATCAGAATCGAACCTGGGACCTTTCAGTCCTCAAGCCATCACTCTATCCACTGAGCCAAACCGGTTAGGGCTGTCTGTTTGTTTTTTTACTGCTTTAATTTCATCAGTAGTTATCAGCATATTCAGATTTTCTGATTTTTCCTGATTGAGATTTGGAAGGTTGTATTTTCTAGAAATATGCTAATTTCATCCAGGTTTGTCCACTTCATTGGAATAGAGGTTTTCATAATATATATTTTTTTACCATCCTTTGTATTTCTGTGGCTTCTGTTGTTACTTCACCTCTTTTTTTTCTGATTTTGTTTATTTGGGTTCTCTCTCTTTGCTTCTTGGGGAGCCTGATTAGAGATTCATCAATTTTGTTTATCCTTTCAAAGAACCAGCTCTGGTTTTATAAATATTTTGTATTTTTTCTTTGGTCTCTATGTCATTTATTTACACTCTGATCTTTATTATTTCCTTCCTTCCACTTACTCTGGGCTTTTCTTGTTATTCTTTTTTGACCCCTTTGTTCACCCATTCATTTTTTAATAGAATGCTATTTAGCATCCATATACTTGACTGTTTTTGAGCATTTCTATTATAACTGATTTCTAATTTCATTCCATTGTTGTCTAAAAAGATGCTTGAGAGGAGGAGAAAATGACGGAGGTTTAGACGGATGTGTTGGTGCCTTGTCCCAGAGCAGATAAGGGCGAGCAGCTGAAACGGGTAACATACAGCCCGAATAAGCAGAGGAGATTCAGCTGAGAGACAGTCTGCAGCCAGGAAAGACAGAGAACTCCTAGAAAAAGGGAACGGTTAGAGGCTGAGGCTGAAACCTCTTCGGGTGCGCCGGCTCAGCCGTGGAGACAGTGCCATCTTGAGTGGCTGTCACCGGCATCCAGAGACCAGCTAATAACCCGGCAACAACGGCTCTCAAGCAGCGCAACTACGTGAACTCAGAGGAGCCCTGCTTCTCCACACAGAAAAGTTAGACTTCCCCCAAAGGTGCGGTTTGCAATTTAGGTTGGAGAGTGGAAGGCACGCAGGGGGAGGGGGGGAACTCTGCGCCCCACAAAGACTGCGGCCTTTGGAGCCAGCATGACCCACGAGTGTGGAAGGGCTCCCCCAGGGCTGCTGGCAGAAGGGAACGCTATTAATAAGCCCACAGTTGTACTGGACACAAACGGGCAGCCTCAGATTTTGTCAGTTTGCCAGCTTCTCAGTGCCAGAAGCCAAAGCGCGCGCAGAGACTTCACGCAGATCTGGAAGGTGGGTCCTTGCGAGTTCGCACAACTTCCCAGGCTCTTA
>NW_006289126.1:0-417 GCF_000327345.1 Myotis davidii
CATTCATTCACTAATTCACTCACTCATTATTCATTCACTCACTCTTCCACTCAGTCAGTCAGCAAACCCTCTCAGGTCCCTGACACCAGGGCAGGCATTGAAGTTGAAGCAGGATAAGACGGAGCTATGTCCTCAAGATGTCAGTAATTCAGTAGGGCGAAGCAGGCACATGAACGAGACAGTTGTATGCACAGATGCAGTGTACTGGGTTCTGTGAGGGCTGTAACTAACGCCGACTTTGTTCTCTTGATAAAATGAAGCCTCAGGAGCCAAGCCACCCCAAGCCTGTAGGCCTGTGCCTAGGCCAGGAGTTGCCGGGGTCCCGGAACATGACAGAGGGTGCAGTTCGGGCTGAGAATTCTGGCCCCACTGCTCACCCTCACGCCCAAGTGCACAAATTTTTGTGCACCGGGTTAC
>NW_006289127.1:0-1027 GCF_000327345.1 Myotis davidii
ACAATCTTAGATAGTTAGCTCTGTCACATGGCGATCTTTTGGGATTAATACAAGGCCACCTACTCCTGCAAGCTGCTTCCAGCCACGCTGGAGTGTCTGTCTGTCTCCTTCCAGCCACGATTTCTCAGGCTTCTGCACCTGCACATGGGATGCATCCTCCTGGAATTCTCCAGGTCCTCTTGGGAAACAGATGCATTCCTATTTTAAAATCAGCTTGCTTAGTAACTTACTCTTTTGTGAATTCTGTTTTCGTTTGTTTAATCACATTTATTGGGACGACAGTGGTTAGTGAAATGATCTAGGTCTCAAGTGTACATTTCTATGATACATCATCTGTGTATTGCATTGTGTGCCCACCACCCAAAGTCGAATCTTCTTCTGTCACCTTGTTTTACTTTTTAAAATTAGCTTATTTAATATCTTACTCTTTTGTCAATTCTTGAATGTTATCTCCTGCCACCAGCACCCCTCTCCCTGCAACAGGACACCATAACCCTCCTTGAGGCGACATAGCGTAGCAATGAGGCACCTGGACTCCAGTCAGCTCAGTTTCTGATGGAGCCACGCCTTTTTCACATTATTTCAGGCAGGTAAGTCACCCCTCTGACCCCAGGTAGCCATCAGGAAAATAAGAATGATCCCTGTACACCTCCCCCATTAGGCTGATGGGAGCAGCTGATGAGATTATATTTGTAAATGTTTATGCAGGGTGAGGCACAAATGATGTGCTTAATAAACCATTGCTCTTTTCACTATGATTACCAGATAACATAGGTCACTGTGACAAATGTTGGTAAGCACTCTATGATAATGACTTGCTTGCATGCTCTTTCTTCTGTAGGTCTTCCAGTTCCTCTGAGGGAAGGAGCTACATTCCCTTCCTGTCTTCATTCTGTACCCCTGGTCTCAGCACTGGTCTAGGACACAATGCTTTCTGAATACATGAATACATTTTTCTAAAATAAGACTTTTTTTTTTCTTATGAGAGTCTCCTTCATTGGCATTTGCATCCCCCATGGGAAGGGAT
>NW_006289127.1:2045-3850 GCF_000327345.1 Myotis davidii
CCGATTGAGACTGAGCGAGATGGGCCAGGCACCCCCTGGAGCCCTCCCGCGGTCCCTCCCTGGCTGGCCAACCCTGTATCCCTTTCAGCCTCAATCAAGCACTGGTGGGGCCCCTTGGTCTGGCCTGCGCCTTCTTGCAATTTGGCCTAAGGGCCCTCCCTGCCCCCCACTCCCACCCCCCAGTGCATGAATTTTGTGCACTGGGCCTCTAGACTTATGATAACAACCATTTATTAAGCATACACACATTTGTTATATATAACTTATACATAATTTTTACTTGTAATAGCTAATTATATATCAATATATTACTTATATATAATGTATATACTACATTGTTTATATACCATTGCTGATCATATCCATATATATGGTACTCTTATAGGTATATAATTTATATAACTTTACTAATAATTATATATATAATCACACACACACACTCACACACATTGGTCGTGAGGTCCACTGAGAAAGTATGTATATATTCCCCAGAGTTGTAAAATGTTTCAACAGATCTAGGTTCCAAGATGTTGTCTTTTCCCCTCTTTCATTGTGCTGGTTTTAGGGTTTGGCATTGTAATTATATTTTGAATAAAACTTTCCAGAATAAAAACTATTCCTATTTAACAAGCCGAGTTCCAGTACAGTACACATTTCATTATCATTGTCAAACATCAAATTACATTAAATCCCAGCTAATCTTCCATGACCTTGCCCGCCACATTGTTAGTGATCACAAAGTACACAAACGCAGAACATTCCTTTTAAAATATAGATAACACATTAATAGATAGGAGGGGCAAGACACGGCTTTCTCAGATGCCGCTAACTAAGGGCTCATGGGTGGCTGCCTTCTCACAAAAGCACTGGAGGTAAACCCAGTGGTCATAACTCAGGCATTGGGAAGGCACTTAGCTAGCTGCACATTTTTCAGACCGAATTGCATTTTGCAATCATTCTTATTATAGTAATTGGAACACTAATATTACTTAACGAGTGACCTGAGAGATGGAAATGTGTCAATCAAAGGGTTTTAAATGCTTTCAAAATTCTTTGCTCTTTGAACGGGGAAGGTCAGGAAGCACTAAATCATGGAGCTTTCTAATTTAATGGACCAATGCCCCATGAGGTAAGAATAATTATAACCACTTTACAGACTAAGAAAATCAAAGCATATAATGGACTGCACCAAAAATAACACTTCCTTTGTCTTGATTCCAAAACCTGTGTTTGAAATGGGGGTAAAGCATTAGGAAAATCACGTTTATTGAGCACTTATTATTTTTTATAATACATTTTTATTGATTTCAGAGAGAAAGGAAGAGGGAGAGAGAAACATAAATCATGACAGAGAATCATTCATCAGCTGCCTCTTACACACCCCTACTGGGAATTGAACTGTGACCTCCTGGTTCATAGGTTGACACTCAATCACTGAGCCACACTGACAGGGTTGAGTATTTATTATTGATACCAAAATACCATTCTTTTCCTTCTTCTCCATGTTTGTGGGTATTATTATGCCCATTTCATAGCTGAAAATTCTGATAACTGAGATGAGCAAGGTAAGTAAGCCAAGGTCACATGGCAAATAAATGGTGGAATCCACGTGTGTAGCCTTCCTTATTATTAAAACACTAGGGGCCCGGTGCACGAAATTCGTGCACTGGGTAGGGGTGAGGGGGAGTGTCCCTCAGCCCAGCCTGCCCCCTCTCACATACTGGGAGCCCTCAGGCATAGACCCCCATCAATCTCCAATCGCAGGATCGGCCCCTTGCCCAGGCCTGACGCCTCTGGCAGAGGCG
>NW_006289127.1:4530-6175 GCF_000327345.1 Myotis davidii
CAGTGGCAGGGGGCTTCTTCCTGCTTTCCCTTTCGCCTCCCTGCATTGTGCCTACATATGCAAATTAACCGCCATTTTGTTGTCCGTTAACTGGCATCTGAGTTGGCAGTTAATTTGCATATAGCCCTGATTAGCCAATGAAAAGGGTATCGTCGTACGCCAATTACCATTTTTCTCTTTTATTATATAGGATTATTTTCTTTAATGATCTATCTGAACTCAGAAGTCTAAAATAAGAGCTTTACTCAAATTCTTAATATGCATTACAACTCGAATCATCCCAGTGACTTAAATCTACACACTTGCCTTCAAAATGTAACCTCCCTTCTCTAGTCTTTATAAGATGTCTGAACAAGGCAAATCTACTCAAGTATCAGATTTTCTATGGACTAATCAGCAATGATGTCAGCTATTATTTATGGAGATTTTATTATGTGTCAATACCATAAAAACAGTATATACATACCTATACCTATACCTATACCTATACTTATCTATATCTATATCTATACCTATACTTATACCTATATCTATATCTATATATATTTTATTTAACCCCCAGAAGAACCATGTGAGGGAGGCAGTGCAGAAGATAGAATCTAAGGATCCCCTATTCTTTCACCTGAGAAACACATTATTAGACACCAACCTTGCTACTGCTGTGAAGGGGCTTTGTAAATAGAATGAAGTTACACACTATAGATGGAATTAAGTTTACTAGTCATTAGATTTTAAAATAGGAATATATTCCTGGATCATCTGGGTAGTCCCGATGTAATCACATAAATGTGTAAAAGCAGAAGAAGAAGGCAGAGGAGACAAAACCAAAGGGAAAATAAGAGAAACTCAAGGCCTGAGAAGGGTTGGACCTGCTGTTGCTGCCTTTGAAGGTGGAGGCCAGAAATCACCTTCTTTTTTTTTATATAATATAGTTTATTGGTTTTTTACAGAGAGGAAGGGAGAGGGATAGAGAGCTAGAAACATTGATGAGAGAGAAACATCGATCAGCTGCCTCCTGCACGCCCCCCACTGGGGATGCGCCTGCAACCAAGGTACATGCTCTTGACCAGAATCAAACCTGGGACCCTTCGGTCCACAGGCCAATGCTCTATCCACTGAGCCAAACCAGTCAGGGCAGAAACCACCTTCTTACACACTGCAGTGAACTGCTCGTCCCCCACCTCAGTCAACCTTTTTGAAGACTTTGTATATAAATCATATGATTGAAACTGTATTAATAGCATCCAGATACAACCTATTTCAAATCTCTAAAAAGAAAGGCTTTATTATCTATATAAATAAAAGCCTAAGCGACCGTCACAACTGAACAGACGATCGAATAGGCTGTATGGGACGACCAGCCCGGCAAAGGGGTTAGTGAGGGACGACCAAATGACTGAGCAGCACGCTGCATGGGGTGACCAGGCCAGCAGTGGGGTTAGTGAGGGACGACCAAATGACTTAGCAACAGGCTGCAAAGATGGTGGCGCCCACAGCCAATAATGAGGGGATATGCTAATTAACTGCCACGCCCTCAAAGATGGCAGCACCCACAGACACAAGATGTCTGGCAGGAGAGGACAGTTGGGGGGGACCAGTCCTGCAGGGGAGGGCAGTTAGGGGTGACTAGGACAGCAGGGCAGGG
>NW_006289127.1:7931-8661 GCF_000327345.1 Myotis davidii
TCCCCTCATCCTGCCCCCTTCAATCCTTCACCATCATTCTTCCCCAAAGCAACTCGCCAATGAGTTCACTTACATGCAGATCTCCTATCCAAGTCTGTCTCCTGGGGAACCTGTCCTAAGAAACACTACCTTGAGTGGAACTCAGAGTAATCATTTGCCTGGTACAGAGGGTTTTCCCCCCGATTTAGGACTTTCTATGCTTAGACAGGAAGGGTACAAGGGCGGTTGTTCATTGCACCTTAAGGATACGCTTGTTATAGTCTTTGCAAATCCTGTCCACAGGTAGGGTGTACAATAGTATTATAGTCCATACTCCTCTACCTCCAGTGACTAGTCTCCATACCCTATTCCACTAGGACTCCCCCTTCTCTACTACAACAATGTAGTAGACACAAAAATTCACCGAGGGTATATGTCAATCCCTAACAACAATGACGCAATAGTCCTTATCTTCCCTACTTTCCCCACACTTTTTCAATTGCGTGGACATATTGCTCTTGCTCCTACTTTCTTTCCACTGGTATCATATTTCATTCCATTCCAGGTACAAGTTTTAATAATGTCTCCGCTACAGTAACAGGGTGGGGGGTTTCCCAGCCAAGCCCTGTAACTATCATTGATTTATGCCAGTTCTAGAGAGATGCAACTAGAGCCATCACTTCACAGGTGCAGCTGTAACATGGCATAGCCTTTGTCAGCCGGGGTCCCTGGGTGACAGGGTTGAGCAGCC
>NW_006289127.1:12044-18492 GCF_000327345.1 Myotis davidii
GTGTTTTCCAAGCCAAGCCCTGTAACTATCATTGATTTATGCCAGTTCTAGAGAGATGCAACTAGAGCCATCATTTCACAGGTGCAGCTGTAACATGGCATAGCCTTTGTCAGCCGGGGTCCCTGGGTGACAGGGTTGAGCAGATCCCCATGCTATAGGGTAAAAATGAACACAGGCATTAAGATGTGGGAAAGCGCTGAGGAGGTAATATTTTAATAAGACCAGTTTAGTTGGAAGCAGTCTTTCTGACATTGACAGCAAGAGCCATATTAGTTGAAAAACCACAGAAATGAGTCACACAAGAGGGAAGTCTACAATAAAAAGGGGCTGCTAGATAAAATCGCTATAAATTTTAAATGGTTCTATCTATTTATCTATCTATCTATCTATCTATCTATCTATCTATCTATCTATCTAATCTATCCCTCAAATCCACATATGATACTGCCAATGGTGCACCTGTCCTTAATCTGTGCTCACCATTTCCCCACACCTGCTTCTTCAAAGAGTGTTCATGTGATCTTATAAGATTTCATGGCTGCAGAGGTTTAAATCCACCCCGAGAATGCAAAGCAAGTCATGACTTGTCATGGCTTCTGAAGAACCATCTGACATAAAACACCTTTCAGTTATTCCTGTCTGAGCGATACCTTTCCAAAATAAGGAACGAATGCAGTCTGTACCAAGGAGCGGAGCTGAGTGGTAACACACGGATTACCCAGCCCAGCCACCAAATTATTGATGTTGCAGAATTGAAGTCTGGTGCTGCCGAATTAAAGTCGTCAAGCTGTAGTTACATTTTTCAAGGACTTATAAAAATCCTTTTAACTTCCGTCATGGTTCTAGTAGTTAGCAGGGGCCTGAATTTGACTTTGAGCTTCACATTTGGAAAATCAAGGAATTCAAAGCAAATCGCAGCCAGAGTCCCTTCGCCTCCTGTGGCGCCTTCCTCAGACTATAAATGGATCCTGTTTTTGAAAGCAAGCCCAGATTTCCTTAAAACATGTTCCAGTCTCTTGAAATTCACCCAGGGTGTATTTCAAAGGAAGGCTGTGCTTTTTCTCTCCGCACCCTCTTTTTGGAGTGTCCTCTTTGTAAGCATTGCCGTTTCCTTGTGTGGGTTCGCGCCACCCGTGCTGAGTACATGCCATGCCCATCATACACATTTCAACCAGGCTCCCCAGATGAATGGCAGTCGGACTTTCCACTGGCCACACGTCAAAAGCAAGCTATTCAGGGTCAGCCTCCTTGAAAAGATCTGCCAACTGGTCTACTGGCCTCCTTAACATATTAGTGGAATCACAGTAATCGAAAGACAGCATAGTGCAGCCAGTGTTGCTCAGTAGTTGAGCATTGACATATGAACCAGGAGGTCACGGTTTGATTCCTGGTCAGGGCACATGCCCATCTTGGGTCTCCAGCCCCAGTAGGGGGCATGCCGGAGGCAGCTGATAGATGATTCTCTCTCATTGATGCTTCTATCTCTCTCTCCCTCCCCCTTCCTCTCTCTAAAATTAATCAAAACATATTAAAACATATCCTGGGCTCCATTTCCTGTTTCTCACACCTTTTGAGGATCTTTCACACCTCCCATTCTAAATGGCCACTAACTAGAGATGGGTTTTCAGTATTAATACACTGTCCACTTCAGTCATTAGTTTCAAGATGTACTCATTCAAACCATCTATAAATACCAACCATTTTCTGGCAACTACGATACATTTCTTTGGTTTTGTTGAAGTGAGATGATTACTTCCTTATATCAGACACACACCTCCATGAATGCTTCTAAAATACCATTGCATCTGCATTTGGGGCAAATATACTGCATTTTTAACTCATTCCCCCCCAAAATGCCCTTGGATGCTTTAGATGAATGGCTGTCCACCTACATCTGGCTCATCTCAAAGAGATACATTTATTTCTCTGGCTGGAAGTTTATGGCTATACATGAATCTGTGTTAAAATGTAAGTACTTCAGTCTATCAAGATATGTTTTTTGTTTCTTGGTTTGCTAACTATCCATTCCGACGTGAATAATCTCAGAAATCGGGTCTGTGTTCTCATTCAAGTCATTCGTCAAAATGTAGAATGGGAAAGATCTGAGCTCCAGTCCTTTGGCTTTTCACTGGCGTGAGCGTAGAGAGGCATCGGCCCTCTAATCAGCACCCTTTAGATATCCAGCTGTATCTCTAATATTTTTAGAACTTGCTTTGCATTGGTCTCTGCCAAAAAAAGGTGATTTTGTGCTGCCACCATCAGAATGCTGTGGAAGAAGTGATGCTGCTCCTTTTTATACACGAGAACACTGAGGCTCAAAGAAGTGAAGTTACTTACAGCAAATCACATACGTTACGTAAGTTCAGAATCACTTCTGTAGGTTTTTCTCCTCCTGCTGCCTGCACCTGACACTGCAGCCATGTCTAGGTGCTTAGAGTCCCTCTCCACCCCAGGATTTTGGACAACTGTGCTTTGCACATTTTGCTCCCATTGTCTGGAGTGCTTGTCCCCTCCATCATGGTTTATTCACTAACATCCTCCTCCTCTGCCTTGCACTCGGACTCTCTTCTCTCCATGATCGCAGAAGGAATAAAGCCTATTGTTCTGAGGATTAAGAGATATCACGCATGGAATGCTCTAACTGCTATTATATTAAATAACTTTCTTTGGCATCACCACGTATAACCCGTACAACATTGAGGCATATGTTGCTACCCATTTTACAGCTTAAAAAAAGGTATGGGATGCATTTCTTAAAACCACATGCATGCTGAAACCGGTTTGGCTCAGTGGATAGAGCGTCGGCCTGCGGACTGAGGGGTCCCAGGTTCGATTCTGGTCAAGGGCATGTACCTGGGTTGCGGGCACATCCCCAGTAGGAGATGTGCAGGAGGCAGCTGATCGATGTTTCTTTCCTATAACCACTGACCTTCCTATGATTCTTCAAAGACGTCCAGCTTGTTCCCAGGTCAGGGTACATGCCCTTGCTGCTTCCTCAGCCTGGCTGCTATGATTTCTTCTTTTCATGTGTGTCTGTTCATTTGTCAGCCTCCATGACCACTCAAGTTGAGCTGTTCCCTGAATTCCTAAGTAGCATTCCCATCATGTCACCCTGACCTCTGTTTAATTTCCTTCCCAGAGACCACAAATATCTCGCTCATTATGGGAGTGCACTGAATTCTCTGTGTCCTCTTCAAACACGAAAGCTTTTTTTAAATATATTTTTTATTTCAAAAAGGAAAGGAGAGTGAGAGGGAGATAGAGATAGAAACATCAACGATGCTCGCTCAATATGGGAGTGTACTGAATTCTCTGTGTCCTCTTCAAACACGAAAACTTTTTTTAAATATATTTTTTTATTTCAAAGAGGAAGGGAGAGAGAGAGGGAGATAGAGATAGAAACATCAATGATGAGAAAGAATCATTGATTGGCTGCCTCTTGCACGCCCCCTACTGGGGATCCAGCCCCCAACCCAGGCATGTGCCCTTGACTGGGAATTGAACCTGGGACCCTTCTGTCCGCAGGCCTATGCTCTATCCACTGAGCCAGAGCAACATGAAAGCTTTTTAAGGACAGGAACCGTGTCAATATTATTTGCTACCATATCTCTAGTACGTACATAGTGTCTAATGCCTATTTGCTGAATGAATGAAGAAGAGAGTTTTAAAGGAGCAAGGTTGGGCATCTATCTCATGGAGAGGAAAGCAAAGCTTTTTAGAAGAGGAGGAATGATGATTAAAAGGTAAGGTAAGAAGTAATTAATTCAAACTATGGAGATTTCTAAAGCATGGGGGATTTTGCCACCCCACTGCCATCCTAAACTATGGCACATTTGGCAATATCTGGAAACATTTCTTATTTGTGCAATTTGGGAAGGGTGGTACTGGTATAGAGGCCTACAATAGGCACACACAATATGCTACATATCCTACAATATGCACACATACCCATAAGACTGCATACCTAGAGCAAAGAATTATGTGCTACCTGTTGAGTTGGCTCTGACTGCTGGTGATCCATGAATAAGTGATGTCCATAGTGTCTGGTCCTGCACAGCCCTGCTCAGTTCCTGTAGCCTCGTGCTTACAAATTCTTTTATGGGATCATTCCGTCTCATGCTTGGTCTTCCTTTTTCCCCACTACCTTCTATTTTCCCAGAAAATAATTACTTGCCCTAAAATGTCGATACCCATAGAGTGGTGAGCTTTCTTCAGCAACATTCTACCTCCCCAATCTTCAACAGGGTCCTCTTCTCTGTCTCTTCTCCCTCTTCTCCCAGATGCCCCTGATGTATTTTGACTCTGGGACACTTGAAGTTACTCTAGTCCAAAGCTTCCCACCTCCCTTAGAGAACCTGGAATCAAAGGTCAGCCCTGCTCTGGCCTGAGACTCTGTAGCTCAGGCCTGGGAAGGGCTGAGGTCTCAACATTGTATGATCAAGGAAGCAGGGCTGCCTGAGTAGGCACCAGAGGTACCAGGACGTGTTAAAGAGCACTCAGACCCAGGATGAGGGGACTCAGAAGTACAGGCCGAGAAAGCACTTGGACTTGGCTGAAGTTGATGCATAGAGTATAGTCTGTACTTCATCTGTCTGCTCACGTCTTATTCGGTGAGTTCCACAACCCACCCACCCCAAATTAGCATGGGCTCAATTCAACCAACTCAGCAGTGCATGAGTTTC
Source organism: Myotis davidii (assembly GCF_000327345.1). Lineage (NCBI taxonomy): Eukaryota > Metazoa > Chordata > Mammalia > Chiroptera > Vespertilionidae > Myotis > Myotis davidii. The sequence goes on from NW_006289127.1 coordinate 16,727, forward strand.
AAGGGGCTTTCTTTTTGCCTTTTGATTAGACTTGCAGGAAGCCGACTTCAATGAGATTTTATAGTCTCTTGAAACCTGGGGACTTTCCCCCCACACTTGTGTCTTGTAAAAACCCCAAGAAGCGTGTGTAACAAAAATTGATGAACTTCCACCAATTTAAACATCTTCATTTATAGCAGTTTGGTAGAAGATCCTGGGCACATTTCATTTCTAATGATTTAATTCTAATTCGTATTTATAACTACAGTCTACTTCCAATAAGTACACTGTTAAATGAGTAGAGAAATGTATTTATTGATTCACCCATGAACAGCAGAACATCACGCATAAGGAGGTTGTTGAGATAGCTAAATAGATATGTACCCACACATTTTCTACATTTTTCTCACATTCTTTGATCATGATCCTTCTTTTTTTTATGTTTCATACTGTGATAATGACTCTTTTAAATTGCTTTTTGTAATACATTTTGGGTAAGATTATTCACTTTTCTTTGTATTTTTTTTATTTTATTTTATGCTCTGAGTGTTAGACCCTAATGAGAGCTACAAATTGAGAGAAACAAACATTTCAGAGAAAACAGACCTCCAGAGATTTGGAAAGAGAGAAGAATTGACAATTTGAAGGGCTTCAAGTATAAGTATGCCAAGTGGCCATCACAGCTCACTCCACATTTCAGAAAGGAAAAAAACAAATCAGAATTTGAAGGCTTTGCAGAGCCTTTTGTTTGCAGAGAATGCTTTCATCGTGTGTTGACTATAATTATTGTTAAGATGCATTTTAAGAGCAGCTCATCTCCCTTCTCTCATTTATTAGGAGAAAGATAATTTGAAGGTATCTCGGTTTTTAAATGACAGCTGGCGGAATTAGGGGAGCTATGTGATATCATGAGGCTCGTCACAGACAAAGCTAAGATGTGAGCCCTGGATTCCTGGCACCTGTGTTCCTATTTCAGGGCATTTTGCACCACACCGCCCTTCCAAAGGTCATATTAGGAGAATAAAGAATGATTAGTAGCTCAAAATCAAAACCATTTCATTATCCTTTGAGACAGTTTCTTCGAGAGCCTGGCTTGCTATAGAATGTGGGAATATCACAATGTACAGGGTCTTTGAGAACACCTGCTTACACCACTCAGTTTCCTCAATGAGAAAATGATGTCCGGGATGCAGAAAAGCATTCAAATGCCACAGGGATGCTCTTTCTCCATCTCAGACTTCCTTGAATAGCATTGTACCTTTTCCATGAGGAAAAATACTTCAAAATGAATATGGATGGTGAACAAAACTTAAATCTGTAAGATGAGCAACAGGGGATTATGCTTGTTTGTGAACAGGTATGGATCTTTGATCTTAGAGTTTCTTCTCACTAGTTTTGTCTAGATTCAATAGAAAAAAAAAACTTTTGTGCCATGTGCAGCTTCCTTTTGTGTTAAAATTTAGCACCTACATTCTTATTGGGGCAGGACAGTAAGAAGCTAGGAGAAGTCCTGGGCAAGTGGAATAGGGAAACTGAGACAAGAGAATTAAACTTGGACCAAACAGTTTCAACAACTCACCAGTACAGCCGGCTAGTGAATCACAAGACCTTATCTTCCCAACTAAGGACACTTAAGGACAAATGAAATATGCCTTTCCTCCCTAACCGGAGAATACATAGCTTAACTCACCCTGGTCAGGGAAAAGAAAGAACAGAGACCCAATTAATGCCATTTATGCCAGTTAAACCCAAAGACAGATGGAATCAGGGAACAAATAACAAAAACC
>NW_006289127.1:18541-65977 GCF_000327345.1 Myotis davidii
AGACCAAGAAATAATCCCCATCTCCCCTATAGGCTTATTTTGATGCATCAGCATATTAAAAATGCACCTCGAAAGATGATGAATAATTCTGCTGAAACCCTCCCCTTAAGATTCTCCCGCACAAAAAAATAAATAAATAAAAAGTCCTGAAGACAAAGACCTGGGGGTAGGGGAGTGGGGCTCACTCTAGATGCAGCCATGGGCACTTGATGGTGGATGTGTTTGGAATGACCTTCCCCATGACCTTTATAGTCTTGATTCCTTACTTTGCAGATTTCTGTTTAACTATCCCCTTTTTATGGGGGTCATACCAGTCCATCATTTTAAAAGTAGGTTTTCCACATGCTTTCTCTTAGGTTACCCTGTAAATTTCCATTGCCTCCATAACATAAAATTAGAGAATCAACAACTCACCAGTACAGCCGGCTAGTGAATCACAAGACCTTATCTTCCCAACTAAGGACACTTAAGGACAAATGAAATATGCCTTTCCTCCCTAACCGGAGAATACATAGCTTAACTCACCCTGGTCAGGGAAAAGAAAGAATAGAGACCCAATTAATGCCATTTATGCCAGTTAAACCCAAAGACAGATGGAATCAGGGAACAAATAACAAAAACTCCATTCAAGCCAGACAACCCAAGATAAAACAGGAAAGCAGACCAAGAAATAATCCCCATCTCCCCTATAGGCTTATTTTGATGCATCAGCATATTAAAAATGCACCTGGAAAGATGATGAATAATTCTGCTGAAACCCTCCCCTTAAGATTCTCCCGCACAAAAAAATAAATAAATAAAAAGTCCTGAAGACAAAGACCTGGGGGTAGGGGAGTGGGGCTCACTCTAGATGCAGCCATGGACAAACTATGGCCCACGGGCCAGATCCGGCCCATTTGAAATGAATAAAACTATTGAAATAAAAGACCGTACCCTTTTATGTAATGATGTTTACTTTGAATTAACATTAGTTCACACAAACACTCCATCCATGCTTTTGTTCCGGCCCTCTGGTCCAGTTTAAAAACCCATTGTGGCCCTCGAGTCAAAAAGTTTGCCCACCCTGCTCTAGAGCATGCCCATGCCCCTCCTTGGGCATGAACTTTTTACTTCCTCCAGCATTCTTTCTGTTGCTGGAACATGCCATGCCTGTCCCCAGGGGGTCTCTGCACTTGATGGTGGATGTGTTTGGAATGACCTTCCCCATGACCTTTATAGTCTTGATTCCTTACTTTGAAGATTTCTGCTTAACGATTCCCTTTTTATGGAGGTCATACCAGACCACCATTTTTAAAGTAGGTTTCCCACATACTTTCTCTTAGGTTACCCTGTAAATTTCCATTGCCTCCATAACATAAAATTAGAGAAATACTGGAAAATACTTAAGTTATAAAGGACAAAAACTTGGAAAAAACATATATGTGATTTGTTCCATGGCATAAAAAAAATTACATTAAAAAAGCAGCCTGGCCCTGGCCAGTGTGGCTCAGTTGGTTGGACATCACCCTGGGCACCAAAGGGTTGCCAGTTGGATTCTCAGTCAGGGCACATGCCCGGGTTGCAGGCTCCACCCCCAACAGGGAGCATGCAGGAAGCAGTAAATGGATGTCTCTCTCTCTCTCTGTACCTCTCCCTTCCCTTCTCTCTAAACATCAATTTAAAAAATTGTTACAAAAAGGAGCCTAAGTACTAAATGATCTGCCTCATTATGTCTTAAATCACCCCAACATTCTTTTCATTCCACTGTTTTAAAGTTTACCACAACTAATAAGAAGTCATTTAGGCAATACCTGGACACCTCAGGATAGCGAACAGGCTACTGGGCTTCACATTAATTTGTGATATTATTACCCAAGTAAAGCGAAGTGGCACATTTATGCTTAAAATCTGTGGGTAAAATAAGTGCAGGTGATGGATGAATAAAACATCACTGATCAAGCTGGCTGGCAGCTAGATTTTGGGTGACCCCCACTGGGTTAATTTGGTTCAGTGGCGTTTTTTCTCCCGTCTTCTGATGTTGCTGGCACTGAGGTGGGAATGTGTATATTATGCATGGGAAAAACATGAGCAACAGGCATTTCAATACCTGGAACAGGTGACAAGTGTTGTTCAGCTGCTCTCAGGTTTTAGTTCGGAGACACAAAAACAACTCGCCATCCCTAGCCCCAGGGACAAGTGTCATTGACTCTTTAAAACACGGGTTCATCTCCATAGATGAGTGCCATTCCTTCTTACGCGTTCTAATTACGCTTGGGAAAAATGTACATGAGCTAGCTTTAAATATGTACAAGAGCTTGCACAAGATTCTTTTATGGGAGAGAATCTTGAACAATGGTTTTTGGTGCAGGAGGGAGAAGTGTAAATTTTAGTAAGTCAGGTGGCGCCGGCAGCTGAACAAACGATCAAGTTAGTCATGTAAACCATGGTATGTGTCTGTCACAGTGAAACAGTTTGGGTTCCTTCTCTCGCATGATGAGCAATTTGTATCTAAATATAACATAGCTCTTCCTTATGTTGATGTCCTTTAAGGGCTGTCGCTGGCTGCGTGGTACAGGGAAGAAGAGAAACCAAAGCAAGACAGTTAGAGACGGAGGATTCTTTCTCTTTATCGAGTTCCTTTTGTGCATCATTAAGCTTGAGTTAGTGATAATAAATAAATAAATAAAATGTCAATGCCGTTTCCTTTCATTCTGGAAAACAATGTTTAAGTAATTTCTAATTGGGGTCAAACAAGTCCTTTGCAGCTCTTTCTGCCCCTTCCCTGTTTTGGTTCTAGCCAACAGAATCTTCTGCTACTATTAACCCATGACCTAGTTAAAAAAAATAGTCTAGAAACACACATGCAAGTTGATTTAATATACCAGCAGCTAATATCAATGTTATTCTTTGACTTATATCATAGCCCATGCCACACAGAAAAAAATGATTGAATTTATTTTGTTGATGCCTTTAATGTAGACAAGATGAAAACAAGGGAATTTACTGTATTCTGACTAGTCTATATTTATATCTCTTGACTTTTTTCCCTCCACTTTATGGGCTACCCAACCACTTGCATGTTAAATCCGGGTAAGCATGTTCTTGCCTCTCTACATGTGCATGTACTTTCCCCCCATGAGAAAGCCCCCCCTTTAACTTCTCTTGCCCCCTCCCTCAAACACGTCTACTCTTCAACTTTTGAATAAACCTACAATTAAAGAAACTGAGTTAATAATGAACTGTCTGCTCACAAAGAAAAGCCCATGCCAGATGGCTTCACTGGTGAGTTCTTCTTAACATTTGTTTAAAAATGTTTTCATTTACATCAAAAAATGAAGAAAATATTTTTTAGAAGAAAAAGAATAAGAAATAATAATTCTTCTCATTTTTCTTTTTTAGGAAATAACATTTCTCTACCCCTTCTGAGGCCAACATTACCCTAATACAAAAATCAGAAAAACCAATTACATCTAAACTACAAATCCACGTGTCTAATGACATAAATGCAAACATCTGCAACAGATATATGCAAACAATGACACGGGTTGGTAAGGAGGAGAGTCAGGAGCCCGCATGCACTGCAGTTGAGAATGGTAAATGGTGCAGCCACTTTAAAAAATAGTTTGGTACTTTCTCCAAAAGTTAAACATGAATTTACCTATGACTCAACAATTCTTCACTCAGGCCCAGCCAGCATGAGCATCAACCTATGAACCAGGAGGTCATGGTTTGATTCCCATCAGGGCACATGTCCATATTGCAGGCTCGATCCCCAGTAGGGCGCTTCCAGGAGGCAGCGGATCAATGATTCACTCTCATCATCAATGTTTCTATCTCTCTCTCCCTCTTCCTTCCTCCTTGAAATCAATACGAATATATTTTTAAAATGTTTAAAAAACATATGTTCATACAAACACATGTATGCAAGTATTCATAGCAGTGTTATTCATGAGAGCTGAGAAGTAGAAATAACCCAAATGCCTACCAACTAATAACTAGACAGACAAAATATGATATGTTCATGATATGTACTATGATTTGGCAATACAAATGAATGAACTATTGATCTATTCCTTAACATGGACGTACTTTAGAGACAAGCTAACGAAAAATATTGGATCATAAAAGACTACGTATTCGATGATTTTATTATAAGAAATGTCCAGTAAGCACATCAATATTTGTCTGTGGTTGGGGGAGAGAGTGATTATAGACAGCAAAGAAGCATGTGTTACTGGTGGGGTTATGGAAATATTCTAAAACTAGATTATTGTTAGAGTTGCATAGTTCTATAAATATACACTAAAATTCAATTAATTATACATTTACAATGACTTAATTTTATGGTATTTTAATTACACCTCAGAAAGAAGCTAGAAATAGTCTTTCTTTTAATAAAAATGTACTGTGAATGAAACTCACAAATACATTTTCAGCATGGCAAAAAATGCATGCTTTTTCATGACAATTATTTGTTAGAACTTTAAAGAAAAAAATGGATGTATTAAAAACAGAAGAATGCCCTAGCGGGCATGGCTCCGTGGTTAGAGTTTCAGCCCATACACCAAGGGGTCGCAGGCTCGATTCCAGGTCAAAGGCATGTACCTGGGTTTAGAGTTCCATTCTTGCCTGATGTTTCTCTCTCTCTTTCTCTCTCTCTTTTCCTCTCCCCCCTCCTCCCTCCCTTCCACTCTCTCTAAAATATTCAGTGGAAAGAATATCCTTAGGTAAGGATTAACAACAACAAAATAAAAGAATGGATACGCACTCCCCAGCTCTCTATCCGCTTATATTTTTTGTTTTTAATCTGTTTCTGGATCATCACACCTTGTTATTTCTGGCCTACCTTCATGATGGGGACAGATATACTTAGAATTGTGACTTACTTTAATAACACGATTACCAGGAGAAGCCGGTGACAGATAGTAATGGACGTGTACCTTTTCTGATCACAGCACCTCAAGCTCTGTCCTATTAGAGAGTGGTTCCACACTAATGTCCTACACTTGATGATTTGAAAAGACATGTCTCTCAGGTTGCCATTGTGTATAAATCTCATGGTTACAGGTACAGTGGAAAAGTTGTGGGTAAGTTGACAGAATAGGTTCAAGCTTTGAAGGACCAGTTATTCAATGCATTTGGATCCAAATGCTTAAATTCCCTGAGATTCGGTTGATTAGTATTTGCCAGTGGAGATGATAATGATGACTCCAAAGATTGTGATGGAAGATCATGTAAATTGCAACCAGTGCCTATTATACATTGGAAACTCAATAAGTGGTTATATACTTTCTTTCTTTTTGTCTCTCTCTCTCTCTCTTTCTCTCTCTCTCTCTCTCTATCTATCTATCTCTCTCTCACACACACACACTCACACACACACACACACACATATAATCATTATTCTAATCATACACTGAAAAATATGAATAGTGTTCTGAAAGATGCTAGGTAAGTTTTTATAAAATCCATTCTTAGATTGCAAGTTAAAAATTATACATACATGCAAACTAAGATCATTACAGAAATTAAATATGTAAATAATCAAGGGTGACATTTGCAAATCATCTAAATGTTAATAGTGCTTATTATTTATTTATTCATTCATTTATTTGTTTGGTTATTATATTAGTCAACTTTGCTGGAGTAATGGAGGTCTTAAAAAATCCTGGTGACTTATAACAACAAATATTTATTTCATATTCACGAGTTTGTGTGCGTGGTTTGTTTTTTTTTTTGCCTGAAGTATACATGGACCCAAGAAGCAGTCTCTATATCAAATCTGCTCACACATCATTGGCCAAAGCATGTTCCCGTGGGTGGGGCAGCCCTGTCCATCCACAGGGGATACTAAGAGATCATGGCAATGAAAGGAGAGAAATAATGATCTTATAGAAACCAGAAGTGAACAGTTAGAATAGTTGGAAACAATACTGTAATCTATCACATTGACTGTTATTTTTTATGATATTTAACAAACATTTTTATTGTGCTTACACTATACTTGGCACTGTTCAAAGCACTTTGAAATATTAATTTAGCCTTTATGACAGTCCTATGAGGTAGATACTATGACTATCGCCAGTGTACAGGTAAGACAGTTCCGATAGAGTGGGGATTAGTGACACTGCCCAAGCTTGCTCATTTTGCAAGTGGCTAAGCTCCCCCTCTATCCTGGGCATCCTGACTTCAAGGCCTCTGCTCTTTAGTGCCCGCCTAGTGACAGCCACAGAGCCGGTGCACTGGAGTAGTAAGAGGGGATTTCTCTTCTCTTCTTTTTTTTTAAAAAAATATATTTTATTGATTTTTTACAGAGAGGAAGGGAGAGGGAGAGAGAGTTAGAAACATCCATGAGAGAGAAACATCCATTAGCTGCCTCCTGCACACCCCCTGCTGGGAATGTGCCCGCAACAAGGTACATGCCCTTGACCGGAATCGAACCTGGGACTCTTTAGTCCACAGGCCGATGCTCTAGCCACTGAGCCAAACTGGTCAGGGCTCTCTTCTCTTCTTTATCATTTTCTGTAGTTTCAGAATTCTTCATAGAGTTTTGTGTGCGTTCTTTATTTCATTACCGTTCCCAAATGAATGAAACAGTGAGTAGCATAAGAACATACAACATATTAAAATTTCTTACTTCTCGTCTCCAGGAGAAAACATTTTCCTTTGATCCAATGTTCTGATCCCATCACACAGCCCCTTCTGTCCTCCAGAGCCTTGCAATATACGCTATCCTAGGCAGGTTGGCCTTTTCCCCTTCTCTCACCAGCATGGAAATTAACAAAGGTCTCATTCTCATTGTCCTGAAGAGATCCTTGAGCCTAACTTCCTAACACCAAGACCTGACAGACCTATAATTACATTGTGACAGGCCGGAGGCTTACAAAGAGTTAAGACAAATTCATTAAATAAGAGCATGCCCCTTAATGAGACACGGTGCAGCCCAATTCAAGAAATCGGGACTTCACACTGTGTTTGCTAATCCATATATTCTTCTTCTTGCTATTGTAGAAAGAATGTGTTACTGCATACCGTTTCTTTTCTAGGAATATTAGCATTTCACTCTCATCACTCTGACTCTCTGAAGGTGGAGCACTACGACGTTTAAATTAAAGTCATTTCACTCAGTGATATATTGGCTTCATTTTATTTGTAGCGATAATTCTAGATCAAGCATGATTATTTCCAAGGAGTGTCTCAACCCATCAGTGGTTCGATCCAGGTGCTTCCTACAAGAATGCAAGTATTTGCCCATCTCGAGGGACATACTTCCCCCCAGTTAAATAATCCCTTTGGAGAAGTTAGATAAGTCATCACTATTTTCTACCTGTTTCCTTCTCTGTGAAATGGAGATAAACATGTGTGCCTAGTTCACAGATTTTTCTAATGCTATAATGTCTATGCAAGCATAGTGTATATAATTAAGCTCAAAAAATGATTGGCACACTGATGCTAATAGCAAAATAATAATTTTTTTTTAATCCTCACTGGAGGATATTTTTTCCATTGCTATTTAGAGAGCGTAAGGCGGGGGGTTGGGGGGAGAGAAATATTGATGTAAGAGAGAAACATTGATTAGTTGCCATAGATTGAACCTGAAACCGAGGTGCATGCCCTTGACCAGGAATTGAAACTGAAAGCCTTCAGTTGAAGGGCCAATGCTCTACCCACTGAGCTAAACCAGCCAGGGCAATAATTATTGTTAATATTCATTGATTCCCTTACAGGGTAATAAGGAATAACTGGTTCAATGTCTTGACAGTGCAACACATATTAGCCACATGCAACAGTCCTCTTAAAAACTCCTAGCTTTCTAAAACTAAACTATTTTGGCAACTTCTCTGTGCAATGTTCTCAGGGAGACACTGTGATAGAAATAATTATACATGTGCATTTCAGTGGTTGACTTTGCACTCTCATCATACCGTCAATTTCAGGTTTGCTTAGGACAATGAATTAAAATTCAACAGGATGAATAACTCAGCCTTTGCTCACTATACCAACCAATTTTCTCAGAATTTGATTATGCTTGAAATAAATGGATTGGAATAGTAGTCAAGAATCTGGTTGAGGCTGTATATAAAAGACATTTATATTATAATGAAGGTTCACTTTCTCTAGAAACCATAGCATGCTAAAATGCAGGGTGACATTAAAATATTGTTATTAACCATAACTCTGACTTGAATTCGCCGTTACATTACATAGGAACAATCAAAGGAGGATTAGAGGACGAGGTCCGAGCCAAGCTTAATGACCACTAAGTAGGGTATGGGAACTTGTCGTGTGAGCAGCATGGGGCGAGGCAGACATTAATCTTTTCAAGTCATCAAACTTTTGAATTTTCCATTATTCTCATTTATGGCAACATTCTATACAGTTTTTTACTTAAGAAGGGCTTAGCAAATTGAAGTCTATATAAACTACTCTTTTCCTTTTATGAACCAGAGAACCATTAAACATTTTTAAAAGAGTATTTCTCTGGTTCTAATCCTCAAATTCATACCTGCTTTTTTACTTTACATTTTGAGTGTGTGATCAGGCAAAAATATCCCTGTTCCTTTTAGAGAGGTAAGAATATCTATTAGTACTTAACTGATGAGTGAAATATAACTAATGATAACAATGCCTAATTATCAAGCCCCTTTGTAAACATTATTTCAACCTATAAAATATATATTTTTTAAATCTTCATTTACTTGTCTATAAAATAAACTCATGTTAAAAGATTATTTGGCCCTAACTGGTTTGGCTCAGTGGATAGAGCGTCGGCCTGCAGACTCAAGGGTCCCAGGTTCGATTCTGGTCAAGGGCATGTACCTTGGTTGTGGGCATATCCCCAGTAGGGGGGTGGGAGGAGGCAGCTGATCGATGTTTCTAACTCTCTATCCCTCTCCCTTCCTCTCTGTAAAAAATCAATAAAATATATCTTAAAAAAAAAAGATTATTTGAACTTCCCAAGGTCACAGAGTCAGTAGAAATAAAGGAATTGGGGTTGATCTTCCAGCTTTTTCCATAACCATACGCATTTCCCCTAAGAAAAGTAGCATTTTTCCACTTTGTTTATTTTGTTCTTCAGACTCATGGATATAGAAAATAGACTAATAGCTGTAAGAGGGGAGGGTGTTGGGGGCTGGCTGAGAAGGGAGAAGGGATTAAGCAAAGAAAAAAAGAAAGACTCATTGACCCAGATGACAGAGGGGAGGGGTTGAGGGGAGCTAGAAGAAAGTAAAGGGAGGATAAATGGTGATGGAAGGAGACTTGACTTGGGGTGGTGAACACACAATACACTATACAGATGTATTATAGAATTGTACACCTGAAACCTATATACTTTTATTAACCAACTAGTGGCTTGGTGCATGGAATTTGTGCACAAGTGGGATCCCTAAGTCTAGCTGGCGATCAGGGCAGATCAGGGCCTCCTGGCTGCTGGCCTGGGCCTTCCTGCCAGCTGCCGGACGAGGGGAAAGACCACAGGTTGGTCGGCATGGGGAGGGGCCAGGGGAGGTTGGCCGGCTGCAAGAAGTTGGCTGTGGGAGAGCACTGACCACCAGGGAGAAGCTCCTGCATTGAGCATCTGCCACCTGGCGGTCAGTACATGTCATAGCGGCTGGTTGTTCAGGTCATTCCAGTGGCTTAGGCTTTTATATATATAGAAGTCACCCCAATAAATTTAAGAAAAAGGTGACATTTCTTAATATAATACTTAATACTCAACACCCCACTCAGTTTACTGTAGGAATTGTACACATTTAAAAATCAATTTCTCCAGTGTATTTCCAACAAGCATAGGGGGTCGTTATTTCCTTTTTAACTGAAGATAACAACATAAATTGTGCTGAGTGCCCTCAAAGAAGGCTGGAGAGCAAATACTCGTTGAACTCCTCTTGGAAATCAAAGGGAAATGGTTACGTCTGCAGTGTGTAGGTCTCTATTGAGTACTCCCTATTACATATCAGATTCGGTAAATAAAACCATGGCTACACTCCTGAGGAAGCTAGAGACAAGGCAAGGATGTTCATTAAAGGGAAAGATGTGTTGAATATCAGAGGAGAAAGATTTTGAAGGGACAAAAAGGGTTGACTGGACAAGAGAATGATTAAGACAGAAAATTCACGGCACCAAGATAACACACACAACCTCTGATATTCTGACTGCGGCCAGCGAGACTTTGGACCCTGCTGGACACAGAGCCAATCAAAGTCTGAAGCCAACTAAATTTCTGAGGATGGGAGAAGGTAAGTGATATTACTTGGAACACTGAAGAAACAACTCACTCTAAGGATTACAGATCGGAGATGACCGAGCAAAAATGTAGTTAATTTATATTTGGCCAAATCTAGTGTCTAATGTGTATAATGAGAAGACATAATTGATATAAATTTTTATGTACTAGTATAAGGACTTAGAAGACAATTTCACACTAAATACAAAGGGTGTTCAATGTTTTCATTAGGCATCAATGGTGGGACTTGTCACAAGTCAAACAAGATTTTTACCTAAGGCAGATTTCAAAAGGTTCATGGTCCCTATACATTAAAGTGAAATTCGAGACACTCGGAGTACATTGCTTTCATCTTGGTTTTCACTGTCTTTCACTTGTATTCAGTAGTTTATAGGCATGAGATCATAGAAATCTTTAGAATTAATATGTGCAGACTAAGTTATGATATTTCCTAATGCTGCCTGCTATTCATTAAAGGGTTCTTGTTATGTTGAGATAAAGCTCGGGAGCCCCAAAAGGCCTACAGGACGACACAGCATTTGTCCCAAGCTGGTGCCTCTAACTTCCCCTACAGGTCTCCCTGCCTCCATGCCACTCCCTAAGAGCATTAAGCTGTCCCTTCACAATAATTTTTAGAAATATTTCAGAAAGGAAGTGAGAAAGAAAGAGACCGGGGAGGGGGACACCTATGATGAGAGAGATTCACTGATCAGCTGCCTTCTACCAGCCCCACACTGGGGATCAATCCAGGCATGTGCCCTGACTGGGAATCGAACCATGACCTCCTGGTTCATAGGTCAATGCTCAACCACTGAGCCACACCAGCCAGGCCACAATTTTTTTTTTAAATAAGCAATTTCTTTACTTTTGTCATATCTTTCCTTTCCTACACTATACACCATCTCACATCTGCCATGAAAACACCACTGGTTCTTCAAGCCACGGATCAAGTATTACCTTTTTTGCTGACACTTCTGCTGATGTTTCGCACCTGCTCCACCCTGAATATTGTCCACATGACCCATCCTGTCCCAAAAAGGTGCTTGAGTGTTTCTCCAGTGTGACCCTGATTGTCACTCTCTTGCCTGGCTCCTTTGCTTGCCTCTGTCTCCCATGTCATAGTGAGGTCATTGAAGGCACAGTCTGTATTTTATAAAGTACTAAGCTCCAAGCCCTTGGGAATGCACCCTCAAAGATGTGCAGTGTTTGTGGGTTCATGCAGTGCCCACACGTCATTATTCCATAAGTGAGGTAATTAGGGCGTAAGCTTGTTAAAAAGTATTGCCAGGGCTACAAGCCTGGGTTATGATACCTAACAGATGTTAAGTAGAAAGTTCTCAAAGATAATATACAAGTCTGTATTAAGAAAAATTATCTGTACAGGTGCAAACCAAGGAAGGGATTCCGAAAAGCAGTGGCTTCTATGTGGAACAGAAGTATAATCATCATTTGTAAAGCAAGCAACAGAACCATTGAGAAGCAACCAGTTCTTTCTCACCGAAAACTCCCTTAAGTATGGAAACAAGCATAAAAACACCTGCTCCATGGTCATTGTTTCTGGGTTGCCTTCTTCAAATGAAATCTCTCCCAATGAGCTCACTAGGAAATCACAAAACAAATCTAGTTTAAAATTGCTACGAAAGATGCTACTTCATCGAAATACGATGATGAGCTCTGTTCTTTTTGACACAATATAAACACTACCGAGAAATACAATAAGTTCAGTGAAATAAATCACAAAAATAGGTTGATTGGTGCTACAAAAGCAGCCTTTTCTTTATGCCAAAAAGGTGAATTATGCTGAGTTGATTCAGCTGTGCTCATCTTTGATTTTTAGGATGGGTATATATTTCAGATCTATTGGACTTTTCTCTGCTACACTGGTTTGCTCTCTAGAAATCACTGAAAAATTAGAGTGTCTACTAAATAGCTGGCATTTCCTGGGGGCTGACATCCCTGAACTTGGGGGCAGGCCATGTGGGAAGCACATGAGAGATGGAAACAGAAATTCTGCTGACTCCTTCTGTCTTTCTACTTAAGTAAATGTGAAAAGGAATACACCTCTCTCATCACAGCAGGATAACAATCTGCAGAAAACGCCGACTAGCCATTGCTGCAATCGAAAGTTTCCTGATTGAGAAACTGATTAATAAACCGTATTGTACAACGGAAGAGAGAAGCCCTCCAACGGTCCGTGTGGACCGGGGCAATCGTCTTCGACGCCCTCCAGCTGGCTTTGCCAAGGGGTCTGATTTCATCAGGATGGGAGGACCGGGTTTGCACAGTTAATCCCCCTTCCATTCATATATCATTTTAATCTGTACATAGAGTATTTCTGCGTCCCCAGCTTTCATTTGCATCGGCTGCCTTCGTCCATCATCAAAACATTTGTGTCACGTAAATGCTATAGTCACCATTTGATAGACAAACCAAAGCAGGTTAGAGAAGCATTGATTCCTGGCCAGACTCCTGGCCAGAGAGCTTTTCTCATTTTTGATCTGATTTATACAGAAGATAATGAACTTGGGAGGCAAAAAAACAAAACCGTGCCTGACGCCAGCTTGAGCCACTTGCTCATGGAGTGACCGTAAGCTTATCATTTTTCCCTCTTTGAGCTTCAGTTTCTTCTCTTAGGAATGAAGACAATATAACCAAGTTGTTTTAAGGCTTAAGTGAAATAAGATCTTAAAAAAAATCTTACTATAAAATAGACAAGGCTCAATACATGTAAATTTTCTTTCTATTCCAGCCATACATCAGCCGGAGATGTTCGTTATCTTCAATGCACTAGCAAATATAGTACGGGGCTCACAAAGTTTGGGAAAACTTGAGAATTATTTAGCAGCAAGGCACTTTGAAATTTGAAACCTAGATTTCCCAGCGGTAAATAACTTGATGTTAAAAAGAGCCAAAGATTCAAAATAAATGTACGAGTGCACTTGGCATCACTTTTCTCTGAAGAAAACAAACTGTGAAATGTTAACAGTCAACATCTCTGCGAGTGCTGGGACATCTACCAAACGCAGCACAGACATACCTGGATCTGTCGGGTAGAATTAGCTCTCAAAAGGGAATTTGCTTCGCACATACTTGACAGAAAGTGTGCAGATATAAAATACGGTGCGCACATCTTCATACCAGCCAACTCAAAATGCCATCTGACTACATTTAAAGAAGCAGGTAAGGTAATTCATTTACAGCCCAAAGACAACTTCCCATCTTGTTTTCCCTGGATATTTCTATTTGAAAACCCTCTGAGATTTCCAGCGGAAGAAAGTCTATTAATTTTCTGTTGATGCAAAAGCTATCAGGATTATGGGTTGAGGGTTGCTAGTGTAGGCAAAGGAAGGGATGCAATTAATCTCTGTGAACTAAAATATACCTCTTTTCATTAATCTTTCATTGTAAATGAGCAAAGTAATTGAACCAGCACCACACCGTCAGAATGAATGCAATGCCAGTGGGATATGGTTGAGAGAGTACATACTGATTGAGTATTAAATATCTAAAGGCAATAATTTATGGTTCATTAATTCTTTTGGAGTTTCTTAGTTGCATAGGGTTTGAATTCCAAGTAGTCAGCCTTTGAGGAGGAAAGGGCTTTCACATGCTGAAGGCAGAGAGCTCGCAACACACATTCTCCTTCACTCGGGCTGTTTCCTCCTCAGTGGAACCAAACTCCAAGAACATTTGCAAACAGGGCTGATTGTTTCAAAGACAGAAAGATGCCATCCCCTCATTCCAAAATGCCCTGCTGCATCGGCTGCCACGAAGCGTTTATGAAAATGCAAGGTCGGCCCGACCAATGTGGCTCAGTGGTTGAGAGTTGAACTATGAACCAGGTGGTCACAGTGCGATCCCGGGACAGGGCACATGCCTGGGTTGCAGGCTTGATCCCCAGTGGGGGGGCATGCAGGAGGCAGCGGATCAATGATTCTCTCTCATCATTGATGTTTCTGTCTCTCTCTCCCTCCCCCTTCCTCTCTGAAACCAATAAAAATATATTTAAAAAGCAAAGAAAAGAAAACGCAAGGTGACATGGACACAGTGGTGACTAGGAATATCACCTAAGCATCCATTCTGCAACTGCCTGCATCTTATGTAAATCCCCATCCAGCTACCTGTTGGGTCAGACATCTCAGCTTTGGGTTGCAACTGACACTCACTTCCTTAATTGCATTCTGTCATCCCCGGTGGCACAACTCCGTTGCACATGGAAATAGAAGCTTTTCGGCCCCTGCTGATAGCAAAATGCGATCAACCTGAAGCAGTGTTATAGAAATATGTGTTTTGGACTTGAAGACCGGGCCTGTGCAGACCTCATGCAGTTTAAAGACGAACACTGCCAAAGGAAAACAATAGGAGCCCATGGCTATGGCCAAGAGGTCCCGCAGCTCTTTGTTCAGTTGTTGGGTTTAAACAAATTCCTTGATTCCAGTTTTACCCCAGTGTCCGGAGGAGCCGCATAGTGCAGCTGAATCCACTTCTCTCTGTCAGAGCGAACGTGTGTTTCCTTTGATTTCTAGTATTTGCTCAGTATATAATGCTTCTAAATGTAATTTCAACTAGAATAATATTGACTTTCGATATGATCTGGCCATGTGTATAATTGTGTATGAAGATGTCTATAAACTTCTTTAGGTCCCGCTTTACTCAAATCATATCTTAAATCAAAGGAGGAATTTTGAAATAATTGGATACCCTCATTTCTCCTGAAACTCCTCTCTCTCTCTCTCTCTCTCTCTCTCCTCTCTCTCTCTCTCTCTCTCTCTCTCTCTCTTTCTCTTTCCTTCACATACTATAGTTTTTACTAGGGTAAGGTATACATTTTATTGCATTCTATTTAAAAATTATATAACTTTTTTTAAAGTAGTCTTAGTCTAAACACAAATGAGAGACAAGGGAAAACATACCAGTAGAAAAGATAAATCTCGTAAATAATCATCAAAGGTCAAATCCAGCAAAGATCAGAAAGCCTTTAAAAACTAATATCTTGGAAAATGCCTAAGAACTCTAGACGATAACATTTTATCAGGCAACTGAACATAGCAAATAGCGTCCAAGCTTTCTCACACGGAGGCGGCATGAATTAGCTTTGTGCTCAAATACATGTTAATGTTGTGACAAAGGACAATGACATAATGTTAACTGATAGTAAACCAATCGTATTTTTGGTGGGTAATAGCAGCCTTGATCCGAACATGGTAGACAGAGTTAAAATGATAGAGCCAAGCAATGCCCCCTATTTCAGGCAGAAAGTGGTGGTAAATAAACCCTGCCTTCCATGATAGCCTGTAAGAAAGGGGAAGGTGAGAAAGGAAATGACCTGAAGGTGTTATGGAGCCAATGGAACAAGAATAAAAGAAAGAGAAAGGCAAAGAAAGATAATTGTATGCCCATCCCACCTCTTCAAATGCCTACAATCGTCTATGTGGTAAAGAGAACCAATAGTGAAAAGCAATGAAGAACCACAAGAAATAGGAAAAGATGGGTGAGAGCTTGTCACTGGGTTAAATCGCAGGACATTATACATTTGAGAAAAATGCTGGTACCTAATAAAACACATTTAGGCATTGATCGGGATGGTGTGGCTAACTGAAATGGTAGTACATTCACTACACAGTACATTCACTACACAGAGGTCATTGTCTAGCCAGAAAGACCTCTTCAAAGAAATATGAACTTCGCAAGACACAAGATTCAACATGTGGCTAGTTAAATAAATTATGGTATATTTCGTCAATTAAAAACCTACACAGCTGTGCCCTGGCCGCTGTGGCTCCATTGGCTGCAGTGCTGTCCATGCTCTGAGGGGTTGCAGGTTCGATCCCCAGTTAGGGCACATGTCTGAGTTGAGGTTTCAATTCCTGGTTGTGGCATTTATGGGAGGCAACCAATTGATGTTTTTCTCACATGGATGTTTCTTTCTCTTTTCCCTCTGTCTAAAATCCATAAGCATGCACTCAACGAAGATTTTAAAAAATTTTAAAACACACACATTACAGCTATGAAAAAGAATAAGGAAATTCTTTATGTAGCAATATGGGAAAATGTCTAAAACCCAATAGCAAGTAGGAAAAAAAAAGGCAAAATGCAGAGCTACATATATAGTGTGATGTTTCATTATAAAAATAAAACTCTGTGTGTGTGTGTGTGTGTGTGTGTGTATGAAACATTGTGGTAAACAGAATAATAGACCCAAAGTTGTTCATCCCTAATACGTCTGGAAACCTTTGCATCACTGTGCTTATGTTACTTACAGAGAACATCTTTTCTCTCAGCTGTGATTAAGATTAAGGACCTTGATTTGCATTTCTCTGATGGTTAGTGACATTGAGCATCTTTTCACTTGTCTATTGGCCATCTGTGTGTCCTCTTCGGAGAAGTGTCTATTCAGGTCCTTTGCCCATTTTTAAATTGGATTGTCTGGGTCTTTTCATTTTGGTGTTGAGTTTTACCAGTTGCTTATAAAAATTTTGGATATGAACCCCTTATCAGATGTGAACATGTAGTTTATATATTGCAAGTAAAGTCAAACCTTCTTTTCTCCATCTCCCTACATGTTGGCTTTCCGAAGAGAAGATGACTCTGAATTATACAGATACAAATCTCTCATGGATGGTTTCACTCACTTTGCATGACTCTTTCAAGATTTACCATTTGGTATGATTCCATTTATATGAAACTAGAGGCCCAGTGCACAAAATTTGTGCACTTGGGGGGGGGGGCGGAGGCCCCTCAGCCCCACCTGTGCCCTCTTGCAGCCCGGGAGTCCTCAGGGGATGTCTGACTGACAGCTTAGGAACAGGCCTAAGCCAGCAGTCAGACATCCTTAGTGCTGCTGCAGAGGCAGGAGAGGCTCCTGCCACCACCACTGTGCTCGCCAGCCATGAGCACGGTTCAGGGCTTCTGGCTGAGCAGCGCTCCCCCTATGGGAGCGCACTGACCACCAGGGGGCAGCTCCTGCATTGAGCATCTGTCCCCTGGTGGTCAGTGAGTGTCATAGTGACTGGTCATTCTGCCATTTGGTTGATTTGCATATTAGCCTTTTGTTATATAGGATACCCAGAAGAGGCAAATCCGTAGATGCAAAGTAGATTGGTGATGGCCAGGGCTGGAGGGAAGGGTGAATGGACAGTGACTGCTAGTGAGGTATGAGGTTTCTTTTGGGGAGATGAAAATGTTCTAAAGTTAGATAGCGATGACAGTTACACAACAACTTTAGGAGATACTCAAAAACACGTTAAAGGGGTGAATCTACTAGTATGGTATGTGAATGATAATAAAGCTGTTATTTTAAAGAAAAATAATCTCTCTTTCTCTCTCTCTCTCTCTCTCTCTCTCTCTCTCTCTCTCTCTCTCTCTTCCTCCCTCCCTCCCTCCCTCTCTCTCTTTCTCTTTCCATTACAGGCAGCAATAGCCCCAAGGGGCTTCCTCATTACAAATCTGTATTATAAACTCATCTTTTCTGCAGCTCTTAGGATTTCCTTTCCCAGACTCCACCCGACACTATCCGTAAGTCCGCCTGAATAAGGGATTAAGCTATGTAATGGTGTTACACAGACACTCACTGAAAACCGTATCTATCTGCTGAGCCTCCACCGCGTGCCGGCCACAGGGCTGCATCTTAGGCGGCCGGATGCTGACGGGCTGATAAGACGCCAAAGTGAGTCTGGCTTCAGGTCCATTCCCTGCTCTCAGAAGAAGCAGTTTTCTCCCTTTGAAAATGGGGAAAACAGGAGGATAGACTCCTGGTTCTCTGAGAGTAGGTATATCATTCTGCACACCACCCAGCAAAAGGTAAATACGTGGTTTTTCATCCAATACTTCCTATCTATAATTGGTGCGGCGGGATTTGGGATTAGAAAGGGATTAGCTCCCTGTGCAAAATCAAGGGCCTGTGCCTCTTTCGATACCGCTTTGTCCGCAGATTGTGGGATCCTGAATGGATATCGAGGCCTTCATGTATATGAGAGTGAAATTAAAATTCATCCATTTCCACCTGGGGTCAGGTTGGCTGAGGAAGTGACTTTGGGATGATTCTGAAATGTCAGCTTCACTCGGGGACCTAACATGTGGGAAGGTGCTTCTGATTCCATTTAACACAGAGAGACCTTGTCTATGGATTTAATGAGAAAATTATACATGCTGTACTTTCCCATTGAACAAAGGTTTTCGCACTGAAGGTATATCAAAGGAGCGTATTACCATGAGGAGTTGGGCACAGCACAGCCATATGGCAGAGAGAAAGGCCACAGCAATAGAGCAGGTGACCTTTGGTGTCTCAGCCGTGGCATATCAAGGGCATTGTGGGAAGTGGCAAGAGAGGTTAGCTGCTGGGCAGCAGACACGTGCCCAGTAAACGGTGGCCTTGATACCTCAAATCCATTTACAGCGCCTTTTAATTGACACTGTTAAACATCCGGGGAACGTGTTATGCATTGATCAAGCTTAGATGAAAATGAGGGAAAGCAAGAAGAGAAACTAGTAGCGTAATCACAAAGAGACCGGTTTGATCTGTGCTCCGTGTGCCCATATGGCTGGGTGTTCCATGGACTTCAGTCAGCGCTGCTCTCCTAATAAGCCCTGTTAATTAGGTAAGAGGAACATTCTCTCATTATGACAAGTTTCCTCACTCACTCACATTAAACCCAGCCAATTCCGTTAAGCATTGAGATACCAGATGGCCCCTAAGGTACATTCTGGCATGCAGACAGAGGTTTGGTGCTTTTGTGATGTGTGAGTGATGATTTGGGGGGTAGAAAAACAGTTTCTGGGAAAGTCTTTTGGAAATCGAGAAACAGACAACTATCTCCTTGTTTGTATCCAACAAAATTAGATAATGGGATATTTATATGCATGAGTAGATGCATGTATAGTTGCATGTCCATGTTACTTTGAAATATGTGGAAAGGAGTTTAGCCTTTTCATTCAATCCTTGCTAAAAAGTGTAGTCCAGGTTTTGGAACAACAGGAAGACACAATACTCATCTTGCCTTCTTTGCTCTCCATCTCTGCAGAAGTCTGTTATTCCCAAAGTTGGGATATAAGAACTGGAGGGGATTTTAGAATGTCAGATAATTGGCACATTAAATCTGTATGTGGAAGACTAAGAATGAGCGAGCAATGACTTATATAAGATCACAAAGTGAGTTAGAGTCAGCACCAGAGGTTAAACTTTTCTCTCCCTCTGAAGAGCTAACCATCTCTCTTTGAAATAACAGCTTTATTGAGATATAATAGATAAACCATAAAATTTACCTATTTAAAGTGCACAATTCAGTAATTTTAACTGTCCCTTCCCAGCAATATCTGAAGCCAGGACACCTGCTAACTAGCACTTTCCTCACCCAAAAGCCATGTTTAAGATCTGAGAACAAGGCTTCCAGCAGAAACCTGATGATAATAAAAACCCTTCAAATGCGAACTGTTGTTATGTGCCAGTTACGCTCAGTTCCTGTTCATGCATGCAATAGACACCTTTTGGCACCTGTTATGTGCAAGAGCTATTTCAGATTCTTGTTACAAACCAATGAACCAACCAAACAAATATCCTCACATGCATCAAGGGTAGCAAGAAAATTTACACTATGTCAATTATACGACTAAGAAGAGATAATTACAAGTGCTATAGGGAAAAAAAGAAACTGCAAAAGGGAGATGGATGTGTGGATCTGTATGGATGGGGGTGGGGGTAGGAATATTAGGCTTTTGAGTAGGAAGTTTAGTTTAGGCCTCATTGAGAAGGTGGCATTATTCATTTGAATCTTCAGACCAACTGTTAAGGGATGTGTTTAATTATGTATTATTAACCTCTTTTAGAAAGTAATTCTATTGAAATATAACATCTATATATATAAAACCCTAATATGCAAATAGACTGAACAACCCAACAACTGGTTGCTATGACATGCACTGATCACCAGGGGGTGCACACAGAACATGTTGGGCATCAGCAGCAGGCAGCAGAGCACAGAACAGGGCGGGAGTCTGCCCAGGGTGGTATCATGGAACAGGTGAGCAAGGGTGCCAGATGATGGAGGGGTGCTGGTCACTGTCATTGGGGAGAGCCTCTGGTTGTTACTGAAAATTATTTGCTCCCACACACCACTGCTGCCAGCGACAGCCCCACTCATACCTGCTGCTGGCGCCAGCCACAATCGCTCTGCATTGTCAGCATGTGGGAGCAACAGTGGTGGCGGGAGAAGGGCTGCCAGCAGACGGGGGACCTGGGGCTGCAGGCCATTATAAATAGGGAAGCAGGTTGTTTACGACAGTAGAAGTGATTTTTTTCTGAAGATATGGGTAAACAACGTGATTTAACAGCCTTTGAATTAGCCATACACTGCATCGTATGGGATATGGAAACTGAAGGACTGTTAGAACACCCCAACTTGCAATTGAGAAATAGGATGATCTAGTGTACATGCACACAAAATCCTCAAATATACATTTTATTTTAAATTGCTATACATCAGTGCAAAAATACATTGAAATACTAGCATACACAAACACTGGTGGCTCAGGGAAAACTGAGAATAACAATCCTTGTGAAGGAAGAAAACCATAAAGACAATTAAATGGTAAAATAGAGTAAATTATTTTCTCTTTAATGCTACCCTGAAGAATATTCTATATTAATGATGAAAACCTTGGATTTTACCTGTGTGTATGTAAAACCTATGGTTTTCATAAATGGGGTTGTACTAATGTACTATGTTATACCTTATATGTATGATTCACAATAGAGATTGAACTTGAATCATCAAGTTCAGTGGGCAGTGGAGGCTCCTGCCACCACTGTTGCTCCCACATGTTGTAGCTAGCTATACAGCACCTATTTTCATCTGCATAGGACTTATGTACAAGAGTTTATCAAGTCTCTTATGAATGATCATATGCATTTCAGTAATGTGGACTGCAATTTATTTGGCTCTTGTGATCCCTATAGTCATTTTAATGTCAGGTATAAAAATGAATATTAAATCAGTAGCAAAGATTCATGTGTTCAATGTATAAGTTAGAAGACAGGGAGGAGGTATTTCTCTTCTTTGGGCTTTAGGTTTCTGATTTATTTAATAGGTATATACTTTGAATTTGGAATAAATGAGTTAAGTAATCCAGTGCTTTACAATGGTAGGATGGCTACACCATCACTAGGCAGTAGGTATTTTTCAGCTTCATTATAATCTTATGGGATTATGTGTGGTTTGTTGTTGATCAAAATGTCCTTATGCAGGGGCATGACTATACAAAAGTTAGAATAGGGATGTTAGACTTCAAGAATGTATGTCAGAGTGTATTGCACTAAGATACTAATTTGACTTTTAGTTCCTTGGAAGCTAGAACAATCAAGAAAACACAATCAGCATAGAATACTTCTGGAATAATATGGTAGCTTGAGATATTTTCAGACTAACAGAAGGAAACACAAATATTCACATACACAACCAAATAAAGAAATTTCTCCAAGTTTAAAAGACTTTCGATACAAGGTATTAAATTTGAGTTTTGTCAATTCTCCACCCATGTTCCTCCACAAAATCTCCCTCCTCCACTGTGGCAACTCACCTGCCATCTAGCATCCCATGTTTGACCCACTGGTATGAACATAAAATATATTTTTTAAAAGGAATGAATATTATCATAGATATTAGGTCAATGACAGTTCATTGTTCCTCTCTAACTCTTCTTGACATATCATATAATGCACTAATAAAGCTGAAAACTGCTACTGTACTCAAATTAAAATCTTTGTAAATCACCCCGTTCTTTTTCTCTTATTTTTCAATTATGGTTTAATTTCAATATTATTTTGTATTGGTTTCATGTGTACAGCTTAGTAATTAGATACTCATATAAAGTCATCCTCTTTATGAAAAAACTAGAGGCCCAGTGCACAAAATTCGTGCACTCGGGAGGAGGGTTCCCTCAGCCCAGCGTTGCAGTCCAGGAGCCCTCAGGGGATGTCCAACTGACAGAAAGCAGGCCTAAACCTTCAGTCAGACATCCATAGCGCTGCCGCGGAGGCGGGAGAAGCTCCCTCCACCACCGCTGCACTCACCAGCCTTGAGCCCGGCTTCTGGCTGAGTGGCGCTCCCACTGTGGGGGCACACTGACCAACCACCAGGGGGCATCTCCTACATTGAGCGTTTGTCTGCTGGTGGTCAGTGCACATCACAGTGACTGGTCGTACCGCCATTCAGTGGATTTACATATTAGCATTTTATTATATAGGATGGGCTGGCTGTGTTATTTGAAATGAAATGGGTAAACGGGTGGTCAAATGGTCCTTCATGAGTTTTCAATTGTTTGCCTCTACACCCTGAAGAATAGCCCCGTCAGCAAGCAGAGGCCAATGTGAGGACTTTTAGGCCAGTGTTCCAGATGCCATTCTGCGTGGCTGGTCTTTATGTCTGTCTTACTGATGTAAATACTGACTGCATGCCCTTCCTCACTCAGGATTTCTGTACTACACATTGTGTAGTCACCCTAGCAAAACCACCTTAACAACTTTTCAGAATTCCTCACATGGCCTAAAAATATGATGTAAAAGCATGCCTGTGATATTTAGGTGAATATGGAACTAAGAGGATTAATTAAGAGGATTAATTACATGAAGACATATGGAAATCTAATTCAGAAGGAATTGTCAGTTTAGAGTTATTTTCCTCATTGTGACTTGACATGTCTTTGCAGTAATCATTTTTTCCCTTTGGGATGATTGTAAATGATCAATTTGCAAATGGCGATACTAGTATTGCTAATAAAACAACAACGGCACTATAACAATAACAACCTGTGATGAGTAACTATATCTGGAACTCCACTGAAAAAAAACAAAACAGAGTTGCACACTAAAATGTTTTTTGGGGGAATGTAAATCACAATGAATATTTTCCAAAAAGAATAAGATGAAAGATGAAACAATAAAAAGAAAGAAGGAATAAGGGGAATATCCTATATGATAAAGAACTAATATGCTAATTACACTGGTTAGCGGAACAACCTTTTGGAATGGCCTTCCAGAATGACCAGTGGGCGGGGCCTTGGGGCCGCAGGGCAGCAGGGGTTGTGAGGGCCGAGCCCCTTGCACAAATTTAGTGCATCGGGCCTCTAGTATTAAGATAAAGTAAAAACATTCCATGTCTCAAACAGGAGAATTATTAAGTCAATGTATCCGAGTAAATCATTAAATCTGGTGTTAATGAATAGTGAAAACTATTTTAAAACAGTAATGACAAATAGCTTTGTCTATGCAAAGATACTATGAAAAAAGGCATTCATATTTTCTCTGTATTTGATGGCAAAAACCACGGGCATTGTTTACTTTCTCACACATCTCTTCAGAATTTTCAAGTTTTCTTTAATGAACACTACCTTCCCAGTCAAAACTTCTAAATGTATTGAAAACATAGGTATTTTTCATAATAAAGCCCTATAGAAAGGGGACATTTTATTGTCCTCAGTATTTATTGTAAACCAACCTGCCGTTTACAACTTAAATTCAGGGGAAAGACTCCATCCTGTTGAGTTCAGTGTGGCGGAGTTCACCCGTCTGATATAAAATGCATTTCCTATTAGTGTGTGTGGCTATAAAGTCAATAAAAGGAACAGCGGTCCTCCCCGTAGAATGCTCACCTACTGTCGTTTTCAGCGTATTATATAGCAAAGAGGGACAAAACACTCAGAGTAACAATGTATTTTTAATAGGTTCTCAAGCTGTCCCTTTCACAAAAGAATGTGTGGCTGAATACAGATGTGGCCGCTGAGCGGCTTTCTATAGGTGGGCAGGCTGAACAAAAGCCAGGTAGGGAGACGTTTATCTAACACAAATGCGTGGGCTGCTCGGGCATAAAGCCCACTGGTACTGCCACTGGGTTACTAGCTCTGTTTTCCCATGAATGCGACTTGAATTTCCTGGGCATACTGCTTCCTGGAAAGCAATGCAAAGATGGATCAAACATAAGTGTTAAAAATGCAGGAGGGTATGTAGGGGAATTGACTAATTCACAGAGAAACACGGACAGACAAATGATGAGCATCTTCATAGACTCGGATGAGGCAAGTGCTCATCGGTTTAACATTTAAATGTAAAGATACATTTAAAATGAGATGAACATCATAAGACACAATTAACATTTGGAGAAATTTCCCCCCCTCCTAGTGGCTGGATAAACATCTCCTTTGTTTCACTCCAACCCTACAATTTCACAGTGCACTGCAGTATTTTCTTTGACTTGAAATGGTAGAGTTTCTACAGCCAATTAAAGAATGACCTTTAGGAAAAGCGAAAGGTTACCAACAAATGTAACTGTCTAGGACTGTCAGGCAATTAACAAAATTAAGGAAGGACTTAATGTTTGCCTTATGCAATTACTAGTTTACCTTCTGATCCCCTGCTGATTATAGTGGGGGGGAAAATTCTCTATTATAAGAAAACACAACAGTGTTAGTGGGGTATTTAATGGTAACAGACTATCTCTTTTAAAATATGGAAGACAATAGGGAGTGGCAGGGACTGTGGCCAATTAGAGTTTCTACCTAAGGGCAGGTGGGGAGAATACTACTCTAGGGGTTTGCTGCTAGGAAAGATTATGAGCCCAGCGTGTCTGTCAGAGCGTCAGCTATCTCAGATTCTCGAATCTAAGTCCACATGGAGAATGAGGAACTTTCAAATTGAAATATATCAAAAAAAATTGATTTTTTTACATTGCAAAATGAATGCAGCGTGCTGTGTGGAACATCCATTGGCCTTCTCTGATCTGACACCTAAATATAGTTGGAACTTTGGGATTTTAATAGTAGCTATCTCATAGGGTTATTGTGAAGTGTAAATGAATTAATACAGGCAAAGCCCTTACTAGTAAGAGGGTGCATAGTAAATATTAGGAATTATTTAGTTATTGGTTGGGTAAAGAGAAACCTGTTATTCCTTTCTTCCCTCATGAAGGACGAGGAAAAACATTATTCATTTCCTTAGCTCTAGACTGTAGTGCAGAATAGATATTCATATCTGTTTGGTTGCTTGCATAATTGTGGGGAAATGCAGCAAGTTTAGAATTAGAAAGACCAAGGTTTAAAACATGGCTATGGTACTTAACTCTGTGACTTTGGATCACAACTTTCTGAAAATTGGGAATAGTGAAACCTAATTGAATAGAGCAGTAATGAAAATTAGAGTTAAACTATGTGTAGTAGGCAGTAATTTGCACAGCTTTTACTCTCTGGGATTACCCCTGTCATTATGTTATCTTAAATGGCAAAGGGATTTTGCTGATTTAGTTAAGGTTACTAAGGGGTTGTCCTTTTTTCTTTTTTTTTTTTTAAAAAGTATTTTTGTTGATTTCAGAGAGGAAGGGAGAGAGAGAAATAGAAAAATCAATAATGAGAGAGAATCGTTGATAGACTGCTTCCTGCAGGCCCCACACCTGGGATCAAGTCTGCAACCCAGGCATGTGCCAGACCTAACTGTGAACCTAACTGTGACCTCCTGGGTAATAGATCAACACTCAATCACTGAGCCACGCTGTCCGGGCAGGAATTGTTCTTAAAAGAGGTAGGTGATTTCAGGGGTTGGGGGGATGTCTAAGCTACACACATGAGCTCTTTAAAAGCAGAGGTTTCTCCTTCTGGTGGCAGAAGGATCAGAAAAGATTTAAAACATGAGACAGGCTTGACACCTTATTGCTGGTTTTGAAGATTGGTGAGATGAGGGGACACAACCGGGAGGAGTTCCGGAAGCTTCTAGGAGCAGAGAGCAGCCGGCTGCTCTAAGCCAGGAAGGGAAAGGGACCTCAGATTCACAGCCACGAAGGAAGAACTGACTTTCACCACAACCTGCATACATTGGAAGCAGATCTGCTCCAGAGGCTGGAGGGAAGAGCCCACCCCATCTGAAACCTTGATTGCCGCCTGTGAGAAGCCCGAGCCGAGGACCCACTGAGTCTGCCCAGCCTCCTGACCTTCAGAACTGTTCCCTGATAAATGGGGGCTCTTTAGGCCACGGCATGTACAGTCATCTTCTACACAGCAATAGAAGCCAATATAGCATGGAACTTGTGTGACAGTAGCTACGTATTACCTGTTAGCTATTATGATAATTAAACTAGAGGCCCGGTGCATGGATTTGTGCACCTGTGGGGTCCCTCAGCCTGGCCTGTGCCCTCTTGCAATCTGGGACCCCTCAGGGATGTCGGACTGCCGGTTTCGGCCTGATCTGTGGGAATCAGGCTGAAACCAGCAGTCCGACATCCCCTGAGGGATGTAGTAGTGTGCGAAGTGGCAGGCGGCCAGGGAGGAGCCCGAGCCTGGGCCAGGTGCTATGCCAGTCCTGCTCATCCTGGCCCTGATGCGCCTGCCACCGCCGCTCAGGAGCACTGCCAAGGAGGCAGGAGAGGCTCGCACTGCGGCACTCACCAGCCATGAGCCTGACATCTGGCACCCATCAGTCAGCTCAGCAGTGCTCTTGCTGCAGGAGCACACTGACCGCCAGGGGGAAGCTCCTGCATTGGGCGTCTGTCCCCTGGTGGTCAGTGTGTGTCATAGCGACTGGTCGTTTGGTCGTTTGGTCATTCAGTCGCTTAGGCTTTTATGTATATAGACATTTGTTCAGTGAATCAAGGTTGAGAGTTTGGTATTAACATTCTGTCACCAGGCAAAAGGGCCTAATAGAGTCTCAGATGTCTTTTTTTCCTCTTACCCTTCTGTATCTGAGATCAAACCTAGATACTTTATAGAGTCAAGAACTTCAAGACAGTGGGAAGGAGTGTGGCAAAAGAAAAGGGAAGTTGGACCAAATGGCTGGGCACCTCCAAGTTCACACAAGTTGATACAAAAAAAATCAATCATCAAAGTATGCTGTCCTCTAATTAACATGTAAAACATCTGTTGAAATAGCCATATGACCCATATACTAGTACATGTTTTTGCACTTGGCCTACTTGTTGCATAACCGTCTTCTCTCCCTTTCTCCCTCCTGTCTTCCTTCCTTTTCTTATAATCACATACAAATAATTTTAAATATGAATTTACTTGATTAATCAAAAAACTAAATTAGGTAGAATTTGAGAAAATTTAGGTGTTTGGAGAGCATGTTTTAAAATATACTTGTAGACGTCTTTGTATTAGGTGAAGTAAAAATTATTCGAAAAATATATTTCAGGAAATCTTACCGTGGATAGTTAAACATAATAATATAGATAATAGAGTTATGGGTAAGCTTTTTTTTTTATCAAGTTGTTTTAATGTATCTAAAATTAAAAGAAAAACAACTTAGCAAAATTAAAATGGCACAACATTTCTATTAAGTTCACAAATACAAGCTTATTTTTAGTGACCTCCACAGAACTTGACATTGTTAGAAACGCACAATGTTAACTAAGGACACATCCGTCTTAAGAAAATATCACAAAAAAGAAAACAATGAGCTTTTGATCTCATTGAAAATTCTCAAACATACATGTTTAGTTTCATATACACCCAGGTCTTGAATCTTAACCAAACCCTAACAACTTTCCATTAAAATATTATTCTATTGTATTAAAATCATTCACTCAATGAGTTGAACTATCCTTTCCTATTTGAATCTAGTTGATTATATAGAAGCATCCGCAACACACAATTTTACCAAAAAAAATACAATAAAATAAATAAATTGACACTATGTTAAACACTTATTATTCTTTCCTCCCCTATGTCTTTAATTTGCTTGGAAGAAGAGAACTAGATAAAGCTTTTCTATGCTTACGTTATAACAATTCCTTATGGATCTCCTTCTTGTTGTACTCAGTGTGTTATATAGAGCAGGAGAAACCATACAGGTCATGGGCATTGTTTTAAATTCAAATGGCAATATTTCTTGGGTGAACAGCCTTCCTCCTGCATTACATTTGGCCAGACCTACCCTCCTCAAGCAGCAACTACACTAACACTCACTTTGAAGTATTTATCTCAAGAAGCTAGTATTTAATTGAGTGGGTCTATTTTTAATAGTGTAATAGCCACTGGGTAGTGTTTAGAGCAGTGTTTTGCAACACTGAGCACACTCTGTAATAACTTGGGAAGATGAAAAGAAGCAATGCCTGCGTCCCACACCAAACTGAGTGCATTAGAATTTTTCTGGGTGGGATGTGCGCATCAGAAATCTTTTTTATATGAGTGATTTAATGTGGAGTCAAGTTGAGAATGACTGCTTTATAAAAACACTTTATGATGTAGCCTTTGGAAGTCCCAAGAAGTTGGAATGTTTGACTTGTGTGGATGTTTTGCTACTTGAAAATAGCCAAAAGCACTTCAGAGCCACTATTGATGAAGAAATAAAGTAAAGAATGAGGTAGTGAATTTGATTTTTATGTCACACAGAAATGTGCTGGAGATAGCTTTCAGAGAGGAAACCAAAGGCACTTTTCTCTCTAAAACTTTATTTTGAAAATTCTCAAACATACAGAAATAAAGAGTGGTAAATAAACACCCCTGGAAGCCTACCAACTAAATCCAAAAGTTAATATTTCTTTACATGTGCTTTTTATCTATCTACCTATCTATCTATCTATCTATCTATCTATCTATCTATCTATCTATCATCTATCTTTCTACCTAAATAGCTGTCTCAGGATTTAGGCTATTGGTTAATATAATTAAAATAGAAAAGTGTATAGCCTTGGTTAAAGAACAAAAGTTCAATCTGGTAAATTTGAAGAGCTAATTGGTTTTATTAGGCAATAAATGAATTGGGAAGCACCCCATGTAGAAAGTAGATTATCCAAGAGGCTGTACAAAAGGAAAGGATTTCATAGGCAGAAGGCTGGGGCAGAAAGACTATTTAGCCAAAGGAAGGATTGTATCAGGCCAGGATGGCTTCTTGTTGGGGGAAGAAAAGGGCAGCGATTTTAACTTGCGGATGAACTCACGAATGCTAACTGTGGTGAAGTGATTCATAATAAGAAATCTATATTTGGTCTTCATCCACTTTCTGGCACGGAGCACCCAAAACCCTGTAATATCTGAGTTAGGAAAGCAATAAAGATGTCTTTTGTGATGTTAATGAGGTGAGTTTTGAAATGTATCTAAGGTTGTCCCTGGAGTTTACCACAGGATTTGAGGGCCATTGCACAACCTTCCAGGGCTAGAGGTTGAGTTTCATCACCTATGACCAATGATTAAATCAACCATGTCTTTGTAAGGAAGCTTCCAGAAGGATGGGTCTCAGATGGCTTCTGGGTTGCCCAAGGCTAGAGGCTGAGTTTCATCACCTATGACCAATGATGAAATCAACCTTGTCTTTATAAGGAAGCTTCCATAAAAACCCAGAAGGATGGGTCTCAGATGGCTTCTGGGTTGGCGAACACCTGGGGGAGGGGGGAGAATGGCACTCTCAGAGGGCAAGGAGGCTCAGTGCTCTTTCCCCACACCCTGCCCTGTGCCTCGTTTCCATCTGATGGGGGGCGTTCATGATTATATCCTTTGATAATAAATTAGTAATCTAGTAGGTAAAATGTTTCTTTCAGTTCTATGAACCAGTCTAGCAAATTAATTCAACCTGGGGAGGAGGTGGACCTCTGATTTAGAGGCAGTTGATCAGAAGTACAGGTTGGGGCATTAAAAACTGGTTAGATTTGACCATGTCTCAACGTAGTGACCGGAAGTAAAGAACATCAGTGAATATCTTATGGTGAAGAGACAAATGAAAGCCTATACAGGCTCCTCTTGAAATGCTTCCTGCCCTTTCAAAATATCTCTGAAACAGGTATACACTTCAGGGACGGATCCTCCGAAAGTTGTGTGGGAGAAACAAAAATGATAAACTAGCTTAAGAGCAAAATAAAAAAGGTGGAAAACAGTAACAACACAAAGCATGCAAGTTGTTGATAGCTCCTGAGGGTCAACATCTACTTACAACAGAGATGGTAGAGATCACCAACTACTCTGGACTTTAAGTCCAATCTCCTGTAAATTGGGGATTATAATACCAACAGCCTCGGAAGTTTGTTGTGCTGTTAGAGATAATGCATCCAAAGCACTTCAAAACGCTCTGAGATTTCAGGGAAGGGTCGGTAGTCCTCACATAAAGGACATAACATTTATCATATACTTAATAGGGATCCGATTTTCTTGTCCTAAGGAACTCCTCCTGAAAATATCTGCCAAGTTCAAAGACTAGAGGCAGTTGCTCCTGCAGTCCCTTTAGATCTTTCCTACTCTCCACTTTAATATTGTGAACCAATTGGTGTCGGCAGATGGGCCCATTTATCATCTTTGCAAATCGACACCATTGAGTGTAAAACTGTTTCTTGGGTCTAGTGCGAGAGATGAAAGACTTGGGCTTGATATATACTTTTAAAAGACTGCCCGTGGCAGTTTCAAATGGCTAGTCCATGCTAACATTTCCAAAAGGTAAAAGATTAAAAAATGCAAGCACCTGTGTACCAAAGAAGAGCAGGTGAAACATGGAAATAGTCAAAGAGAATGCCAAAATAGCGGAAAGCAGATCTTAATATCTCTTCCTTACCTCTGGGTATCATTTATTTATTATTTCTAAATTCTTTTGAAGGAAAAGCAAAAATAGATGAATCACTGATATAAATATATCTAGACAACCTCCCAAGTCTCCCTGGGAAATAGAAAGAAAATCTTAGTTTATCAGTGCTTAGATTTTACCAGATAACACCCAAAACTTACTCCGTGTCTAAGGAAACATTGTTATATCATGTCCCAGCATGCTTCCATGACAAGTTTCCAGGCAGCGAGTAAACCCTTATTTTTAAGGTGTCTTTCTTCTAATTAAGCTCAATGACCTCAAACAAGTCACTTAGCCTCTTAGAACATTGATTTTCTTTTTCTGGAAAACAGGGATTATGATCTTGTCCTTCCTCCAAGAGCAATTTTAAGGATCAAAGCACTTTTGATGAAAGAGGCATTACATACATGATAGTGGTATTCTAGCTCTCAGAAATGTTACAGAGTAAAAGTATACCATTTATTCGGAAATATTCTTAAATCTCTATGAATTTGGGTTACTATATTCTGCATATTTGACACCAAGACTGTGGTTTCCTTTTATTTATTTATTTTTTATATTTTTGTTGATTTCAGAGAGGAAGAGAGAGGGAGTGAGAGATAGAAACATCAATGATGAGAGAGAATCATTGATGGGCTGCCTTCTGCAGGACCCACACTGGGGATTGAGCCTGTAACCCAGGCATAGTGCCCTGACCAGGAATCGAACCATAACCTACTGGTTCACAGGTTGATGCTCAACCTCTGAGCCAAGCTGGATGGGCTATGGTTTCCTTTTAAAAAGAGCTTTAGTGATATCCATTCCCATCCCAATCAAGTGAAAAGAAAGTTGACGTCAGTAATAGTTACAACACATAGCATATTGTCCAGCTGTCATAAATCACAGTTTAAAGTCAAGTGCAAGGATAAGAATGAAAGAGCCGGGACCATACATGATAGAGTGAAAAGAAGGCCATACTGAGTTGTCTTAGGTAAAGGCTCAGACTTTCTCTGAACCAAGGTTCCTGATATAATCCTCTAATCAAAGGTCATGCTAGTGGCTATCCTATAGAATAAAAGGCTAATATGCAATTTGTCCCCTCAACAGGGTGTCCAACCTGGAGTTCAACCAGGGAACAGGGCCAGCCAGTCAACCGTCCGCAGCCTCTCCCCCTGGCTGGCCCAATCGGCCCCGACTGGGGTGGGCCAGCCGGACCCCACCTGTGCACGAATTCGTGCACCAGGCCTCTAGTAACATATAAAAAGCAATAGATGTCTTATATTGAGAAAAATAAAGCTGGCTAGATTCTACCATCTATCTTTTTTTTTTTTTGTATTCCATTAATTCTCTTTGGCATATGCAGCTCTGTCAGCAACATGAGATTGCCAAGTGTACCTGTACGTGGCTGTGGGAGTTTCTCCAGGCCATTTACTTTACAATTTCAGATGCTATGTTCTCTGACCCCCTCAGTGCACTGTTTCAGCCACTTCCTGATGGCCCTGTGCACAACCACAAAGAAGAGAAGTTCCATTCAAACTTCCAGAACTCATCTCAGCAGGGTGGGATTATGGGTCCCCCAAATCAAGACATTTAAGGAGGATGATAAATGTGTTTAGTTGCCCACCCAATTCTACCTTATAGACCATTGTTCTCCCTAGTACCAAGATATTGGTGACGGGAAATAATTCAGCATGCAAGTTCTACGTTCAAATTTCTGATTCTGCCATTGACTGTGAACAACCTCTTCATCTATTTCAATAGAAACATCGTTCCTTGTAAGATTGGAAGTTTTAACAGGAACACACGCAGTGCCTCAATAACAGCAAAGTTCATATTATAGAATGGTTTCTACTACATTCATAGGATGTTATTGGGCATCTTAGAATGGCATCTTTATCAAGGAAACACTCAAATTCCCTTATAAGGCAAATGCATGCAGAGATCAATAGGAAAAACAAACTGATATTTATGGAAATTGTATATTAAAAGTAACCTCATAATACAGCATGCTATTTTTTATAGCAACTTTAGGTTGTAACTCTTACTGTTCCCATTTTACAGAGGAGAAAACAGACATGAAGAAGGCACTCAAGATTGTGCCAGGCCAGCTCAGCCAAGCGTTTGGTGAGCCTGAGGGAGGGCAGAGAAGGATGTAGAAAAGACAGACAGATAGAATAAGCTGGGTCTACTCTAGGTGGATCTTCCTATACCTGGCTGAGGCCACAGAGAGAGACCCAGACAGCAAGCTGAGCCTTTGTTTTATAGCCAGAGGTAAACAAGGTAGTGGTCACCATAGTTACAATGTTCTTGTGAGTTTCACTTGTTTGGGCAGCACTTGCTGCACCTCCCTCAGCCCATTAGCTTCCCAGATAAGATCTAGGGAGCATCATAAGGTTAAGCCTAATTATGCTAAGAGGGCTGTACCCTCTAAGCTGGGACTTGTTTGTGGCTTTGCCAACAGGTCAGTCCCAGGCTTAACCCTATAGCCGCTCCTTACACAAGATCATAAGGCAAGAAACAAAACTAGGGTAACAATAACATCACCAACAGTAGTAGGAGCAACAAAAATGACAACCATAACAACGGCGACAACAAACTAACATTTGGTGCCGGTAATAAGCCCAGATCTCTGGCTGAAATCCGTACACACACCAGTTGTTTAGTTGCTTCCCCACAAGCACAAAAACAAGATTTTGAGCAGTGGCTCTCAACCCTGGCTGCACATTACAATGACCAGGGGGGCAGTCAAAGAATACTGACACTCCACACTGTCCCCTGAGATCCTGACTCCATTGGTCTACAGTGGGGCCCAGATATTGGTATTCTCATGGAAAGTTATTCCAATGCACAGAACTGAAGTCCTTCCCCAAACCTGCCACTTAAAAACCTCACTCTTGCACAGCAGCTGTGGCTAGTTGGTTGAGCGCTGACCCACGCACCAAGAGATCACCGGTTCGATTCCCAGACAGGGCACATGCCTGGGTTTCGGGCTCAGTCCCCAGTGTGGGGTATGTAGGAGGCAGCCTAGCAATGATTCTCTCTCATCATTGATGTTTCTCTCTCTCCTCCTCCTCTCCCTTTCTCCCTAGAAATCTATAAAAACATATTTTTAAAACCCTGAAACTCTTACGCTTAAACTCTCTGTAATTCTAACTCCATGTCCCTTTGCACTCTGGCAGCGGCTGTCCCTTTTCCCGGGCACATATTGTCTTGTCTTTAAAGCAGACTTTGGCTTCACACTGAATTATTTTAACACCTGTTCCCACTCTCTCCCCTCCCCACTGGGCACCAAGAGCAGGGAATAAATCTGAGTTTCAAAGGACTTATTAGCACCTACTTGTCAGACTAAGGCTTGCACGTCCTTGCTTATCACATGTTTCTGCTCCCCAGCTGCACGGTGCTAGTCTAACACGGGGCTGGCTGAGAACATGACAAGAGGCAAAACCAGCATGGAGTGTGTTGATGGCCACAGCTGTTTGTAAGCTGACTTCTTCCCACCTCTGCATTGCCTAGGCCAGTGGTCGGCAAACTCATTAGTCAACAGAGCCAAATATCAATAGTACAATGATTGAAATTTCTTTTGAGAGCCAAATTTTTTAAACTGAAACTATATAGGTAGGTACATTGTTATTAACTTAATTAGGGTACTCCTAAGGCTTAGGAAGAGCCACACTCAAGGGGCCAAAGAGCTGCATGTGGCTCGAGAGCTGCAGTTTGCCGACCACAGTCCAGGCCATGGAATGGAACAGGGAAGTTATAGCTGGAGGGTTTCTATCTCACGCAGAGCCTATGAGTCCACCCACCTCAGGGTACCTGAAGGTGGAAGTTGTGGAAAGTGTGGATTTCTAGGATGAACTCAAGTCTTTCACATCAAAGCCCCTGACGGAATTCTGTGAGAATACAATTTTAAGGTGATGCTGATGAACATAAAACTTTGAGAATAACTTTCCTTTAAACAGGGCCTACGCCTAGGCTAGCATGACAAATCACATCTATGAGATGACACAGATCTGAGTTTCTCAACAGCGACACTGTTGACTTGCTTTTCCCACGAAGGTTGATGGCTACTATGTGCATTGGAGGGTAATCTGCAGTCTCTGCCCATTACAGGTTAATAGCATGTCCCTCGTCATGATAATCAAAATTATCGGGACATTGCCCAATGTCGCCTGGAGGGGAAGGCAACATAGCTTCCACGTGAGAACCACTGACATTGATAAGAAGAGAGATCGATGGTATAGCTGAACTCCAAACCAGTTTTATACTATGATTCTTCCTGAAACCAATGTTTTACTTCCTTACCCACCCTAATACACACTACTATCTGCACTGCTAATTATATGACACAACTGATTGGGTGCCCACTATATGACAGGAGTGTTACCAGGCAGTCATGTCTATTATCTCACTTACTCGTATTGTCCTCTGTTCGGCACTGGAGCCCACAGGCCCCCAGTCCAGGTGTAGCTCCAGACTGCCAGGCTCCGATCCTGACTCCATCACTTCACAACCATACCCTTGGGAATGTGACCAGCCTTGGTTTCAACAGAGACAACAACAACAACAACAACAAAGGTAATACAGTAAAAGGATAAGGAAAAAAGTTAACAAAAATGTGAAAAAGAACAGAATCTACCTCACAGGTAGATGTGTAAATTGCATATAAAGTAGTGCCTCCTTATCTGTGGTTTTTATTTCATTTACCCCACAGCCAATCATGGTCCAAACATTTTACATGGGAAATTCCAGAAATAAACATTTCATGACTTCTCAGTTGTGCGCCGTTCTGAGCAGTGTGATGAAATCTTGTGCCATCCTACACTGTCCTATCCAGGCTATGAACCCACCCAGGTCTGTATCCATACTACATACAGGACCCACCAAGCAGCCACGGAATAGCTCTCTAGGTCATTAGATCAACTGTGACAGGATCACAGTGCTTGTGTTCCAGTGACCCTATTTTACTGCGTAATGTTACATTCACATAATGTTTATTACAGTGCTAGAGGCCCAGTGCACGAAATTAATGCATGGGAACGGGGAGGGGTTCCCCCAGCCTGGCCTGTGCCCTCTCGCAGTCCGGGACCACTTGGGTGATATCCTCCTGCTGGCTTAGGCTTGCTGCCTGTGGGGAACGGGCATAAGCCAGCAGTCAGACATCCCTCTCTCAGTCTGGGACCCCTCGTTCCTTATTGCCCGCCTACAGCGGAGGCAGGAGAGGCTCCCACCACTGGTACTGTGCTCGCCAGCCATGAGCCTGGCTTCTGGCTGAGCAGCGCTCCCACTGTGGAAGCACACTGACCACCAGGGGGCAGCTCCTGCATTGAGTGTTTACCCCCTGGTGGTCAATGCGTATCATAGCGACCGGTTGTTCTGCCATTTGGTCGATTTGCATATTAGGGTTTTATTATATATGATTTTATACGTGTCCTACTTTATTGATAGTTGTTAACCTCTTACTGGGCCTAATTTATAAATTAAACTTTATCACAGTTATGTATGTATAGGAAAACACAGTAAATATAGGGTTCCATACTATTCATGCTCCGAGGCATCCACTGGGCGGGGGGTCTTGAAATGTATCTCCTGTGGATAAGCAGGGGCGACTGTAAGGTGCTTCCTTTTTTTAATTTAATAATATAATTTATTGATTTCAGAGAGAAAGGGAGAGGAAGAGAGAGATAGAAACATCAATGATGAGAGAGAATCATTGATCGCTGCCGACTGCATGCCCCCTACTGGGGATCAAGTCCTCAACCTAGATATGTGACCTGACCAAAATTGATTTGAGTCCTCCTGGTTTATAGGTCCACACTCAACCACTAAGCCACACAGGCCAGGCTGTAAGGTGCTTCTAATAGTCACTAATACAGAAAAAATAGCTAACATTTACTGAACTTTTCTAATTATCTTAATCCCATTTTACAGATATGCAGATTAATTCACTCCAAGTCCCAGACTTACAAAATCTCCCAGCTTGGATTCAAGTTCAAGATTGTCTAATTCACCCTCGCAGGTTTGGCTCAGTGGATAGAGTGTCGGCCTGCGGTCCAAAGGGTCCCAGGTTCAATCCTGGTCAAGGGCAAGTACCTTGGTTGCAGGCTCCTCCCCGGCCGTGCCGGAGGCAACCAATTGATGTGTTTCTCTCACAGGGATGTTTCTCTCTGTCTTTCCCTCTCTCTTCTACTCTCCCTAAAAATCAGTGGAAAAATAACCTCGGGTGAGGATTAACAAACAAACAAACAGACAGACAAAAGATTGTCTGATTCAAGTACCCTATCACTTTTCATTACACCACACTGCCAGGTAGCATGTGAGTGCCTGCATCAAGATCTTTCCCTTCTTCCCCTCCTCCTTCCCCTTGGCAACAATAGCCCTCTAGTCTGGTCCAGATTGATATTTGTTTGCTTGGATATGCAAATCCACTAAAAAGTGCGGGTCTTAACAAATTATCAGAAACACATTAAACTCTAATGGAACCTGCCCTTCTTTGGAATGAAATACTGATTCAAACCATTTGTGGCAGCAAGGTACTCTGGGAAAAGTCCTGGACCCGTGCTGAGCAAACTACAGCCTGCTGAAGTTCTCTCTTTCCTTTGACATATTCCATCCCACGTTGTCCTGATGCATTTTAACTCACTTGAATACATCCTGCATATAGTGCGTACTCAGTAAATATCTTTAAAAAAATGAATAAGTGACTTGGTGAAAATCTCCTGATATTTTCCACAGCAGATCTTTAAAGGATGACAATTTTTTTTCTCATTCCAGTGTGTACATGCTCAAATATTTTGGTATCTAAACTTATGTCACTGATAAAAAAAAAAAAGACCCTTTGAATAATTTTGAACCATGTATACAAATTTTATTTAGGAAATAATTTTCTCTTGTGCAACACAATGAATTTGAATGTGCTTTCTTCTCACAGGGTTAATTTCAGCTCACTGCAAAAGAGAGGGGGGAAGTACTTATTCCAGGAGATAAATAAATTTGGTGACTTTAAGGTTTGCAATTTATTGCTTTACCTTCTGGGGAAGTACAGCAGACAGGGACACACATTATTCTGTCTGAATAATTTGTGCGCCCGATGAAATTCCCAGTCAACAATTAATATAGCGGGTTCTTTGAGAGTTAATGTATTTACAGATAATTTGTAAGTACTGAATTTTTAAGTGGTTTTAAATATCCAGGTAAGCAATGTGAGCCCAGAATAATCTGCACATTCATTTGCTAAACAGTTTATGACAGAACATATTGCTGCCTTCTGAGCCCATGGTTTATTTTATCCTTCAGGTCTATAAATCGCTGTTCAACATAATAGGGGGATTTAAACCTGTTCATGTCAGTAAATCTCTGAGGATTATAAAACAATGGTTATCAACTCTGAAGTAAAATAATTTCCTGATGAACCAGGGCTCGATGAGAAGGACCGTTAACTTTCTTAGTATTAAGGGGACTCCGCATCACCATCATTTTAAGTGCCCATGCAAGCTTATTGATTAATTGACTAGAAGAAGAGGTGGTGCATACATCAACCTTGACTCATGGAGGGAAAGCATTGTCGAACTGGAGTCATTGCTATCTTCAGGAGACTCTGATTTGGGGAACAGATGGGAACACCAGAATAGATTTGATTAATATTTTTAAATGTTGAAAAAGTTCTGATTCTAAAAAAGAAAAAAAAATACCCAATCCAAAGCATTAATTTATTCAGTTCTCTGTTGAAAACAAGCAGCACTCCAGATGCCCCTGAAATTGCATTTATACAATGGGAATGGGGGTACCATGGTTTTATTAAGACATGTTCTCTTTGATGATGTACAAGACACAATATTCCCTTTTGGAAGTTATAAAGCAAATAGAGGGACCTGCTAGTAATAACTCATTTAGTAGTAATTCCTGATAAGGCAATACATTTTGACAGAAGGACTGTTTTAGCGGCAGAATGAACACGGGTCATGGAGACAGATCACCCTGAGTTAGCTTGTTGGCTCTACCATTTCCTCTTGGTGTGTCTTTTGGCGACATCTTTAGTTATTTATTCATTGAGTCTGAAATTCATATACAGTGAAATTCACTCATTTTGATGTTCAGACCTATGAGTTCTGAGAAATGCCTGGTGTGGTTTAATTGTCAACACAATCCAACCAGGATATATAGAAGTTCCATCACCCAAAATCACTGTGCTGCCCCCTGGTAGTCAAGGCCTCTGTCACACTCTGGCAACCAATCATTTGTTTCCTTCATCTCTGTAGTTTCTCCTTTTCCAAAATGCCACTTAAATTAACTGACATGTAGTCTTTTGAGTTTGGATTTTTTTTTAACATATTAAAATGTATAGCCCCCCAAAATGAACACTTGTGTTCACACAAAAACCTGTATTTGAATTTTTATAGCCGTAATTCGTAATTGCTAAAAAACAAAACAAAACAAAACTGAAAACAACCTAAATGTCAACTGGTGGATAAACGGGCTCTGATAGATCTCATGGAAAAATACTGAGTGAACAAATTACTACTATATAAAACAATGTGGATTAATTTTAAGTGTTTTGGCAAATTTTTAATCTTTGTGACCCTCAGACCTCTTAGCTGAGAAATGAAGATAATCCCACATTGCAAGTTTATGTCCAGAGCTGGAATATTTAACGTAAAATAGCTTGTTTTGTGTTCAACTCATGGAAGTTGCTCACAATATCTTTCACACTATTAGCATAATTTGTCTATAAGGTGAGTCTATTGAGAGAAATAAATAACAGTGGTGAAAAAATGAGTATACATCCAATCGAAGTCACATCAATGGCATAATTGCCAGTGTCCTGGTTGTGGAATGAAGGAATGGTATAAGAATTCAGGCTATAAATGCTATTTCCCTGATCCTAGGGAGGAGAGACAATGCCCACAGCCCAAGAAACAGTATTTGCTTACTAGTTATAGTCACTATGTTTAAAAAATTATAATAAAAATAATAATGGCAAAAGCAACATCAAAACAAATAATATAAACAATACACCACACTCCTATATAGCACAGATTCTGTGCCAAGCACTTATTTTCACATAAAGGCTCCCACTTGCACATCTCCGTATTTTAATAGTTACGATTATCATTATCGCCATTATCGTTAATAGCTGTTACTACAAGACACTATGCTATGTCAGGGTACTATGCTAAACTGCTTCCATACATTATCTTATTTAATATGCATAACAATCTAATAGGCAGATTACCATATCCCAAATTTAACAGATGAGGAAAGTGAGATTAGAGAGGCTTAACAATTAAAGCCACTGGATTTAGAACCCAAACAGATGGCATCAGAACCAAGGTACGGATATACTGTTGCCTCCTAAATGGAAATGTTTATTAAACACAAACATTTTCAGCACTTTCATATAAAGATTTCCAGAAATTATATTGAAACAACATCCTACATGTAACATGGATTTACATCCCATCTTTAATTTGTAGAATCCATGTTATATAGACACAAGAATTTAGACTTATCAGAGCTAGATTATCAGTTACCTGAGGGCACACAATAGATTTCATCAATGTCCACCTTCTTCAAAAAAATATTTAGTGGAATAAATAATGTTAGCTTCTCTCTTTACAAATTAAGTATCAATTCAAATTTATTTGTCAAGCTTATTTGATTTATAATTGTGATTGTGACATAAATGTATTTGTTTTTACTTCTTAGGATATGAGTAGAAGGAAGTAGGATTTAGAAGAAATGTAAGGTAGAATTTACTAGATTTTGGCAATTTACTGGTTTAAAATTACTGGGCAAAGCTTTTACTTGCCTGCCGCAATATATCCTTTTCTTCAACATGATGAAAGGTGACTTGCAACCAGCTGCCCCTCCCTGTATGCTTTCAAGCTCAATTGCAGGACGACTCAAGTAGTTGATATTTACAGAGTTTTCCACCTGTCTGTAGGGACACAGCCCAGCATGCAATTTTGTGGTTTACCTAGCAGGCTGTATTCCCCACTGGGGCTTAGTCACTGCCTACCAGCCAAGAATAAAGGTACAAGGAATTCTGGGAAATAAGTGGATATTATTTTAAAACCAAACAAGCCTAATTTAACTAACAAGCTATTTCCAGTCCTTCTGCTTTTGCTCAGCCATACAATACCTTCCATGCGCTCTCCAGGACTGGGAGAAAAGAGAAATTCTTTATACATACATAAAACCAAAGTAATACCAGCAAGATTCTCAAAGGTGTAGGATGCAATGAGACTGAAATCCTTCTGAAAGCGTAAAACTATGAACATGGCTAAGCAGGAAATGAATTGTGTACTACTGAGAGGCATTATGTTAGAAAAAGGCATTGCATTCAAAGCAAGAAAGGATGGAAAATATGTCTAGTCTTCACACAACAAAGATCAATTCCAAAGAAAGTAATTTACAGGAGCCACTAAAATTTAACATCTGCTCACTTTGTGATATAGCAATTCCACTCCTTAGTACACACCTGGTAGGAATGTGCAGGTACATTTATTTAAAAATATGTTCTAGAATTTTCACAACAATGCTATATAATAATCCTATATAATAAAAGGGTAATATGCAAATCGACTGAACGGCGGAACGACCCATTGCTATGATGTGCACTGACCACCAGGAGGCAGATGCTCAACGCAGGAGCTGCCCCCTGGTGTTCAGTGGGCTCCCACAGCGGGAGGGCCGCTCAGCCAGAAGCCGGGCTTACAGCTGGTGAGTGCAGCAGCGGTGGCGGGAGCCTCTTCTGCCTCTGCGGTAGTGCTAAGAATGTGGGGAGTGGCAGCAGGGAGCGGGCCTAAGCTGTCAGTTGGAAATCCCCCAAAGGCTCCCAGACTGCAAAAGGGTGCAGGCTGGACTGAGGGAGCCGTCCACCCCCCAGTACACCAACGTTGTGCACCGGGCCTCTAATATTTCATAATATCCAAAAGTTGGAAATTACCAAAATGCCCATCATCTCCACTGGATAAATAAATTGATATCTATGCCTAACTGAATGCAACACAACAATGAGCATAAACTTTATATAACTATACAACACTATGGATAATTGTTGAAATTATAATGCTAAGTAAAAGGAGCCAGACACTATAGGATTCCAAGTAGATGACATATAAAAGTCACATACACATATAAAACCAATCAATGCTGTTAGAAGT
Source organism: Myotis davidii (assembly GCF_000327345.1). Taxonomy (NCBI): domain Eukaryota; kingdom Metazoa; phylum Chordata; class Mammalia; order Chiroptera; family Vespertilionidae; genus Myotis; species Myotis davidii. Next base: position 60,408 of record NW_006289127.1, read on the forward strand.
CAGGAAATGCTTACTCTGAGGGGCTTGGGGAAATGATGGGAGAGTGTATGAGGAAGTTTTAATGAAGACTAGTAATGCTTTTTTCCCTGAATCTGGGTGTTGGACACACGTGTGTGTTAAGTTTATGAAGATTCATAATCTGTTGATGTCCGACATACACTTTTCTACCTAAATTTTGTACTTCGACATATCATTAAAATAACAACCAAGTCCAATGTTATTAGTGAAGAGGAGAAAATATATAGTTATGCCTTATTACAGCAGAAAACAAAACAAAAACAGAATCTTGACCAAGAGAGGCTCCATAAATAAGAGAAGGGATTGTTCTGCTCTGGACATAATGCTGGTCATATGGGTATATAACAATGGGAATATTGTTTAATTCAAACTGTCTCAGAGCAGGATGACAGGATAAACACAGGCTGGCATGTCAGTCAAAGCTGGAGTCCAATCTGGGCTCTATGACTCTCTAGCTAAGTAAACTTGGGTGATATTTTGAAAGGTAGTCAATGCTCTGAGGAACACTGTGAGGCTGCCATTGGCACGATGGACTTAGTAGATAAAAATTACCCGGGATGTGGAAAGTATCTCTCCCTTTCCTCCTCATATACACACATAAACAGGAGAGAGAAAGATATATTAATATTCATAAATATATATATATATTAAAGGTATATTAAGTGCTTCTACTTAAGTTGAAATTAACTTGTTTCATTGTCATGGAATTTAACAAAGCACAAGAGGTTTTGAACTGCATTGAACCATTCGTACAAAAGAAGAAAGCCAAGTACAATAATTTAACTGCATAGGTCATAACAGATGCGCAAGTGGATGCCCACATACAAGAATACGATGCAGGGGAGGGTTGGGGGGCAGGAGGTAGGGGGGTAAGAGATCAACCGAAGGACTTGTATGCATGCATATAAGCATAACCAATGGACATAAGACACTGGGGGATAGGGGAGGCTAGGGGACTGTCTAGGGCGGGGGGGAAAATGGACACATATGTAATACCCTTTGTAATAAAAAAATTAAAAAAAAAGAATACGATGCAGCCATCCTTTCCCAAGAGGTTTAAGTCTTATGAGAAGCTTTTGAGAGATTGTTGAGTGCTTTCCCAGAATAAGATATCAAAACTTATTAATTAATTTCAGGTAATTAATAGCGACTAATTAGGAGAGATCCTATTCCACTGGATTCAGGTATAGAATGAAGAACAAGAGTAAGAACGAATCATTCAGAACCCTTTGTATCACATGGTAACAAAAATAAAATACCAAGCGTTTTTTAAAATTTTCCAAGACAGTCCTGGCCAGGTCGCTCAGTTGGTTCGAGCATCGTCCATAAACCAAAAGTTTGCGGATTTGATTCCTGCTCAGGTTGTGGGTTCCATCCCTTGTAGGGGCAAGTATGGGAGGCAACTGATGGGTGTCTCCTGCATCGGTGTTTCTCTCTTTCTCTCTCTCTCTCTCTCTTCCTTCCTTCCTTTCTCTCTGAAAAATCAATAAAAAATATCCTCCAGTGAGGATTTTAAAAACAAACAACTTTCTAGCTTAAAGCAAGTCCTGGAGGATCCCAGGCAAGCATCTTCCGTGACAAAGGCCCATCCTTCCTTTACCTGAGCCTGCCGTTGTCTTTTTGCCTCTGTGATACCATACCTTTGGAACATCCGGGTAATTTCCTTCCCGCAGGCCCTTTGGGGTACAATCACTGCACCAGAGCACAGACCACAGAGCCCCTGCTTGCTATTGTTGTTGTGTTAATTGTTAACTGCTAACTAGCCTATAGCCACCAATGTAAGAGAAATACGTGACTATGTGTTTTCCTTTTCACTCGATCCCAGAGATGTCCCTGCTTGCTTTTCCCCCCGCCTCTCTAATTTATCACCAATGAGATTTATGTAACCTCCTTCTGTCTTCCCTTTTGATTCCGATGCATAAAATAAGTGGTAAAACTGTCATTTCTCAGAGCATTTCCTCAATCTGTTGAGTTTTTGCTTCCCGACAATTGTCTTCTGTTTGGCTCAAATAAGCTCATGACAATTCTCTATAGGTTTGGTCAGCGGGAAACCTTTGCTACTCGGGTGTCCTATGGCTTAGTCATGACTGAATCCCGGGAGATACTGCCATTACTTCTTGCTCATTGCCATTGGTGTGGAGTCACCCAGCTTCAGAGCCCAGAAATTTTGTCAACTGGGATAGTGTCCAAAGTGTCTTTGCTTCTCTCAGATTCCTCACGAAAGGTCACCTTGAACTAAATCTAAATGGTGGAAAAAGAATGAGACTTTGAAAAAACCCGCCATGTGCCAGGCAACACACAAAGTCTCTCAAAGCCCTCTCCCTTGATGTTTGAATTCATTAAGCCAAGGACTTAGGTTTGAAAGTACCATGGAAGTAAGTTGTTTGGGGACAAAACTTGATTATGTAAAATCTGGCAGAATCCCCCTTTCCAGACTCTCCTGAGATTTCAGAGCAGAGTGGTGTGCAAAAGGAAGCGCACACAAATCTAAAAGGTAGCCAGAGTGACTTGCCATTTAGAAACATTTCAGGTTCATTTCTTTGGTTGATAGTATTTTGCATCAGCATTATAATACAATTACTTCCCCAGCTGGAGGTTAACATCTCTTTCACTAGTTAAATTTTTTTAAACCATAATCTGCATTTTCTCTCTCTTTTTTTTTGCCCACGGAAACTTTGCCTACAGCTACCCTCTTGTTCATGAATTAATTCCACCCTCTCCAAATGAGCCAGAGAATCTGTGTTAATATTCTGTTCAACTGCAAAGAAGTTCATCAATGTTGTCAGTCTTTGCCAAAATACAGACCCATCATCATATTTTCTCTTTTCTGTGGTCACTTCTGGTATTGCTCACCATCTGTGAGGAGTAGGCCTGGTCAGTCTCAAATATCTAGGTGAGCACGGTGTGTCAATAGGTTTGAAACAAATAGAATATTGGGGTACTGTCATAGTATTAACATTTTGAGAACAATTCAACAGATATTGATGCAGTTGTAAATAACCTGGTTATGAATAATAGGACAGGAGCAAAGGAAAGGCCAAATAGTATAGGCATGCCCAGTGAAGTCTGGGTGACATAGGGAAGGTATTCCTCTGTCAGTCACACCTGGGAATAGGTCAGTGGCTGGAGTAGACGTGGCCACGGCAAGCATAGGAAGTTTTAAGATCTAGAAGCTCCTAAACAAAGGAGTTCTCTCTCATCTCTTGGCACTCCTGTTGCAGGAGGCGCATTTTTGTCTCCCCTGCTTATGCCCACATGGCCCACAGACATGTGGACCCCACACACAATGGACTAATACACTGCAACTAGCCTAATGCTAAACTGGACCCAGCTCCCCCACAGTATGGAAACTCTGGGCACTGGCCTTACTTCTAGTTCTACTGAATACCCACCTGCCCATCTTCCAGGCCTGGATTAAGGGAAATGGGACTGCAAACCAAGGTATATAAGTCCACGCAAATAAAGCTTTCTACCACAATGCATCCTCCTGTGGGGGCCTTGGGAAATGCTTATTCCAGAAGCACCCCAAGAACCCCATTCCCCCTAGCAATGGAGAAAGACCATCCATGTATTTCTCCAATAACAATATCACTAAAAAATGTTAAGCATCCATGGTTAAGCTCAATTCCACACACACACTAACAGAGTAGGAATAGTCAGTGATTTGTTTATCTTAATCTGAATTTTCTTGTATTTATTTTAAATTTCTATCTTTTTTTGTGAAGGATCTTCAATGAAAAGTTTTTGTTTTGTGTCTTTGCTTTACATCAGCCATCTCCATTTATCTTCCTTTAGTCCATTTTTCCTCACTTAAATATTAGACAGCTTTTTCTAGAACACTATCTTATGCCATAAAGTCTCCTTTAAAAATCCGTGCCATGAATAAAACCAGACTCATGAGTCCCTTTGCTGCTCTGAGCTGCCTGACATAACACGTCACCCTCTTGCAATCTTGAATATTTTGCCCATCTGTTTGTGCTCTTCCTTTTTTTTAAGAGTTGTGAGCATTTGTCCACATGCTGCTTCTGCTTCCCTGATCTGCCTGGAGGTCACCACCTTCACCTAACCTTTGCCCTACCCAGGCTCTCTTGAAATAATTCATAATGTTTTGCTTTGTATTCTCACAAAAGCTGGGCTTTTTAAGAAGTGGCAACTTAGCTCTCTCAGCCTTTCCTTTGATATGATGACTTTCAGAAGTCACCAACAGCAGTATGTCATAATTCGATAACATTTCAACCTTCCTCCAATGAATGAAATGCAGGAAGACGAAGAAGGTGTGTCCACCTTAACTCAGGCCACGGCAGAGCTGCCCATGTTAAGGCAGTACCCCAGGTGGTAGCCTCCTGACATGTCCAGAACACTCACAGAACCCTCTTCTACAGGTTGAAGGATTTGACATTTTCTGCTCTTCTGCTCCCTACCCCCTTCTTATTGGGCATGAGTTGCTGAAGCAGAAGGGCTGGGACTAAAGAGATGGCGAAGAGAGTTTCTGAAACTTAATAAGTACTAAATAGATTTGATTTTATTTTTAATAACTAATTAATTAATACTCTGAAGGTTACTAATCAATGGCCCTTGATTATGAGTATTCTAGAATGATTGGAATTTGGGTCAGTGCTACCTTTCTGGTTATTTGTTATGGGCATATAATAGTTCATCCGAAAAATACTCCCACACAAGTAATGGGATCATTAGGCAGGTGACCTAGAGAAATAAGTATTGTTCCTACTACAAAAACAGAGGGTAAAAAGAAGAGATAAGACAATATCTATTTTTATTGCAAATGAGCCAATATTTAGATTTGTGTTTTTCCAGATCAGGATTGCTGAACCTCACAATATTGACATTTGGGGCTCGGTATTCTTTATATATATATATTATTGATTTTTTACATACAGGAAGGGAGAGGGATGGAGAGTTAGAAACTTCGATCAGCTGCTTCCTGCACTATCCCGCCCTACTGGGGATGTGCCCACAACCAAGGTACATGCCCTTGACCAGAATTGAACCTGGGACCTTTGAGTCTGCAGGCCGACACTCTATCCACTGAGCCAAACCGGTTAGGGCAAGGGCTCGATAATTCTTTGTTACGAGGGGCTGCCTACTCATTAGCAGCATCTCTGGCTTCTAATTACAAGATGTCAGTAGTTCCACCCCACAGACCCCAGTGTTGACAGATAAAAATCTCTCCAGAAATTTCCAAATGTCCCTGGTGCAGCAAAATCTCCCTCAGTTGACAACCACTATGACAGTTTAAAGAATTTTGTCTGAATAAAATGAGGTAAGGTATTTGGAAACTCTTTGATGGTTTTCAAACTTGGAGAATTAGTTGTTATTTAATATTCTTCCAGAAATAAAGAACAAATCTCATTTACCAAAAAAGAGTTTTCTTTCTATTTAGAGCCTTTTTTTTTTCTGCTTTCAAAAACTTCAATAGGATAGGCATGTTCTAATCCAGTGTCCTGGGAAGAGGCACCTAGAGCTTTGCAATGTCAAATAACTTGCCCAAGGCCATGAACTTTTAAGTGCAAATGTGGGATATTAATCCAGGT
>NW_006289127.1:66030-104368 GCF_000327345.1 Myotis davidii
GGCTGGCGGCTGGTGAGCACAGTGGCAGTGACGGGAGCCTCTCCCACCTCCTTGGCAACACTAAGGCTGTCTGACTGATGGCTTAGGAGTGGGCCTAAGCCATCAGTCGGACATCCCCGAGAGCTCCCAAACTGCAAGAGGGCACAGGCTGGGCTGAGGGCCCCCCTGAGTGCTTGAATTTTGTGCACCTGGCCTCTAGTGCAGTGATGGCGAACCTTTTGAGCTCGGCATGTCAGCGTTTTGAAAAACTCTAACTTAACTCTTGTGCTGTGTCACATATAGAAACTTTTTGATATTTGCAACCACAGTAAAACAAAGATTTATAGTTTTGATATTTATTTTATATATTTAAATGCCATTTAACAAAGAAAAATCAACCAAAAAAATGAGTTCGTGCATCACCTCTGACACGTGTGTCATAGGTTCGCCATCACTGCTCTAGCCACTGAGCCAAACCAGTTAGGGCTCATCCTCATTCTTTCAAGACATTCCAGGATTCATGGTAGGTCACCGTCATATTAAAAATGGCTACAAATGTATGGAGTACTCTCATCCTACCTTCAAAACTACCTCATGGAGGCAGTGTTTTTAGTATCCCCTGTGTATTACTGCACAGTCTGCAATGCTGAGAGTTAAGTACAAGTCATACAGATCACTTGTAGGAGCCGGGATTCAAATTGACATGTGTTTTGGGGGGGGGGGGGCATATGCTAACAAACCTATACTAACTTTTATACAAAGTTAGTCAACAAAGATACTGACAAAGACCACTGGGGAAATTTCAGATTCATAACAGGAAAATAAAACAAGTAAACACTGGCAATGACTTCATTTGTAAATGGTGTTATGACAGGTATGAAATTGTCATCTAAGTCTCTATTTTGTTCTAGCATTCGATATTAACTTACCTATATCATAGGGCTCTTCCTTGGGTTGAAGCCTCACTAAGTATTCCCTGATGTGCGCAAGTGTGATATATATTTCTGCTGGGGACAAAAAAGTAAAAATAAAAAGTGTGTGTGGGGGGAAGCTCCACAGAATTGCCAACAAACACAATTACAATTATGACCTAAAAGAGTAGTGGTTCAGAGGAGAATTTTTGAGAAGAAGCTGAACAAAGATCTGAATATTTTTCACTTTTAGCTCAGTAAGTGTTTAGATAGTATATTGCTGGGAAATGATGAAATGCAGTATAAGGTATATGTAAAATTTAAAGAAAAATAACACTTATTTAGAAAAACTCAGAGTGATTGAATAAATTCATGATTAAAAGAAATTTTGCCCAGCCAGTGTGGCTAAATGGTTGAGTGCCGACCTGTGAACCAGGAGGTCATGGTTTGATTCCTGGTCAGGGCACATGCCCAGGTTACAAGCTCGATCCCCAGTAGGGGTTGTGCAGGAGGCAGCCTATCAATGATTCTCTCTCATCATCGATCTTTCTATCTCTCTCACCCTTTCCCTTTCTCTCTGAAATCAATAAAAATATACTCAAAATATTTTTATTTACCTTATGGCTTATTCAGCTGACTTGATTCAGCACCCACTATATGCCAGAATCTGTTCCACATCACAGTAATTTAAAATAAGGCACAAGAGTAAAGAATTGAAAGGGTTAACTTTTATTCTACTCTTTTACTTGTGCTTTAGACTTGAGTAAGATATGTGTTAATATCAGGTAATTTCAGGGTCATTTAAAGAGTGAGTTTCACCCTCTATTTATGAATGCTTGGGCTACTAATGACCTGTTAGTATACATTTTGGGCATATCAACACATGACTTGGGTAAATGGAGCAATTTAGGAAATTATTCGAACCAGCAATTTAGGGAGTAGATGGCAGTCAGGAATGGATAGAGGTAAGCCCTTTCACCCGGTGGAATTACTGAGATATGAAAACAAAATAATTTTTCTTCTTTCTACTTTCAAAACACTCCATGAAGGGGAAAAATCACCATCATGAGCCCTCTCTCATTTGGTCAACCTTTTATATGATTTTTATTGTCCCTGAGGCTGTGTCTCTTTCTTAATATATATCATGAGTGGATTGTGCATTTGACAAAGGCATTCTAATAAGGAGGAATTTCAGCTTCTCTCAAAAAGGCTTTTCGAATGCAATTCCGCTTCCACAGATGAAAACATTTGCCAAGCGCGTGTCACAAATTAGACATCTGAGAAGCAGGCAGCCAGTGTGTTAATTATTGGGATTAATTTAATGAACTTACTCTCGGTAGGCTTATGAGCCATGCGGTACACAGTAGCGTGTGCAAGTCCACACCCACAACCCAGTGATGTCAGGAGGTAATTAAGGGCACTGATGAGCATTTCTGCAGGAAAACAAGGTACGGCGAATGCTTTGTGTGTAACCGCGTTGTTGGATGGAATTAAGGATCGCTAATTACAGAGAATTACATTGCAATCCTATTCGTCTCAACAAATCAAGGGAGAAGTCAGTCTGGCTTCCAAAAACAAATGTTGAATATACACATAAATCATAATTTTTCGCAGCCGACACTTCATCCCGGGTGTGATGAGCTATGTAATAGTGTTTTACTGCCACATGATCTGGAAGTAGGCACAGTTTGTCATCAGAAGGATTTTTAAAGTGTTGATCTTTTGGAAACAGAATCTCGCACTTCAAATGTCCTTATGATGGAAAACACGGGGAACAGATGTTCTTTTTTTAGTCTATTGGCACCTCGTTGTTATCGCTCCTGATATAAAGAAAATTGAAGATAGACTATGAGGCAAATGAAAAAAAAAAGTACTTGTTTCCACATATTCCATCCCATCGCCACGTCTCCAAAAAGAGAAAGCGGTGAAGGGTCAGAGTGGGTCAGAGTTTAGCAAGAAATCGAAAATAGAAACGGTTCAGAAAATCAGACATAGATTGATGATGTCCTAGAAAAAAACCCCACTGTGTCAGCTCTAAGATCAGACCTGTGCTCATCTCATAGGTAGCCTATTAAAGCCATTTAAGTAAAACTTAGAATATTTCCAATTTGGAATAATGAAGTTACATGAGAGCTGGGAAAACAGTAGTTAAAAGATCCATTAATACATTAGCCTATGTATTGAATGTAGCTTACAAATTCAAACTGTGTAGATATCATTTTCCTCATCTCACATTAAAAAGTTCATAAATGGCGTGGCATAGTGGATGAGTGTCAACCTATGAACCAGGAGATCACAATTAGATTCCCAGTCAGGCACATGCCCGGGTTGTGGGCTCCATCCCCAGTGCAGAAGGCAGCCAATTAATGATTCTCTCTCATCATTGAAGCTTCTATCTCTCTCTCCCTCTCCCTTCCTCTCTGAAATAAAAGAAAAATATCTATTTAAATGGAAAAAATATATAATTTTTTTATTTTTGCCAAGTGAGATCACAGGCACTCGAGTTTTTTAAAGCAATAATATGTGATATAAATTAAGAGAGTTGATGATGATCATGTTAACGGTGATAGTGCTGATAAGGTGATGATGATGATGATTTTAAACAAACCCCCAAACTGAAAATGCATTAGGAAATGGGCCTTGCATGACCACCCTCCATGCCCTTGACAATGACCTCTTAATAGTATTAATTTAATTTTCTTTCAGCATACTTGAAAGAAGAGTCATCAGTTCTTCTCAATGGATGCATTCCTTTCCTCTTTCTGACTCTTGGGCAGGAGGATTAGGCCTAAGGCCAGAGCTGATTCCCGCATAAAGATCCATGTCCCTGGGGTGTGAGAAGAAGGTATGTGTTGGTTGCTCTAGGGCAGCGGTCAGCAAACTGAGGCCCCTTGAGTGTGGCTCTTCCACAAAATACCACGTGTGGGCGTGCACGTACAGTGCAATTGAAACTTCGTGGCCACACTCAAGGGGCCAAAGAGCCGCATGCGGCTCGCGAACCGCAGTTTGCCGACCACTGCTCTAGGGATCCCACAAGGCCTGCAGAAGAAGCTGTGTGCAATGAAGGAATCACGTTACACAGTGGAGTGCGTCTTCCATGTGGTTCTACCTCCCACTTTAAAACAAATTTAAATAGTAAAAGCTTTGTATTCTAATAAGATGTCTCCTGTCAAGTGTCTTTGCCTCGTTCCTACGGGTTCGCTAACTTGCTGGTGGGTTGGATCTGGTGTGTCCTGAGGGTGCACATCTTTGTGTATGTGTGTATTTTCTGCTTTGATGTTCTTTCATCTATGTTTGGTTAGGAGTGATAAGACTCAGAATGTCAGAATGAGCTTCATAATTAAACTTAAAGATTCTCATACCCGGAGGCCACAGAGACACATCCAGCCAATAAATTCATATAAATAAATAATAATAAAGAGGCATGACATTTGAATAGCAGGCTTATGGATTTCATGTGCAATAGCTGCAACTCACAGCTAAAAGCTTCAGTAGGATTAAGGAAATTTAATTAGTGCTATTTTGAAATGGAATTTCTAGACCCATGTGACTTCAGTTAATGAAATCCTCTCCTCAAATATCTAGTTTATTCACAGGTGGAAGGATGAGAAAAAGAGTAAAGAGTTCTTCAAGACAATCTTAAAGATCACAAATCTCTGGAAACACATTCCAATCAACACAACTTCATTGCAAAGTGTTTCTGAATGTTAAATGCGTAATAGAATGTCTTTGACATTATAGTCCGGCATGGAGGTGAAGGCTGACGTTAATCTAACTATCTGAAATAGCAAGTGTGGAGTGAGATTATATTCTCAGATTTCCCTTCAGTATGAGCCAACCTTTATTTCTTTGAAAGTAAAACTCAAAATTGCCCTTATGATCTGTACTTAAATCTTATAAATTACTCTACAGCTACAATGCATCAGTATTTTTATTATAGGGCTGTTGGGGAAAACTATTAATTTAAAAGCAAAACAAACCATACAATAAAAAAAAAAGGCAATGTGTTTTGATACCCAACTCAAAAGGACAATGGAGAAAATGATATTGGGTTTATGGCTTCACTTATAAGTGTGAAGTTTGGGGGACAGTGCAATTTCTCTGACAAAAAGTTCATTGTTAGCAACAGACTTTATCTTCTTTTCCTTCCTTTTCCTTTGAAGTGTATGGTTCGGGATGGTGTTTAATCTTTTTAAAAGTCTGCCTCTTGGGAAAGGGAAGCAAGAGAGGTAAAAACTAGATTGTACAAGTTAGCCAACATGTGCCACAGATTCATAGGTAAACTGCCTCCGCCTTAGGGAATTGATGTCTTCCTAGTTTGGGGTTTTAACCAGGGCATGTGACTCTAATACTTTTTTCTTTTAAAACTCTAACACTTTTGAGGAAAATAAGAGGATGGGAATCAATTCTACAACTTTGCTTCTTAGACTATTTCAGAAAGGCAAGAGGATAACTAAAATTAGACTCAATAAGGGTCACGCCTTTGAACCAGGAGATCACAGTTCGATTCCTGGTGGGGGCACAATGAATCTTTAATTATTGTTTCTATCTCTCGCTCCCTTTCCCTTCCTCTCTGAAATCAATTTACCCTGATAGGCCCTGATCAGCCCGGTTCACCGGCCAAGCTGAGGAACCCCACCCGTGCACGAATTCGTGCACCAGATCTCTAGTAGATAATATTCTATTAAGGCTTTTCTTGTTTCCAGACATGGATGTACTCAAACTCAAGTGACACAGGGATCCCAACTCCTCCTGGACAAGGGTGCGTGTTCAGCCATCCAGACCACCCTGCAATGTTTCAGGGAGAGTTTGCACCCACTGCAGGCCTGGAACTGGGGCCCTGACATGACTGGAAATGGGGGTCTTGTTGAAACTCGGACCATGATATTTTTGGAAGTAGATGTAAGTTCATCTCTGCTGTTCTCTGCCATTGTTGGTGGGGTTGTGAGCACTGCCCAGACTCTACTGCCATTGCTGTTGCTGTTAGCCTCTGTTTAGAATTTCCATTATTCAGGTGCCCATTGACGACAGGAGTTTTCACAGGCAGATTCTACAGCTGTCAGTTTCCTCACTTGTCTCTCAATTCAGGTTTCTTTCTTTTTTGTTTATTTTTTTTCGTTTGGTCTCTGTGTGTAGAATAGTTCCAGATACTTTTGCTAAGTAATGACTGATACATATATATCAATGGAAGGTAAAATGACTTACAGCTATTTCTAATAAAGATGCACTTCATATTTTTCAGTTACTGATACAAGCAGTTTGATGTGCCTTATGTTCAAAATAGCAAATACAAAAGTTTATATAAAATAGATACGGTTATCTAGGAAATTGAACAGTGTTCATCCCTTAGGGATCTGTAAAGACCTATATTTCTCTCTATTTTGGGGGAGATTTGTAAAAGATTAAATACTTATAATGATAAGACAATTATACTTCTATCAGGTGCCAATATTTATGTGTATTTTATGTATTTAACTAGAGGCCCGATGCACAAAATTCATGCAAGGGGCTTGGCCCTGGCAGCGGAGGTGGCTGCCCTCAGCCCTTGCAGCCCTACCTTCATCTGGAAGGTCGTCCAGAAGGATGCCTAGAAGGTTGTTAGGCTGTCTGGTCTAATTAGCATATTATGCTTTTATAATTATAGATATTACCTATATTATTACATTTTACATTATGTGATTTTTACATTTCATATATTTTAATTTTATTTACAATCTTTTTTTGTCTTTTATTTCTTTTTTTTCTAATATGTTTTCACTGATTTTTAGAGAGAGAGGAAGGGAAGAGGATAAAGAGAGGAAGGGAGAGGGATAGAGAGATAGAAACATCGATGAGAGAGAAACATCATCAATCGGCTACCTTCTGTATGCCCCCTATGGGGATCAAGCCTGCAACCTGGGTATGTGCCCTGACAGGGAATTGAACTGGTGACCACTTGGTTCATGAGTCGATGCCCAACCACTGAACCACACCAGTTTGACTGGTCTTTATTTCTATGACATTAAATGTGGAACTTAAATCTTAGTCATATAATATTAAATATGAGCAAATATATATATGACCTAGTATTAAAGATGATTTGTAATGTTTGAATTAATATAAATCAACCAAGCCATCACTTTTCAATCTTTATAGTATTTAATAAAAATGTGCATATTTATTTGAAATGACTAAATTGCTTTACATTTATACATGAAGAGCAATTCTCATCAAAACCTAAGTTTTAAGAAAGAATTTATTGTTTTATCGTTTATTGTTGGAAGAAGAAAATAAAGCCACATTGTCACCGTTGCAAGAAACAGCTAAAGGGTCTGTGACCTTTAGTGTCCAGCTCTAACTTGAGTTCTCTTTGAACTCCCCCACACCCAGCAAGTTCAGGGTCACCATCCTAGCCTCCCAGGAAAGGGCAAGGTGAAGCCTGTGTTGCTCTCTCTCATCATCGCTACCATCATCACCAAAGTTATAAAACATGCATAACTATGGGGCCCCAGAAACCGTGTGTGTGTGTGTGTGTGTGTGTGTGTGTGTGTGTGTGTGTGTGTGTGTGTGATAAATGTCTTTGCTTATTGTGTTAGGATGAATCATCCAAGAAGCAGACACCAAGATGGAAATAAACACGAAGAGACTTTAGAGGAAAGGTCTGTGTGAGGCCAAATGCGGAGGGAGCTGGGAAGACTCAGAGCCATTAGGCAGCCATGGAATTCTCTCTCTGGGGGAAGAAGGGAGGTGGGGAATTTGGAAGGAAGCATCCTGGATTGCCATGCATCCTAAAAAAGATTTGGCAAGATCATCAGGGTATCCTTCTACCAAAATGAGCTATTTGGTGAGTCCTGTTTTTCCTGGAAATAGACCCTTTTTTTTTTTATGAGACCAGTGCTCTAACCCCTGAGCTATGAAGCCTCGGCTGACTCTTTTTTTTTTAAAAGTAAAGACTTTTGTAAAAAAAAAAAAATATGCCATAGATGACTTTAGTGGCCTGGAGTCCATCCTTCTAATACTTAGCTCCAAACAAAGGCTCGCTGAAAACAGCTACAAGTGTTATTTATTTATCTATTTTTTACTCCAGGCAGCTGGAAGCAAAAGGACCATCATGTGACTTCATTTCCATATTGCTGTTAGGGCAAACTTACTCCCCACAACCCGTTTTTCTTTCTTTTCCCCCCATCACAGGCAGAAAAAAAAATCAAACAATCTGTTAATGAGCATTTGGTGAAGTGTAATGAATACAGTCTAATTTACTAATTGAGGCTCATTCCACAACTCTCCTCTAATAAGCTTCTTAATGTGCTTAACTGCAAGTGTCCAAAATAGTTATTGAGATGTGTGAAAATTTCCCACTCTGTATGTTAAAATTTTGATAATGTTGCAGTTTGATTAATTGAGAGAAAATGTTTTATGTTTCACTAACAAAGAGGAAAACATGAAAGCAGGACTATCAGACAACTACATCTTGTAGAAGGAACTAAATGGCAAGTAACAGCCAAATAAATAGAGCATTTTTTAAAATAACTTTCAGTCCAATAGGGCACTGACTTCAGTTTTTATGCAATGCCTATCAGAAAGAGATTAACCAAATTACCTATAGGCACATATGCATAACCCATAGGCACAGACAATAGTATGGTGAAGGCCTGGTGGGGGTGGAAGTGGGGTGGAAGGGGTAATGGGAGAAAAATGGGGGACATCTGTAATACTCTCAAAAATAAAGATAAATTTTTAAAAGCTCACATTAAGGCATTTTCTAATTATCATGTTTAAACAATATAACACATATATTAGTTAATATTTTATCAATTATAGAAGGCCAGAAAGATACAGTCACCCTTTCTAGTTTCAATCAAATTCAATTTCTTCACTTTAAGTATTTGTTTATGTTGACATTGGCTTGGGTCAGTCATAACATCAAAACCCTTTGTCTTTGTCTCTCTTTCTCTTTTACCCCACCATTGTGCTTCCTTCTTAGCAGGTTTCATTCCTGTGAAATTAAGAAAAATTTTTCAAAATGTTGCCCAACCACCACCCCTTTGAAAGACATGCATAGATCCTTCTAGCTTCCTTGTGTTAATGTTGATGAATTCTGTTTAGCTGTCATTGGGTGATTCCTTAAGTAATCATTGTGAAAGGGAATGCTACATTCTGATTGTGCTGGCCTAAGTCACATGCCCTGCTCTGCAGCTGAGTGTAGATTCATCACTCAAACTACAACACTAGGGGTGGGTCCCTCTCATAAGTGGGCATTCCTATTGGACAGACATAAATAAGGGACATTTACTATAGCCAATGTGCAGGAAATCTGAGCTTAAAAAATTCCACTTAAGCAAATTCCACTTAGAGAATCATTACATTCTCCTTTCAAAGCAAAGGTAAAAATTTGGGGAAGCTAGAGTTGAGTCCTGTGGTATATGGGTGTGGCTAAAATTTATTTTTGGAGCAATCATAACTCTCTTGTTTTATCTTGCTGTGCCATTTTAAGAAATGAAGTGTACAGGTTTCCCTAAAGATGTGGCACAGCTTTCTTCAAGCAAAAAAATGCAAGTAATGTTCTCTTCAATATCTCTATAATATATTGTGAAGCTCCAAGAAAAAAATAGTTAAGTTAATATGACTTATTAATGTTTCCACACAGTGATGAGATTCTCATAATACTGAAGGAAAATGAATTTCTTTTTGCATTCATTTTGTCCCCATTTTCATACATTTTTCTAGAACAACTCAATCCCCGGCAAGAAGTAAAGAAAGCTGTCTCTAGTTTATTTGCTGTTCTATCTGCCCCAGGATTTTGTTTGAGCCCAAACCTCCCACTCACCAGCTACAGGAGAGAAGTCAGTAGATTTCAGAAAGTTTAAAAATCCTTTAGATCAGTGTGCACAATCAGCAAGTAATTTGTAATTGCCAAGAAAACCCAACAGGCATAAGTATACCTATTTATAGACACATTTATTGGCAGAGTGTATTCTCATTTCTGGATATTGATGGGAAGGACAGCTTCAAGTTATTCAATACCACTGACCACAAATGGGTGTGGCATGGATGTGGGAGGGCACTTGGGGAATGAAAGAGACTCATTAAATATTATAAAGAAATGCAGTGTTCATGGAAGACTATGGACTTAGAGCCAAGAAACTAAATCTGCTCCTATGCAACGATGTTGCCAAAGACAAGCCACTTAGCATATTAGACCTCATTTTATCTAACCTGCAACATAAAGTTTTTATACCAGAGTTCTATCTCATCTCTACTGGCTTTCTCATATTTCTTCCCATATCATAAGAGTGCCATGCATGTGTCTGTGTTTAATTTTATTATTTCTTAAAAATGTGGCTTCCCTCTTTTCCTCACTCCTTCCTGATATCAAATTCAAAAATGTATTCCCTATTCCTTCCAGATATCAGGGCTAAAATCGGGTGTTAAGAAATCAATGTCGGCATGGCAACATTTATTATGGCAATGAAAAAAAGCATTTTGAAATATTGGCAAGGTACAAAAGACAGTTTAATATAAGTAAAGCATATTATAGACATTTAGATTCATACAAATAGATGAGCATATTTTTTTTCCATGGGATCAGATAAAGTTGCACTATTGGGGCAAAAAACCATTATTTATCCTACAGACCAGTCACAGACATGTTAATAAGAAAATCATTCTCAAACCGGCAAAGCAATGAAGAGGTATCCATGCTCATTAGACAGCCTCATTGTGAGAAATTTCTGAACATCCTTAAAACAATGATCTGATTTTCTCAGTAAAGACTGCTTCAACTTTAATAGAGGCCAATGCCTATTTGCCTTTGGATATGTGTCCAGAGTGATTTAAAGAGGTAGGAGATGTCAAGCCCTGCTGGTCATATGATGGAAACTGGTTCCCATGAGAGAACTATTGGGTCATAGCATTATCTACAACAGACAAAGATATTCCAGAAAAAGGTTCATCTTTCAGTGTTTACTTCTCAGAAATAGTAACTAGAAAGAAACTCAATGGGATGAAAAAAAATGAATGACTAGACACATGAGGCTTGACCTACTCAAGAAATCAAAGTATATTTGTAGATAAATGGATCTCTAATACAATTTGAATGAGTTGCTTCTTGAGGCAGTCACCAGCAATCTCTCACCCATTAAGCAAAACATTTCCAAGTGTTCATTGGAAATAATGAAACTAACGTTCGACATCAGAACTATTAGGTTCAAATTCTGGCACTCACATTTGGTCAACCTGAACAACTTAGCCTTTCTAAGTTTGAGTTTTCTTCTCCATAAAATGGGAATAGTGATTATTAATTCCCAGGGTCTCTATGATGATTATATTGAAATTATATAAGATAATGCATGTAAAGTACATTCAATATATTTTGGGTATTTATTTCTCTATTGTTTATAGGAAGAGAGTCCTTTCACATAATGATTCTTAAAGTGTAAAAGAACCTATATAAAAAGACATCTATATATATATAAAAGCCTAAGCGACCGAATGACCAAATGACCAGTTGCCTGGCCTCTGTGATGCACACTGACAACCAGGGGACAGACGCTCAATGCATAGGATCGGGCTCCCTCCTGTCTGGATCGGGCCTGCACGGATTGGGCCAAAACCGGCTATCGGACATCCCCCTGAAGGGTCCCGGATTGCAAGAGGGCACAGGCCAGGCCTTGGGACCCCACCGGTGCACATGCACCAGGCCTCTAGTAATATAATAAAATGATCTATCTATCTATCTATCTATCTATCTATCTATCTATCAATGATGGATTGAATGTTTTGTCTCCTCAAAATTCATTTTGGAGCTCTAACCAGCCCCCCCCCCCATTATTATAGTATTTGGAGACAGGGCTTTGGGGGGTAATTAGGGTTGAATTAGGTCATAAGGTTAGGGCCTTCATAATGAGATTAGTGGCCTTATTAAAAGGAAGAAGTGATATTCTAGATCTCTCTCTCTCTCTCTCTCTCTCTCTCTCTCTCTCTCTCCATGCACAAAGAAAAGGCCACATTAAAACATGTAGGAAGGTTTCTACCACAAGCCAGGGAAAGGGCCATCGCTAGTTTGATCTCAAAATTCCCAGCCTCCAGTAAATGCATGTTGTTTAAGTCACCCAGTCTATGGTATTTTGTTACAGCAGCCTAAGTAGAGTCGTACAATACATAGTAACTTTTCTTGAAAATGCCAGTAACATATATCTCTCCTGTCTCTGCCACCATAATGTAGGAACCTTATTACACATACAGCATAAAGCACATCATGAGATCACCTCTAAAATATGCCAATGATCTATGAGTTTACTTTTTTATGTCAACCTCAGAGACCAGGAAACTGCCCTTTTAGCAATTCAGAACCAGTGGGAATATCCACTATTTCACACATCTGTGATAGGAGCTTATCTTTTTCCTCGAATCTCACTACTTGATACTAACCTAGTACATAGCAGGTATACAATAAACATCTGTTACACCTAACAAGAGAATTCATAAAGTTAGGTAACCTTTCATATTATTCTTTAATAAGGCTGGAGTTTATTATTATTATTATTATTACTATTATTATTAACATACGTTTCTATTGACAAAAAAAAAAAACCATACTTAAAAGGAAAGACAGAGGGTTCAGTCCTAGGTGGGGACGCCTGAGTATGTACCAAACATCGTTCTAAAGTAATGGCTTTTAGAGAACAGTCCAAGCAACAGCAGTGTCAGCATTATCTGGGACATTTGTTAGAAATTCAAATTTAGGAGCCCAACGGCAAACCTGAGGAGTCAGAAATTCGCGGGTTAGGGCCCACCAACCTGACTGAAGAAGCTGTCAGGCGATTCTGGTGTCCGCACCCCTGAGAAACGCTGTCCTACAACCTTATCTTTTGGCTCCCACCCATGACTCATGCACGTTGGGACGATATACTGAAGTGTCAGAAGTCCAGACAAGAGACTCCCCACTGTCCCTAAGGAGACCTTCTCTCCATCTCAGTTAGGACCTGCTTGGCGTGGCTTGTTGGGAAAATCTCATTTTACCAATAAAAAATAATGATCTCTAGCTGATGTAATGACTCCTATCCATCATGTTAACAACCTCGGCAAAAGGTTATCCTGGTAATTTATCTGTATCGGCTGCTTCTCTCGGTGACCCAGACATTTAGAGATGCAGTTGCAAATGGGAGATTAGAACAATTTGGGGGACAGTGAGCACCGAGGGAGCACAGGTGTCCTCCCAGCTGAGGGTGAGGCAGCAAAGTCATTTGTTGAAGAACATGACCTGGGACTTTGTGCAGCAGAATGAAGCTACCTGATAAATCCTCCAGTGCGGTGTGCAACCCCACTGTCTAAGAGCAGTAGAGTGCTTATGGGCTCCAGGCATTTCATTTATTTAACAAGTAGGAACACACTTATATATATATGCACCTCAAGGGTTTAAGTCCCTTACAGTGTCCTTATGACTGCTTAAGGAACTCAATCAGCTAGAGTACAATCCCAATTTCACAATGGCAGCCTTGTCCACACGTTGTGGTATGCGAGAAAGATAAGGGACTGTGCCAGCATCTGAACGTAAAGTTCTTAGTTACGCTCATGTGATCAAGAATGAATGACTAAGTCTCTCACATTTGCTGTTTATTCATCTACAAAATTAGAGTTGTGGCTTCCACTTCTTTGAGGTGCTATGATGATGTAAAACATTCATAGCATATAGGCCTCAAATGTGTTCTCTTTTTCTTCTTTACCTTCTTACCTACCTGCTAGGATTTCTATCATTTAGAGAGCTAAATGCCTCTATCATTTGATCATTAAGATTTAGAGCCTCAAGCCTAGGTTGAATGTGAGACCCAGAGATTTTCAAGTGTACCTACTGTTTATGCCTAGTGTTGCTAGATATTATAGCAACTACATCTTGTTAAGGATAAAGAACAAAACACTCCCAGACATGGGCTGATGTATATATGAAATCCCCTACCACCTAGAATAGAGGTTACTGTGGTCTTTTCATGAATGAGTTGTGCATTGAGCTAGAACCCTGAAAAACAGACATTGAAGTAAACTTGGAGAAAACAAAGTTTTTAAAAAAAAGTTGAGGAGGGGAGAAATAGCTGACCTGTGCTTAGTATTGTCTAATTCCGTTGGGGATGGGGGAGGCATCTATTAATATAATTCAATTCCTATCGCCAGTGATTGAGTAAATGCATGGGGCCAGGGAATCCACTCAGTGACGGCGAAGGCTAGGTAAGAAAGCCAACATGGCTGTCCTCTCCGAGTTCAGAATCTAAGAGGGCAGATAGGAGAAATCTACGAGGGGTAATTACTGGTTCAGTAATATTTTATTGTAAGCTCTTGTCCAGACAGAAGTTTATGCTGCTTACACTAATTAGGAATGATGTACTCCAGGATTTTCAAATATGTGAGTGACAGCCCCCAGGAGACCATTTGAGGATCAGCAGTAGACAACTTACCTACTAGAGTCCTTGAGGAAGTCTTTAGAAGCCCTGGTCTATGCATAATAGATTTGTAACCAGAAACGCTCAAGTTTTCTTCTGAGATCGCAATAGAGACTTTGGGTTTCTTTATTCATGAACTCTCTGAGCTGGTTTCATCGTTTGTAAAATGTGTCCTTCATGGCAGGGCTAATAAGTTTGGCAAGAGCTTTTACCCCCCAAAACGTAGACAATGCTATTAGTGGTGTTACAAAATCACATGGTTAAGGTGGTGTCTGCCAGATCTTTCTATTCTACTATATATTTTTTTTTCCTTTTACAATGAAGGGTTATACTGCAGTGTTATAGTTTGAGAAATTTGCAATTAAGGGGTTTTAGTGAGGTTATAGGTAGGTTAGAAGTTGGGCAGTAAATATTCAAATTCCCAATAATTTTATTTAAGCATTTAATATTCAGTGATGATCATTGCCTGGAATAATTATTACTTTGGTGCCTACAAAAACAGTTATTTAAGCCCTAACCCAGGGGTCTTCAAACTACGGCCCACGGGCCACATGCAAATACAAATATTGTATTTGTTCCCATTTTGTTTTGTTGCTTCAAAATAAGGTATGTGCAGTGTGCATAGGAATTTATTTGTCCATAGTTTTTTTTTTTAAACTATAGTCCAGCCCTCCGATGGTCTGAGGGACAGTGAACTGGCCCCCTGTTTAAAAAGTTTGAGGACCCCTGCCCTAGCCAGTTTTGCTCAGTGGATAGCATCGGCCTGTGGACCAAAGGGTCCCGGGTTCAATTCTGGTCAAGAGCATGTACCTAGGTTGCAGGATCCTGGCCCTGGTCAGGGGCATGTGGGAGGCAACCAATCAATGTGTATCTCTCTCACTTTAGTGTTTCTCCCTGTCTCTCCCTCTCACCTTCCACTCTCTCTAAAAATCAATAGAAAAAAACAGCCTTGGGTGAGGATTAAAAATAAATAAATAAACAGTTATTAAAAGGATATATAATAAATAAAGTTATTAAAAGGATATATATCATCCTTGATACATTCTTATCCTCAGTTTTTGTTTCCTTTTTCTTCAAAATTTTCAATTCCTCTTCCTTCCTTGCTTGCCTTTTTTTTTAAGAATTATTTTTTTAATTCGTAAAATTAGAATCAGAATCTAAAGGACAGAGAGGAGAGTGCCTGGTTCAATTCAGCTCTTCCACAGCCAGGCCCAGGGCAAGGACTGATTCAGTGTCTCTGCCTTCGCTTTGTGATGACCAAGGTAGACAGGTATCTGCTGCATCCAACTTTGAACTTCATAATAACCTTATTTTTCTTGATCTTGACAGCATTGGCATCTTTTCGTCTGGCTGCGAGCAGAAAGTCCTTGATGTCCTCAATTTCTCGAGGCATCACCACAAGGCAAGCAGGAGAGTGGCTGGCACAGCAGCAGTGAGAAGAGAAGACAGAAAAGAAAGAGACACCTGTTTGCCAGCAGTTAATCCCTTACTTAGAGGAAATTGGGCGTCTTTGAGAATTATTTTGAATATTACTATGTGTTATAATCCAGTACTGTTATTATTGTGGATGCCAAGAAGTCCGATATTTGGACAGTAGGAGCCTCTTCAAGCTGATTCGTGTGCCTTTTGATACATCTCTGGTTTTCTTTGTTCACGTCCTGCTTCCACACATAGTTATTGCCCATCCTGCTTTGTTTCATATATGTTGGGTCACTTGGGTTTCTCTGTCATCTAATTGTGCTAAAGTGATGTGTTTTGGGTAGTTGTGTTTGTTCTTTCCATCCTCCCTCCTCTGTCCCCAAATGGTTGCTGTCTATCATCAAGTTTTTGGGTGTTTGAAATGCAGCAACATAAAATAGTTCATTCACATCAAATATCTCCAAGTAGGTATTGCTATATGTGAGGGTGAATTGTGGGAATCAACTTGACTGGGCCAAGGAATACCCAGAGAGCTGATGAAGTCACTTCTGAGTGTGTCTGTGAGGGTGTTTCTGGAAGAGATTCGCATTTGGATCGGTGGGCTGAGTACACCAGATGTTTCTCCCCAACGTGGGTGGGCAGCACTCAGTCCACCGAGGGCCTGGGTAGGACAGAAAGGCAGAGGAAGGCTGAATCCCTCCTCCGCCTGACTGCTGGAGCTGGGACTCCGGTCTCTGCTCTTACCATTCCTGGTTCTCAGGTCTTCAAGATCCAGAGTGGAATGTGCATGGCTCTCTAGCTGTTTAACCTTCAAACCCGGTACCAAAGGCTTTCCTGGGTCTCTGGCTTGCAGACAACTAATGGAGGGACAGCTCAGCCTCCATGATTGCATTAGCCAATACCTTATCGTAAATCCCTTTATATATTGATATATTTTAATTTGTAATTATCCAATTTGTCATCCAACTCTTGTCTATGCGTGTGTCTATCTATATCTATATCTATATCTATATAATATATATGTATCTAACTATATCTCTATGTCTCTGTTGATGTACCTATCGATCTATTGATCTATGTATGTCCTCTTTTGTTCTGTTTCTCTGAAAACCCTGACTACTTTGTGAATGTTAAAATCTAGAGAAAGCATTACTGTAAAGATATAAGTGTGAAATTCATCAAAACATAAATGATAATCGAAGAAATGCCGGAGGAAGAAACAATTCATGGGGAGAGTATGTGGAAGTAAGTAGAAATGAGACTAGAAATGAGCATAAGAGACAGACAATTAAATGGTTACCCACAAACATTTTACCTACTCTAGTGGAAATATTTACAGATGTTAGAGCTGTAAGGAAGAGGCAATTGCTTATCTTGTCTGGGCAGATCACAGATGGCTGTAAAGGGAAATTATGCTCGAACATAGTTGGAAGGTTGACTGAAAAATCACCAAATGAAATGGCAGAGGAATTAAGCAGTGTGTTAGGTAGGAATGGTGCAGGAAAGACTGTTAGCTCTGCAACTGAATTTGCTGTTTCTTTCATAACCTGGAATTGTCACTGGGAGAAGGTTGCCCAGCCAAAAAATACAGTCCCCAGACACATGTCTTGTGACCTCATGCTTACCAATGGGAAGTGAGCTTAAGGGATGTATGTCACTTCCGGGCCAGAATTTGAGGAAGTATGTTGTTTTGGATTTGTTTGTTTATTTGTTTGTTATTATTGCTGCTGCTGTTTGTCCATTGTTCTATCTTGGTTAGGAGAGAAATCTGAGAGTCTGGGAATGGGAATCACCACATGACATAATTCCTGTGCTAACTAGGGACATCCTCAGTGACAGGTTCATGAAGAAGAAGTGAAATTCTGTTTTGGTAAGCCAGGAACATTTTATGACTCATTTGTAGCGGGTAGGACATGGTCCTCTGCAGCTATACTCCATTGTTTTAGGTTAGGGTAGAGGGTATTCAAGAAATCTGGGACATGAGATTGAGAGTTTGCAGGCATCAGATGCCCAGGGTTTGACTTGCTTCAGATTGAACTCCACACATTTTCTTAAAGACAAGTAGTAAATTGGCAAGATCAAATCTCTCTTTTGAGAAGCACAGAAAATCATTTTATTGCCTTTTAGCCCACTTTCCCTCCCCCATGAACACAGACTATCATTACAAATGCAGTCTTTTTGCATGCATTTGCCACTCATGCCTATGTCATTTTTATCTTCGTCTACCTCTATTATCCTTTTGCAGAAAGTGAGAGTCTTTTTTAAAAATGCAAGAAAACCTACCATGAACTTCTAATCACCCCCAGATTCGCAAGCTTATATGCTGCAGAAGTTTGATTTATTAAATGGTAGGATGATAGCTCTTTTTTCCCCCCACTGAACTTATTAGCGCATGGCTCACACTGTGAATAAGAAAGTAATGAGTGAAATGGAACCATTTGATATCTCTATTGTGTGCGTTGGTAAGTGAACAGGAAGAAAGGAGAAGACCTTCAAGCATCTTAGCTACATTTTGTACAATGGGACACAGTACATAAGGACTCCTTGTTGAACTGTAATTATAACAGAGCCACCTCTACAAACATGGATACAGGGGAAACTAATTAGGCACCGACAATAGGCAAATAATATTCTCTTAATTAGATCTTCTGTTGGAAATGCTGCTTTGTTCCTGCTACTCCAGCGTGAATGACATTTGAATCATAACAGTGTCTCACAGAAGGGCCTTTCAGGGATGCAAAAGACAGACGCCGTGTTGCAGTCCATGAATGCCTTTTCAAATCTTTGCTAATCTGAAGTCAATGAAATGCAGTCCCCCAAACAGCTGCTTTTGCTGATTTGTATACTCGCATAATTAGAGCTGGAAGTGTTCAGTCTGCACATTTTTAGTATTCATATATTTTGATAGTTCTTTTGTCGCATAGTATTTTTCCGTAGCTGGTTATTATCTTGTGGTTGGAATGCTCAACATTGGGTTAGGGTGAGGGGTCTAGAGGGCAAGTGCAAGTTGATGGTTTATCGGTTCCAACCATTCCCCATCCTTAAATCAGTCAATCCCCACCCCCATCTTCCCTCCCTCCCTTCTTCTCAATTATTTCTATTTAGCATATACATGAGAGAAGAAATGAGAGAAGAGAAAGTTCTGCTGAGAAGGTCTGCTGTTGTGTGAGGTGCACCCATGAGGAGGGGGCGGTAGATCAGGATTTATCATTATGGAGATGATGACGATGCAGACACTTCCCTCTAACCCTTGAAACAGCCACTGGAACATGTGCTCAGACACTTGCAGGAAGATGTGTGATGGCCATGGCCATATCCTGCGCATAATAAACACACATGTCACTGTGGACCAGAAAGCAGAGGTATGCTACCTATTTTGATTAAAATTGGATTAAACAGGCATGTATTAAACAGCTGAGGTCCTTTGTGAGTAAAATTCTGATAAGTAGTTTTATGATAAAATTTCTTATCTCAAAGAATAAGAAACAATGGCAATTTTTACCTGATAGTCAGATCCTAAAAATTCAATTTTAAATGAATGTATACACATGCCTCAGATCTCAGCAAAGATGTATAAAAATATAATATTCTGAAATTCACAAAATAATTTCCACTTTTGCTTCACCTTAATAGTGACTGGTCCCATACAGTAAGTATATATCTAGAAAGCTTTAACAGTAGAAACTGAATACATTTGAGAGTAAGACGGAAGCTAATAGCCTAAATGAATCCCTAAAAATATATTTTTTAGATTTTTACTTAAATATTGTAAGCTGCAGAGTTGTTATCTATAATATTGTTACAATAAAATGTCAGGTATTGCCCTGGCTGGTGTGGTTTGGTTGTTTGGGCATCATTCCTTGCACCAAAAGGTTGCTGGTTTGATTCCCAGTCAGGGCTCTATTCCTGGTGGGGGGCATGCAGAAGGCAGCCTACTGGTGTTTCTCGCTCTCTCTCCCTCCCTTCCTCTCTCTCTAAAAATCAATAAACGATTTAAAAACATGCCAGGTAGTTATTATAATGATAAATGACATGATGTTTATGAGGTTAAGTGGACTTTTTCACAGAGTATGCATTAAATAATTTTTTTACATTAGGCATCATTCTAAGGTCTTTGATGGACATAAAATTAAGTAAGATGTACTACATATGAACCACTGAATTTTTATTTTATAATTTTTATAAAACATAGCACGTTCATATAGTTTGAGGAACACGCATAGATAGATTAATATCTAGATAGTGAAACACATAGAGTGAGGTGTACTATGAAAATATAGGGGTAGAATAGGTTCTATCTGCCTGGGATGAGGTTTGATTTGGGCAGTTTCATGTAAAAAGGCTTTTCGTTTTGTAAAGTATTTTGTCAGCTGGAGAATTTTCTCTGTAAAATGTTAAACTAATTATTTAAGGTGGGGCGAGTATTCCAGTAATGGCAATTGTCTGATTTCATATGCGACTGCATTAAGCTATTTCCATGGCCAGTAAAATATTTTCTTCAAAAACATGCAAATATATCACATATTATATAGACGGACATACTTGAGGATTGTTGCAGCCCAACATTTGAATATTTGGGTAGGCTGGATAGTATTAAGTAATAAAAATGGATTCAAATACTGATAGGCCATATTCTATCATTTTGCATTTGGGCTAATAGATTTTTTTGAATGTTACAAATAGCTTTCCTCCCTCCCTTCCTACTCCCTCCCTCTTTCCTCACTCCTTTTCTTTCTTCTTTTGTACCTTCCTTTCTTTCAACAAATATTTACTCAGCATCTCCCCTGAACTGGGCACTTTCCAAGAATATGAATGTGAATAAACCAAAACACTTCTTTCTCAGGCACTCCCAGTCCATTGGGAATGAGGCATGTAAACACAGACACTGAAATTAATGTAAAAATGGCACATTGGGACAGGACTGACGGATGCGGGGGTCTTGGAAGACAGTATGACTACTCCAAGTGACAAGGACGTTCCCGGCCGAGGGCACACACACCAGCACTGTAAGGAAGAGCGCAGAGCCCACACTGGCCTGGGAGACATAAGGTTGGGATATAAATGCTGCCTGTCTCCACTCTCAGCAGGCCTTCCCACTGCCTCCTGCTGCTCTCATCTATTTTCCTGCATTGCAGCCCCCCTGCTCTCCCCAACCTGCTACTCCATCCCATTCCCCCGCCTCCACCTCCTCACCTCATGTCCCAAACACATGGGCATGAGAAATCAGTAGGGGAGCATGTAGCAGTTCGGGAAGGGGCGGGGTAGTGAGGGGGTGGCAGGCGAGGTGAAGGGCACAGCAAGGACAAGCATCGGGGGCTGCAAACCCCTTGACTGCCTCCTTCACCTTGAAACCTTTCTTGCTGTTCCATGGCCAACATCCCGTTTTGCCCCATGATTTTGACTGATAGCAGCCTGAGTGCTGATTCGCAGGAAATACACAAAGCAGATTGTCAAGTTCCATAAGGAGAGAAGGAACACAAAAGAATCGCAGCTGATTTACGAAGGAAAGAGAAAATGTTGGGGGGAAAGGATCCCGAACAGACATCCAATCAAGATCTGAATTCACAGGCCCTCCGCAAGCAATCACCACCAGGTGATGCTAATTAGCAAGAACCATGCACAGGTGCTACCCTCCAAGAGCAAGAAATAAAAATAAATTAACATCCAGCTTCAACAGACCTGCCTGTACCTCACCCACTTGCCCCGACATCTGCCACTTTTAACTGCGCCTTGTTTAGTGTCTGCTGTGCTATATGTGGAAACCACGGTGGTTATCTGGAAAATGTTCCTTCCTCCCTAAATGTAAATACCCAAAGAGTCATCATCCATCCGTCCATTTGTACATCCACGTGTGCACTGACTGTCATTCAGTGACTATCTCATTAGCATCTACTCCGAGTCAGACACTGTGCGTGGCACTAGGAATATGGTAGTAAAATACCAAAAAAAAAAAAAAAAATTTAAATCCTGGTTTTGCTTTGATGGACTTACAGTCTTTGAGGAGAGAAACACATCAATTGTAAGTTATATAATTAGGTGACTATAGTTTTTCTGTCCCCAGCAGATGAAATGTGTAGGGTGGTATAGAAACATGTAAACACAGAGACCAGACCATCTATTCCATAAGGGATCGAGTTGGTCGCTAAAACATGAAGAGGGTGGTAGCATGAATTTTGGACCAAAGAAGTCAAAAAAATTGTGCAGCATTGAAAACGAAGCAAAACCAAACCCTGGAAGGCTTGCATGACCGGAACTCAAATAGGTCATGAGGCTTATTACGTAAGACTGTTATATAGGTTTCAAAGCCTGTTAGAGAGCTCATATTTGAAGTATTTTAAAGCAAGAGCCCAGTATCTGATTCTCAGGAGCCTGCTGACTGGAATAGAGCATCCTTGTCTTCTGTGATATATAATGAATTCAGAGTCATCTATCCAAATTTGAGGATCTAAACATTGGTACATTAGGGGAATTTTCTCTGTAAAATTTAACTTATTATTTAAAGATACGATTCTATATTTATCAGATCATTTAACAAGTAAAACTGCAAGCTGTAATATAGGCTGTTGTGATACTCAAGGGAGTCGAACTCACTAAAGAGGTAAGAGTAGGTTGAACTAGGACAGGGTGGGCAAACTTTTAGACTCGAGGGCCACAATGGGTTCTTAAACTGGACCGGAGGGCCGGAACAAAAGCATGGATGGAGTGTTTGTGTGAACGAATATAAATCCAAAGTAAACATCATTACAAAAAAGGGGTTGGGTTTTTTTTTTTTTTTAGTTTTATTCATTTCAAACGGGCCGGATCCGGCCCGCGGGCCATAGTTTGCCCATGGCTGAGCTAGGAGAATACCACTGAGAAGAAATAGGAGGAGAAGAGAGCTCTGGTCCTTCCTCATGAACTGGCTGGGCTCCATCAGTGTTCACACACTGCCTCGCCTATTTTATTCGCTGGTACTTCATGTACAAGCGCCAGCCAGAACTTAGCCGGTGGTGCGAAAACATCAGCAACAAACATGGCAGAATTCTCGATTGTTTTCCCAAATGGAGGTGTCAGAGTTTGTTCTCTTTTGTGAACCAACCCATCACTTGTGCCCCTAATGAGCTCTACCTGAAAATTGGACGTAAAACTCCCATGTTTCCCAAAGTGTGGTGCCAAAGTCGTGATTTAGATGGGAGAGCTTTTTGACTCATAAGCATAGCACTCACTAACGCTAAATCATGGTGAACGACTCCCATTCCAATTATATTTTACTCTTGATTAGAAAATCATGTCAATGGTGATAACATGTCTCAAACACCTAACGGTTTCTAAGCTCCCTTTAAAGGCACCTGTACCTTCATAGATGGTGTCAAGCTCAGAGCTTTCCCATGGGGATCAGTGTTCCTTAAGAATGTCATCATGTTGCGTTCCCTTTATAGTATGAATAGCTATGGTATCTTTCTATTTCTGGCAAATTGGTTTTACATATATGGTAGTAACGGATGCAAATTAAAATACTTTTAAATTAATAACATAACTAAATTACTTTTAATTTAAAATAAATCTTAAATAATTTAGATATATTAGATATGCATATATAAGGAAGAGTTAAAAAGGTGATGAAGGTTGAAAGAATTTGTTTTGCCCGGCTGGTATGGCTCACTGGTTGGGCGTTGACCCATGAACCAAGAGGTCACTGGTCCAATTCCCAGTCAGGCACATGCCTGGGATGTGGGCTTGATCCCCAGGAGGGGGCGTGCAGGAGGCAGCTGATAAATATTTCTCTCTCATGGATGTTTCTATATCCCTCTCCCTTCCTTTCTCTATAATCAATAGAAACATAGTTTAAAAAATTGTTAATAGACAAAGATTATGACCTTTGGAGTTTGAAAATTGGTTTTATCATTTACAAATTGTGCAACCCTGGGCAAAGTCACTTAACCTGAGTCTCAGTTTGTGATTCACTATTAGAGGAATTACAGTGTTTCTGACTTCATGAGTGTAGTATGAGGGGCAAATAAGTCTAACATGTAATCAAAACCTAGTATAAAGGTCAATGTAGTTGAAAATAAACAGATAACAAAATTATAGAGGGAACAAACCCTACGTGATGAAAGATGAAAAGCAGCAGCGGATCCTTTGGCCGTATTCAAGGCACACAATACAAAAGGGAAAAATATTTTAGAGAGAAAAACAAAACAAAACAATGAAAAAACAGAGTCAGCACCAGATGCAACACAATTGAACTGAATAGTCCCTAGTGTTTCAAGAAAATCCTCGCTCACAATTACCCAAACAAATCCATTGGCTTTGAAATCCAGAGAGCTTTAAACTAAAGCACACATCTCTTTAGGGCCTCTTAAACTATTTTTATTGATTTCTAAATTTTATACACCCAGCAACACCAGTAACACATATCAGCAAGACTGCTCACTGAAAGTCAGATTGTTCCTACAATCTACCAACTCCACCATTCAGTTCAGTGCGGCCTCATTCATTCTAGAAATCATGGGGGTGGCCAGTGTCTACCACATACTGCATGAGCTAGGGAATGCGGACCAGTGAAGATGGATACAGCTCATGTCCTCACCACATTTACAGCTTCCAGCAGCATTTATTTGGTTAAGTGCTAAGCATCCTGTGATAAAAAAAAAAAATCCTATTTAATATCCAAGACCATGTTATTCTTCCATTTGTTAATTGACTGGATTAGCAAACACATTATGTATTTAGCAAACAGTAGGTGCATGCTCTGTGGCAGATAGATTGAGGGTCACTGGGTTGGATTCTAGAAAGAACCCGACTGGTTCCTTGCAGAACTGTAAATACAGTGCCATGGGAGCAAAGGGGAGGCCGAGATCGGTTCCCAGTTTTTCAGCAAACATCACTGTCAGATGACCAGCACATGTAGGCCTGGATCCGGCTCCACTTTGAGGTGGAGAATTCTTTTTGAGTGGGTCTGAGCTAAGCCTGGGGCTTTCAGAGCTGGGTAAGGTTCACATGATGGCTTCAAAGAGAGCTCTTATACTTGAGGAACTTCCTTTCCCCCCCAAATGTCTATACTCACCCTTTGAGTCATGTATACAGGGTGGGGCGAAAGGAGGTTCAAAGTTGTGAGTACTCGAAAGTTCATTTGTGTATTATTATTGATTAACCCTTGCAAACAAGTGAGGCAAATGAAATCAAAGAAAAATGTAATCCGTTTCCTTCTTACCAGGCCTTGGTGCTCTGGCTATCATTCTAGGCTCCAGGAAGTAGGATGGCCTTCTGCTCTCCCTGGCTCTGGCTCTGGCTTTCCATGCCCATTGTGATTCCTGTGTGTTGTTACTGCTGCTGAAGTCTCTCCATTATTAATAGTTGTGATCCTGCCTGGCTGGTGTGGCTCAGTGGTTATACGGCATTGACCCATGAACCAGATATACCAGTATCTGCAGCATCTTTAGAACAAACTGACCCAGATAATTGATTCATTCACTTCTTCTTCAACACCACCAATGCAATTTATCTTTCTAAAGCTCAACTCTTTTTTTTTTACCATTCCCTATCTAAAAAGCTGCAATATGACCTTTTTTTGTTGTTTAAGAAAAATAGACAATTTCCAAGTAGCATTGAAAGCCATCTATAGTCCAACATCATTTTGATTGTTAGCATTTTTCACATATAAAAAATGTCTTAATATATTTATTTACCTCCTTCTTTCTTTCTGTGGGCTACTCTTTAAAAATATATTTCTCTTTACTTCAGAGAGGGAGGGAGAGAGAGATAGAAATATCACTGATCAGAGAGAATCATTGATCAGATACCTCCTGCACGCCCCCCACTGGGAATAGAGCCCGCAGCCCGGACATGTGCCCTGACCTTCTGGTTCATACAGGTCAACACAACCACTGCACTACACCAGCCGGGCGTGTGGGCTACTTTTAGAAGATAATTTCCATGTAAATTATTTCATTACATTATTTTACATGAACGCAAAATGTTGAAGATGAAGATTAGAGGGAAAGTTGACAACCTGTAAACTTATATGAAATATCTCAATGTAATATTATAGTGATATAGAACAGTCAACATTTTTAAATGGATGCATTATGCAGTTTTAAAACAGTTGAGGTGATCAAATCAATGCAAAAATAATAGAATTCAGAATTGTCAGAAGGACGAGAGAAGGGATGCTGCATTTTAGAATTGGACCTGTGTCTTCCCGCAGATTTCTTTTCCTAACTTGCTTGTCCTCCCTGCCTAGACAGTCAAATACTCCCTGTATTTATAGGACACTTGTAAAGCACTTAACACAGAACAGTATGCAAATTCACACTAAATAATGCATAATGCTTACAGGAATCTGTTTCCCAACTTGCTGCAGCCATCATCACATACAAGGAAAATAAGGACAACCAGAAGTAAAAAACAGCTGCATGTTGTTGTTTCTTTAAAGCTAAGCTGGAATAATGTGCATCTTTAATGTTGTAGACATACATGCCATAGCTAGAGGGTCTACTTATTTCATTTAACTCATTTAATTCACGTCGATATGGAGGGCAAGTGGAAGTTTCAGGAGAATAATCAATGTAGCGGGTTCTTGTTTCATCTATTTTTTCAAGGAATTGTGTAGTGGAACAATGATGTATCTTTAATGAGATGAGTTCATCAGTGTAAGTTCTTGATAGGCACTTTGATAAGAGCTAATGAAGAGTTCGTTGGTGCCATGCAAACACGACCTCTCACCTTTGAGTGAGAGGGACTGAGACCTTCCTCAGAAGTTAGAGGACAGTTGTTTATGGTTCTCTCCTTCACAGAAGGAGTATGAATGGAGCACTTACCCTGTCCCAGGCACTGTGAATGGGATGTGGGATGTACGGTGGGTAGAATGGAACACGTTCCTTGAGGCCATGAGCTTATGCTCTCGGTCAGGAGAAACATATCGATGTATGAAAAGTGAAGCGCTGTGCTATCCATGAGAGGAAGGTAGTTCTCTTAGAACCTATGCCACTACCTGTTTGACACAAGGAGTCCCAGAAAGCATCCTCAAGGGAGGGAAACTGGCTGAAATCTGCAAAACGAAAACTTACACAGAGAAGGGTGGTAGATAAGGATGGTGACGTACATTGAGTAATGGCCCTAAATGTGGTCACATACAAATTCCTGGAACCCGCAAATAGGTTACTATACTTGGCAAAGAGGATGAAGCAAGCGATGAGGCAGGCAGGCAGAGTGGTTAGGGGCAATCAGGCAGACAGCCAAGCAGTTAGGGGCATCATGCACGCGAGTTGTTGGGGCGATGAGGCAGGCAGGCAGAGTGGTTAAGGGCGATGAGGCAGGCAGGTGAGTGGTTAGGGATGATGAGGCAGGCAGGCAGAGTGGTTAGGGGCGGTCAGGCAGGTAGGCATGTGGTTAGGAGTCAGTGGTCCGGAATTGCCAGAGGGATGTCTGGGTCCATGAACCCACTCCCTTCCTATGGAAGGTGTTCACATATAAGAGCCCAAACACTCTAGTTTGGTGTATTAGCGTCCGCTCCCCAAATTTGTCACTTTCTAGTTTAGCTTAGAGCAGTGGTTCTCAACCTTCCTAATGCTGCGACCCTTTAATACAGTTCCTCATGTTGTGGTGACCCCCAGTTTCATTGTTACAAATTGAACATAATTAAAGCATAGTGATTAATCACAAAAACAATATGTAATTATATATGTGTTTTCCGATGGTCTTAGGTGACCCCTGTGAAAGGGCTGTTCCACCCCCAAAGGGGGTGCGACCCACAGGTTGAGAACCACTGGCTTAGAATAATGCCCACATTCCCTTGTAGATTAAAACACTAAGGATTCAAGTGGGGACAGTTTTTTATGTCATAAGATTTGTGAGAGGATTAAATGAAAAATAATATGTCAAATTAATAGCACAGGAATCTGGCAGGATTGCAAACTAAGTTAACAATTCCCTCCAGGAAAAAAAAAAATTCACTGAGGAGTTGAATAAGTAGCAAGAATAAAAAAGGTGAATGCATGTTTGAGTTCAACAACGGAAAGCAAACGATGGGGAGAAAGCTAAGCAAGATGGCCGAATAAGACTCCCCTAATTTGCATCCTCCCTCAACACCAAATTGGTACCATTCATGGAGAACAGTGCATTGTGGGAGCTTTGGGATCCAGGTGGGAGACTGGGAGGCTCAGTGGATTAGGAGACCTGGAAGGGCCCTGTGGAGAAGGCAGCCTCACCTAGGCGGCTGCTTGCTGAGTCCGTTTCCGGCTGCAGAACCAGAAGCAGCTCTGTTCCCTGGTGACTGTGTCACAGCTCTGTTTCACTAGGTTCTGCCACCAGCACCAGGTGGCAGGAGGCCCTGGAGGAGTCACGCCCACTGGTGCATCAGGTAATAGGCACACCGAGCTCCCTCCCAGCTGTGCAATCGGAAATGGCTGGTAAACCAGCTCTAGTCTCTCCTAGGAGCCCCTGGAGGCAAACCCACCAAAGTCAGACTGTGGAATCCTAAAGGGCCCCTTAACTGAGCCCCTGCCACTGCCAGTCCCAGCCGCACTCAGTAAAGAGCCCTGTGGCCCCGGAGCCCTGCAGGAGACACTTCCTCTGTGTCCCCAGCGCTCCTTAAGGAGCCCTATATACAGCGGCAGCTTGTCACAGCCACACTCGGCCGGCCGGCCTGAGAGTCTAGGTCCCCAGCCGCAGACATCCTCGTCCTTCCCTGTCTCAGCAGATGCTGAAATGGCCTGATGCTCGGCCCTGGCCAGCCAGCAGCCCATTTCACCCAGGGCTCCTCCAGGAGACACGCCCATCTCCAGCGCCAGGTCTGCACACCTTGGTCTTGGCTGTGGAACCAGAAACAGGTCCTTAACAATACTGGATCAAACACTGGAAAGTTGTGAAGAGTAAATCTTGCGTGTTCTCACTACTAGTGAACACATCTAGCACATAGCACAATGACAAATGTTGTTGTTGTCACTGTGGTGGGCACATTTAACCAACATGGCCCCATTTTCTCGTTAGGTTCAAGATTAGGATGACACAGGACAGGAGATGCAGCAGGGGCTGCAGCACAACCCCACGAAGAGGCCGGGCCAGGCAGGCACCCGTGCGCACTTTTCCTGCTCCTTCACCCACACTGGAGGTTTGTGGCTGTCGCACAGGGAAGTCAAGGTGGATCGCCTTGACACCAAAGAGCCACAGCGTTGGCATCCCGCCAGTCTTTCCTATTCTGGTGCCACAAGAAATCAGGGTCTGGAGGCCAACTCACAGTTTCCCCATCAACAATGTTGTCCAACAGACCAGGGCCTTCGGAGTAAGCAAGACAAACGCACGATTCCACGTTTATCTTTGTGTCTTCCAAGGAAACAATACTGTGAGAAGACAGAGCCACGGTCATTTTCCCATTCACACCTAAAGCAACTCAGACTGCATGTTTATACTTTCCTTTTAAAACTCGTCCACACGTGAGATGAAGTAATCTGGGACCTGGAAGAATATTGCCATAACCTGCAAGACCAGACTGGAATAGAGAGCGTGACTTTGCTGCACCAGTTAATAGTTTTTTTAAGTGTGTTAGGAAAAGGAAAATAGAATTTTGTATCAGAATCCCAACATATTTGGGTTAGGGTTTATTACGTTTTTAATGATGAATATTTATTTGTCTAGGAAACTATTGCATCTATAATTCTGAAACTATAGGCTGGCTTCAATAGTCCGTGTCAATCTCTTTCTCATCTTATGCATATCTAAGTTCCAAGGTCGAAAACCCTGCAAAGCATCTGTAATATGTCACAGAAATGGGTAAACATCACTGTACAATCAGCCTACGTAAGGGCCTTGCTTCATATCTCTCATCCATACCTCTATTCCTAACACCCAGCTGAGTGCCAAGATCATGCCTAACACTGGTTAAACTGACAGCCTCTGCGAATATCACTTTATGCTCCTTGGATGTGGGTGGAGGAGAAACATCCAATGACTGTAATCCTAGAAAAAACAGTTACTGTAGCTTAAAACCTGGTCCCTGAGAGACGTCTTAGTTTCCTAGCACTCCTGTAACAAAGTGTACAAACTTGGGTAGCACAACACAACAGAAATATATTATCTCGTAGCTCGGGAAGACAGAAGTGCAAACTCAGGATGCTGGCAAGGGTGGTTCCTTCTGCAGGGCTTAGAGGGAGAGTCTGTACGGGCTCTCGCCTAGCTTCATGTGCTGACTGACACTCCTTAGCATTCCACAGCTTATAGCTGCATAACTCCGCAGGGATGGCTGGGTCGTGTGGTAGCCCTATTTGTAATTTTTCGAGGAACCTCCATCGTGGCTGTACCAGTTTACAATCCCACCCACAGTGCACCAGGGTTCCCTTTTCTTCACACCCTCACTATCCCTGGGTCTGTTCTTCCATCAGGGGATACAAGATGATAATTCCAATATCTTAAATGGTAGAGAGAATTAAAGAATGTTGTTGCAGACTCGCTCTTTCTCTCTCACCTCCCCTGTCCTAAATATCTATCTTCATCTTTATTTATTTTACTGTTTACTATGGGGAATATTTTCCCACATAGTTCCATGACCCTCATTCCTCAAGCCACTCAGGTGTCTGCACAAATATTACGTTAGCAGGTTGTACTCCTTTCTCCTTCCTCATATGTTTATAGCAACTTGCCAGTCATTATTTCATATTTATTTTCAAAATATGAAACATCATGTGTTTGCTTATTTATATGTTACGTATTACTTATTCATTATTTGTCAGCCCCACAAGAATGCAAATATTCAAACATGCATACCTACAAGCAAATATTACATGCAAATAAGTATTAGGCCTTTTGTAGACCTTGCCTTGGGGGCAAATGAACACAAAGACGACACTGTGGCCAGTATTGTTTTCTAAGCATTTCTATGAATTAAATATGAGCTTTCTAGTTTGCAAAATAAAAATACTAAAACCTGTTTATAAATTAATTTGGATATTAGGGAATTTTCAGAGTCATGACATATGATTTCTTTTTTTATATAAATACTAGAGGCCCAGTGCATGGATTCATGCACACGGAAAGGAAATTAATTAGAAGAAATATTTTAGAGGCTGGAGAGTGACCGCAGGAGATTAGCCGGCCGGGGAGGGATCCTGGAGGGCTCCAGGATATGTCCT
This sequence comes from Myotis davidii, assembly GCF_000327345.1. Taxonomy (NCBI): domain Eukaryota; kingdom Metazoa; phylum Chordata; class Mammalia; order Chiroptera; family Vespertilionidae; genus Myotis; species Myotis davidii. Next base: position 96,856 of record NW_006289127.1, read on the forward strand.
GCCATCTAGCTCAGTCCCAATGGCCGGACCCCAGCAGCAAGCTAATCTACAGGTCAAAGCGTCTGCCCCCCGGTGGTCAGTGCACATCATAGTGACTGGTTGAATGATCCAAGGAAAGGTCAGACACTTAGCACATTAGGTTTTTATTATATAGGAGTTTTTTTATTGCCATCAGAGAGAAAGGGAGAGGGAGAGAGAAAGAAATATCAATGATGAGAGAGAATCATTGATTGGTTGCGTTCTGCATGCCCCTCCCTGGGGATCCAGCCTGCAATCTGGCCCTGACCCAGAATGGAACCCTGGCCTTCTGGTTCATAGATTGATGCTCAACCACTGAGCCACACAGGCCTGGCAATGACATACAATTTCATTTAGCCTAAATAATTTCATAGGATATAGGCTTTTAATGCATTTATTATGAATTATTAAAATTGTTATAATTTTAATAAGGGGGCTTTGCTTGCAAAATTTATTTAATCTTTCCCAGTAATTGTTTGTCATTGTTCATTAACTGATCAATCTCTCTCAATTACTGGACAAAGTCATGTGGAAACTTTTATACTTGGAACAAATATACGAAGTCCAAAATATACAGTAGATTGGGCTGTGCAATAAGGGACGTCTGCTGGATTATAAATGGTTACAAATATTTCTCTCCCCCTCTGAGACTGAAGTTTCCAGATAACTTAATGCAGGTGTGTGAGCTTAAAAAATAATTTTAGTCTCTCTCCACCTGCGATGACCTGCCAGGCACATAAGCAGACGGTGGGTGGAAGTCTCCAATAGGACCCAGAGCAAGAGGCAGCAGCTGGGTTGCAGCGTTTGGACTATCTGGGGAGGCGAGGGTGTGCGAGTCATCCGGCCTGGCCTCCATGCGTAAGCATAGGAATATTTTTAGCGGGGGATGCGCATGAAAGAGCAGAAAGTGATCTGCGTTTTGACACCTGCCTGGTTGCTATTAGTGTCATTTCTATATGAAGGGGGCATTTTCCCAGGTGGAGGGAGAGGGAAGTGGAGGGATCAGACTCATTTACATTTACTCATCTTCTCTTGATTTGCCTTGTCTGCTGCGTTCACTTGACCTTGCGCCAGTCATCAAACTCTATAGGTAGGCAGAGCAGCAGCTATTTACCGAAATGAGAGGCAGGCAAATTAGATCTCGGAGGAGTGCGTGGGAACCTATTTAAATATTGTTTAAAGGTTTTGGAAAATAAACGTAATGTACCTAACTAATGCGATGTGCTGTTTCCAGAAGGAATAGAAGGTCAATTGTATAGACTTTGAATTCAGACACACCCATGTTTTTAATACTAGCCCTGCTGATGATCTCTGCCATTGGCTCCTGCTCCTAAATCTCTCCAAATATTACATAATTATCACAACAACCCCAGGGGATTGGCATAAAGATTTTTCCCTGTGTGTTTTTTTTTTAATGACTACATTAAAATACTTGCATTTAGATGATTGATCATGTGATTTAAAAAATTTAGCAAATGCTCCTTAAACATAAACTGGGTTATATAGAGTTAGGTAGACAAGAGTGACAAAGATGAATAAAATTCAGTTTCTGACCTGGAGAAGCTAACTGTTGAGTGGGGAAAACTCCTCTAGGCAGGTGATTTGCCAGCTGGCAACTGTATCAAGAGTTGGAACACAGGGTGACATCCTAACCTCATCTGCGACCTCATGGGGTGAGGAGAAAGCTCCACCTTGAAAAATTTGTAGGATTTCACCACATTGGATGCTCTCCTGGGTACTAGCTTGTTTCTGGAAAAAATAAAAAATCTGAATTTGAGTTAAAAAACAAAAAAGCAAGAGAAAAATGGTCATCAAATAGAACCAAGGGATGGCGTTTTATGCGATTACTACACAGGGTGGTGCAGAATGCCAGAGAGAGGAGAGCTCTAAGGCACCCAGCACCCTGAACAAGAACCCAGGGGCCCGCTTTCCGTGCAGAGCTTCTCATCCCATTGATCCCCGGTGCGCCACGCAGCGGGGCGGCGCGGGGCAGCAAGTGCGCAGGGCGGGCGCCGCACGCTTCGGGGACTTAATCATACAACCTCCTTCATTACTCACGCCATCCCGGCTCTCAATACTGCAGCCGCGCCGCCCTGACTCTGGCTGTTTAAGATCCTGTCAATCTCCGGCCGCGATCTTGCCAGGCAAATGCACTCAGAGCTCTGTCCAGGCGGTGTTATCTCTGCTGATAACATTGCAGCCTTCGCACACGAGGAGATCTGGGGAGAAAACTCATTCCAGCCCTTTCGTTCTGGCATTCCCTTTGCAAAAGGCCAAGGTTCCCCCTTGCGATGAGTAAGCGCCGGGGTGGAAATGCAGTCTTCTACTTTGGTCCAGAATCCAAAGAGCTGACTTTTATTCTTCCAAGGACAGATTTTGGCCTTAGGCGCGGAATGATACCATTATAGTCATGACATTAACCAAGGGGCGTTATTGACTATCTCCCTTGTGCATTAGGCCTCGCTATCCACACTCTGCGATCCTCGCAGCAACACCCTGAATTCATTATCGCCCCTGTTTGCTAAGAAGAAGAAAATATGTTCGGAGGAGTTCAGGGAATCGCCCAAGCAGACACTCCTACTGAAAGAGAAGCGCGATTTAAAACCCGGAGTGCATGACGCCAGTAACTCTAGGGCATTCCACTTAGAAAGGGATTCTTAGTAAATTCCCCAGATGATCATTATTGGCGTGGAGGTAAGATTTCTGCTAGGTTACTGACCTTTAAAACTAGAGATAAAATGACTCTCTCTCCTGAAAAAGTGATACATTCACTTTACAGAGCCCTGACCGGTTGCTCAGTGGTTAGAGAGTCAGTCTGCGGACCTGGGTTCGATTCCGGTCAAGGGCAGGTACCTGGGTTGCAGGTTCAATCCCATCTCTTTGGGACTTCAATGGGAGGCAACCAATCAATGTGTCTCTCTCAGGTAGATGTTTCTCTCTTTTTCCTCTCTCTCTCCTCCTCCCCCCCTCCCTTCCACTCTTTCTAAAAATCAATGGAAAAAATATCCTCATCCCCTGGAGGATTAAAAACAAACAAACAAAAAAACAACAACACCTCACTTTAAAGAATCCATACACACAATGGAATATTACTGAGTCTTTCTTTCATAATTAGGTTAAGGTGCCCCTTTCCTATGTCTTCATAACAACATTCATTTATCCAGCCATTTATTCATTCAACAAATATTTCTAGGAAACCCATTATATGCCAGCCACTGTTCCACACACTGCTGTATTAGCCAATGAGATATAGTGCCTTCTCTCACATAGACAAGCAGATGCATAAACATGATTGTTTTTCTATCAAATGCTTTCAAAACAATAAAACAAAGCGATAATGAATAACCAAGGGAAGAGGCAGAGTTTGCTTCATGTGGGGTGGCCAGGGATCCGGCCTCTGAGGAACTAAGGTTTGCGCTGGGATCTGAGTGTGAGGAACGAGCCCACCATGGGGGGAACTGGGGAGCAATGCCCCCGACAGAGGGGAGAGCAAGAGCTAAAGCTCTAGGGTGGCGATGCTTGGCAAGCTCATGGAACTGACACAAAGCCGGCGTGGGCTCCTGCTGAGGTGCCACACACTGAGATCCCTTCGTGATTAGGTAAGAGTCATAAGCTCTGCGTGTCTCTGTGCTATTTAGAGCTTCAAATCTTCAGTAGCCATACAAATACTTACTGGGGAAAAAATGGAATAAGTGTTTATTGTTTATATCCCCTTCTGTGGTACAAGCTCCTTTGGGTCAGGGACCTTAGTTATACCGCATCCTTTAAAAAATTTTTTTCGTTGTTGATTTCAGAAAGGAAGGGAGAGGAATAGAGAGATAGAAACGTCACTGAAGAGAGAGAATCATTGATGGGCTGCCTCCTGCATGCCCCACACTGGGGATCAAACCCACAACCCAGGTACGTTCCCTGACTGGGAATCAAACCGTGACCTCCTGGTTCCTAGACTCAACCACTGAGCAACACTGGCTGGGCTCTATTGCATCTTTGATGGCTATGACCAAACTTGACACAAAGAAGATACCCAGTAAATATTTTTTTAAAAAGTGAATGGTTAGAAAAATGAATGAATGATATGGACATAATTGAAACATTAAATCTTATTGGTGGTGATATTATATTTCTAACTGTAAACGAATCTCTAAAAAGTGTCACAGGCCCTTCACCAGGCCCCACTTTCTAACAGCAGGAAATAACATGAGAAAGAAACTAGACTGTGCTCATTACCCTTCATCTCATTCTCACCTCATTGACCAAGGACGGGGTCTCCGACTCTGGGGAGTCCGTTGTTTGTGATTATGTGTACTTCCAGGTGGCACTGTCAGGAACCTTGGGGGCTATGCTATTCACTGGTTAATGGCTAATCCCAAGTTTCTTTTGTTGTCACGAAAATAAATGCCTCAGGCTGCAGACAAGATCAGGAATGAAGCAAATTATCGGCAAGGGGTGAGAGAAAACTTGTGTTGTGTGGTCTATACTAAATTCCCAGTGTTTGTGTGTGGATTTACTTGAAGAAAAAACTGGGACTAGGCGTTTGGTGTTCATAATTCCCATGGCAAAATTGTTACTGTATAAGACATTTACAATTATAACCAGTTAATGGGGAGATACAATTATTGCTTTGAATCATTCATGTCTTTGTCTCCCTTTTCTGCATATGTTCTTCATTCTAGTCCTGTATTTAGTCTAAAGTAGTGACAGATGAAGATGCATACTTTTGTAAGAGGTGATTTTTATTTTTCTTCCATTTACAGAGGGGGATAATGAAACCCAGAGAGGAATTACCATAACCGGGATTACATAATGACTGGATGAAGTGATAGAATTCTTATTCACTATGTTACTGGAAATTCTTCTATACAGAAATTCTTCCCCTTGGCCACTTATATGGTGACTGCTCTTGATTATTTCTAGGAAACATAATCATAGGGCAGTCAGTTTGGCAATCGGGTATCAGATAAATCCTACTGGTGATCTTGCTCTTCTAACCAGATTCTCCAGTGCCACTAACCATAAATTTGAGACCTGCTCACATTATCCCCACCTTCATCCTAGAGCCACCAGGGGACATGCTTTCCGTCAAATGCTAAGGCTGGCTCCTCTTCCTGTATATACAATTCTTGAGACAATCTTCTTCAGTGTTAGAGGTCTGCTTTTTCACAGAATACCTGATCACATGCCAATATTAAAAGTTCCGTTCACTTTCCAGGGCAGCTCCCTGTGTGTCACCCCTATTCTTAATATCAAAACAGATGGATAGGACAGAGAAGACAACTGGAGAAAAATGTAATTGGCCTCCTACTGTATTCAAGATAATTCATTTTAAGGTATTGTGTGCATTAAAGAAAAATTATTATATATCCCCAGTTGTGACAGCTATGTAAGACCTAAGTTTCAGAGATGCTGACTATCATGCGCAAGGTAAGACATCTTTAATGTATCAAACTAAGTGTACCAAGCCACCCTCTTAAAGCTGTTAAATGTATTTGGTCTTTGAACCTTTGACAATAGCTGACAGTTTTTTTAAGAAAACATACCAAACAAAGAAGATAGACAAGAACGGCCTTTTAAGGTGTTATATTTTCTAAATGCTTTGGCATCTTTGCAACAGTTGACATTCAGTGTCGAGTCATAAGTCACAAGCCAGAGATACTTTGATGGCATAATGTCTTAGTTTTTAATAAACATTTGCCACTACTCATCTTTCATAATTTCCCATTCCCTTTGTTGGTTTAGTCTGAAAATATTCCTTTGACCGCTTGTTAATCTTCTTTAGGATGCCCCATTCATAACCTATGTTAATTTTCTTTATCATTCTTTGAATAAATAAGGCTCTTTTTCCCATAAAAATTTAAAAAGTAAAATAATTTGCATATAAAGGAAATGCTATAACTGATGACAAGGTGAAAGCTTGTCAGATAGCATGAGGGAGAAAATATGGGAGTTTAAAGGTTACTTAGTGGTGGAATTCTACCTTTCATTTAGTGCCTGTGTGGATTTCTCATGCAGGCATGGAACATTTAGTATGTTCCAGATCATAAGGAACAGAATTATGAAGTGGATTAGACATAGCTCTTGGCCTCAGTGAGCTTACCATATAGTAGGAGCAAAATGAAAGAAGACAAACTCAATAAATATTATTCTGGATGTAACAAAAGCTTTTCCTTTTGCTCCCCATGTTGGCTTATGTTGCTATATTCCTTTGGCCATCTAATGAATACTTTCTGTGCCTGGCTGGGCTTCTAGAGCAAAAAAGGAAGTCTAGTTGAACTAAGAACTAAACTGGGCATAAAGAAAGAAAATAAGTGCTTTGGTGCGAATGAAGCTGAGCCATGCATGGCATGACTTTTCTGAATATATCGATGTCTGTGCTGCTCTTATCATCTGGAGGACTCATTTTATCCATGGAATATCACATTTAATATTCTCAGTCATGGCGAAAAAAGCCACCATAAGAAACTGGAAAAATCTATTACCCATACTTGCTATATTTCTTGAGGCTACAATTACAAGGATTAAAGAGTCTGCTTTGCCTAGGAGCTAAATATAAAAGGAAGTAGTAAATGCATTGTTGGGTTCTTCTTGTTATTACTATTGATTGGTTTAGAGAGAGAATGAGAGAGAGAGAGAGATTGTTCCACTTTTTTACGAATTCATTGGTTGATTCTTGAATGTGTCCTGACCTGGGATTGAACCCAAAACATTGGTGCATCGGGACAATGCTCTAACCTCCTATTCAACTTGCTAAACTTCAGTTTCCTCATTTGCAAAATGAAGTGAACATTATTTATCACTAGAGGCCCGGTGCACAAAAATTCATGCACTCATGGGGGTCCCTCAGCCTGGCCTGCACCCTCTCACAGTCCAGAAGCCCTTGGGGGATGTCCATGGTGAGTGGGCTGAAGCCGCAGTCTGGTCTCCACTGCTTTCTGGTGGCCTCCCTCTGCGGGAGGCAATAAGGGGGCTGATTAGGGGACAGCGCCAGCCAGTGAGCAGCCGGTGCCCTCCCAATCGCCCCTCCACTGCCACTGGTCACCGCCCCCCCTCATAACCATCCCCTCCCTCTGCCCACTGGCACCTGCCTTGGCTGGCCTGGCACTGCCTACACCCTGGCTCTGTCCCCCGCTGACCAGTTGTTCCACTGTTTGGTCAATTTGCACAATAGGCTTTTATTATATGAGATAATTTACTCAAGGATTTTGCAATGGATATAATGTATGAAAAATATTTTTGCACTATAAATGAAGCAACTAAATAATTATTTATAGTTAAAGCTTAGATTTTCAATTTCTATGTCTATCTCTATATCTTTTTTAAAATACTTGCTGGGTTTTTTAAAAATATATTTTACTGATTTTTTTTACAGAGAAAGGGAGAGGGATAGAGAGTTAGAAACATCAAAGAGAGAGAAACATTGATCAGCTGCTTCCTGCATACTCCCTACTGGGGATGTGCCTGCAACCATGGTACATGCCCTTGACCGGAACCGAACCCG
>NW_006289127.1:104398-104871 GCF_000327345.1 Myotis davidii
TGGATGTAACAAAAGCTTTTCCTTTTGCTCCCCATGTTGGCTTATGTTGCTATATTCCTTTGGCCATCTAATGAATACTTTCTGTGCCTGGCTGGGCTTCTTCCCATCACCCACTGCTTGAACTACTCGGAAGCATCTGTTCCACTTCCAGTAGTTCTGTGTGTTGTGTTTCTCATCTCCAACGCTTCTAAACGACCTCTGTCCTGATAGCTGAGCCAGAACCCAACATTGGCAGCGTCACACTACTGCTAAGTTCTGACCTTAGATTGAGTTTGTGCTTCAGGACCTTATTCCTGAGATTCTGGGTACCCGGGGAACTTCTGAGTTTAAGCCAAAAGATACACAAGCCGTGAAATAGTTCGGTCTTCTGTCATTCGATTGTTGTGACTATTCTGAGCTTGGCTTCTACATCGTTCTCTTATACCTGGAAATGGACTAAGTTTGGTGGTGGGGTTGAGGGCAGAGGAATAGGG
>NW_006289127.1:104915-106619 GCF_000327345.1 Myotis davidii
CAGATAGATATTCCGAGTCCTGCAGCGGCCTGCTGCATCAGATAACACTCAGAGCAGGGGATGAAGACATGCAGTCATACTACTTGAGGTGAAATGCTATTAGCAGGAAAAAAAGTGGTAGCAAGCCTGAAAAGTGGCCACCTCAGAGCTGTCTGAAATCAGACACAAGGCCACAAGTATCTTGAGGCAACAGATCTGTTTATAATGCCTGTCTTCACGAAAACTTTTTAAAAATATATATTTTTATTGACTTTAGAGAGGAAGGGAGAGGGAGGGAGGAAGGAAGAGAGAGAAAGAGAGAGAGAGAGAGAGATAGAGAGAGAGAGAATGAGAATCATCAATCGGCTCCTGCACAACCCCCACTGGGGATCGAGCCCACAGCCCGGAAATGTGCCCTGACTGCGAATCGAGCCACGACCTCCTGGTACATAGGTTGATGCTCAACCATTGAGCCACACCGGTCTGGCAAAATTTTTCAATGAGTGGATCCATGCTTTAAAATTCACATATGCAAAGACCTTTCTCCTCACATAAATGTAACTAAAGAGTAAATGTAAACATCTTATCTCAATAAAAATAAGTAGTTTAAACCAGTGAACTTCATATCTAGACATGCACTTGAGGGAAGATGCCATTTTATTTACTTCTGTATTTTAAATACTCATCTAATGATTGATACCCGAAAGGTGTTTGATACAATTAGCTGCATCCATAATAACATTTATACTAGTATAAAATCCAGGGGGCAGATGTAGTTTGTAGAATGTGAGAGCTGGAAGAAACCTCTGAGAGCCATGTAGTGGGAATGTATGTATATTTTATCCAGCATTTCAAGGTCCATAAAGTAATAATGGCTTTAGTACTTAAGAAACTGTAATGAATAAACTCTGTTCTGGGTGAAAGAAGTATTAGTTTGATGTGTTGACTCTTCCTAATTCTTGTCTTGCACCCCCCTCTTTAAAGTAAAATAATTATTTGTCTGAGTTCATATCATCATTAAGAGCATTGATTAGAATTTAGGGTGTTTATTTTTTTTTGATGATTTTTCTTTAAAGCTAAATGGTGAGGTCAAAAGGTAAATTAAATGGAGAGGATCTGAGTGTGTACTTAGGAGATTTGTGATAGCATTGGACATAATGAGTATCAAAGACCTGGTGTAAGGTTAGAACTCACTATTATCAGAAATGAAAGACAGACTTTTGCTGCAAGCAAGTCCAAAAAATAGAGTTGACATGACATGAAGTGAGATGAACTGTACCCTTCAAAAAAAATGTTAGGGCTATTGAACAAGAACTACATGGGTTTTAGGAGTGGAATCTTGGCTAAAACATGCTGCGGAAAGTGCCATCTGCTCTTCCATTGTCTGCATCTAGAAAAGGGACTTTAGTTAAAACTCAACTGAAACAGAACAGCATGTTGCCACAGAGCATGACAACACTGAGGGGGACAAAGAGAGTGGGCTGCTTCGCCAAGGCTGGCCTGAGGGCAGCGTCCTGAATCCAGGTGACCAAGCCCGACCACCCAGAGTGTGGTCACAGCCAGACAACATGGACAATTTGAGGCAATCTGTTAACTGCTATGAATAGCTCTCTTTCCCGTGGTTTCACTGAGAAAGGATTCTAAGTATGTTCGAGACTTAGAATCTGTAACCAAACTCATCAAAGCCTATAGCTAGAGCAAAAAAGGAAGTCTAGTTGAACTAAG
>NW_006289127.1:106714-109294 GCF_000327345.1 Myotis davidii
AGTTAGATTGAGTCAGCCCCTCATCTAATTCTCAATCCTGTTTTCTGGCATGAAATCCACCCTATATCCAGGAGTGAAGCATATGACTCACTCATAGCCAACCAGAGCATTGTAATCTCTTAACTGCGGTGATTGGTTCAGATAGGGCATGTGGTCCAATGACAAACAATGAAATTCACTAAAATATTTTCCTTGAATTTCATAGATTATTTAGTGATATCTGATAGCCTTTAGGCTAGTGCTGCTCTAACTTTTTTTGACACACTAAGGGGTGCCAAGGCAGAGAAACTAAGCCCTGATAACACTTCCCACATTTGTCATAAAAAATTTTCATATATACAGAAAGGGTAGAGCTATTTTACCATAATCACATGGTTGCCAACCACTTAGATTCTAAAATTAATTTTACCCCACAGTTGGTTTTTCGTGCACCCATCCATCTATTCATCCTTCTCTCCATTCATCAGTCCATTTTAAAACCTGAGATATATCAAAGTAAGTCACACATACAACTCTGGTTACATTTACTGAGCCTTGTATTTGTCTATAATGGAAGACGGAGCTTCTACTTGGATTTCAGTTGCATGAATCAATAAGTCCTCCTCTTTCCTTATACCAGCTTGATGTAAGTGGTATCTTTATGAGGTTGTGTGTGTGTGTGTGTGTGTGGTATGTGTGTGTGTGTTTAACCTATTGAGTTTTTAAAATAGCATGGTGCGTTTTTAAATTAATAGTTGTACATAATTGGATCATTTCCTCCTATCCTTCCATGTTCATAAAAAGTGATAATAATGAAGAATGGTGCTCAAAAATTATTCCAATAGGTTCACTGTAGTGACGCTGACAACATATTTCCATGAGCCATTCCTAGAAAACATACATTTATTAAAAAAAAAAATCTCTCCATATGGTTAAATTTGTTTTAATGAGCCAATACTTCCCCTTATTGTAATAAAATATATTTATTGTAAATGCTTTTAGTGAATGTTACTATAGACAATTTTCCAAATTACTGAGAAGGCTATTTTGGTTTGTTTTTGTTTGTTTGTTTGTTTGTTTTTGTTAATATATTTTATTGATTTTTTTTTTTTTTACAGAGAGGAAGGGAGAGGGATAGAGAGTTAGAAACATCGATGAGAGAGAAACAATGATCAGCCGCCTCCTGCACACTCCCCACTGGGGATGTGCCCGCAACCAAGGTCCATGCCCTTGACCGGAATTGAACCTGGGACCCTTGAGTCTGCAGGCCGATGCTCTATCCACTGAGCCAAACCAGTTAGGGCGAGAAGGCTATTTTGGATTGCAGCCGTTACTAAGTCTGCAAATGAGGATGGAGTCCACACTGTCAAATTTCCAAAGCCTACACATCACAATGGGAGCGTGAAGAGATTGTGAAAGATCAAATATTGGTTGAAGGGACTTCTAACAATAAAATTACTGCCTGCGAATTTTTCCATTGTGAAACTTTGAAATATCTTTTGTTTGGCAAGAGAGCTCCTATAAATATATTTTAATGTTTGCAGCCAATATTTGAATGTTTTGAAAACTTCTATATTTTATGGGCTTTCACAGCTGATGCTATGTAAGCATGTGATACATCTGCATGATACTTAGTAGAACAATCTCCATGAAAAGATGAAAGGATTATTTTCTCTTAAGGCTGGTCTTGCAGAGGCTAGCTAAGTAAAATCATTACAAATGCATGGAGTCTTCAGTCACTTTCATTAGGGTTACTGCACGTAGACTGCCAGAAGTCAGAGGTCATCCCCCAAATCTCCCATTTCTTTATCTCTAACTTAATGTCAGCAAATGAAAATTCAGTGGGTCTTCTTTACACACTAATAATTTCATAGATGAAAGTACTTGTCAGTAGTACTTGGGATTTTCTATCCATAAACTACTTTTTTTTTTTACCCCATGCAGCACAGAGGATCATTCTACTGTACTGATAAAAATAATGCTTTTTCAAATACTTACCATTTAACGATGGCTAACTCTGCAGCAGGCAGTATTCTAAGTACATGTTGTCTAATTATACTTATTTTAAAATTGTTTTTATGTGGCAAGAATAATATGAGATCTACCTTCACAATAAAATTTTGAGAATAAAATATAGTATTATTGACTACAGGTTCAATGTTGCACAAAAGATCCCTAGGGCTTTTTCACCTTCCTTAATTGGAACTCTATGCTTGTTGATTAACTCCCCACTTACCCACCCCTCTATTGAACTCCTTGATTCTATAAATTTGACTATCTAGATATGTCTTAATCAGTGAAATCATAAGCAATATTTGTCTTTCTGTGACTGCTTATTTTACTTAGCCTGATGTCTTCAAGGTTCATCAAGTTGTCACATATTGCAGAATTTCTGCCATTTTCAAGGCTGTATAGTATTCCATTGTATGTGCATACCATTTTTTCTTTTGCCATTCACTTGTCAATGAACGTTTCAACATTTTGGCTATTGCAAATAGTACTGCAATGAACACGGGATATTTCCCTGACATCTTAATTTAAAATCTTTTGCATAAATATTCAGAACTTTAATTTCTGGATCATATAATAGTTTTATTTTTA
>NW_006289127.1:110269-110801 GCF_000327345.1 Myotis davidii
ATATATATATATATATATATACACACACACACACACACACACTCACACACACACGCTAGAGGCCTGGTGCATGAAATTTTATGCACTTGGGGAGTTTCCTCAGCCCAGCCTGTGACCCCTCACTCCTTACCACCCCCCTGCAGCGGAGGCGGGCGAGGCTTCTGCCACCGCCACTGTTATCGCCAGCCATGAACCCAGCTTCTAGCTGAGCGGCGCTCCCACTGTCAGTGTGCACTAACCACCAGGGGGCAGCTCCTGTGTTGAGCGTCTGCCCCCAGTGGTCAGTTGGTCAGTTCGTGTCATAGCGACCGGTCATTCTGCCATTCAGTCTATTTGCATACTAGGGTTTTATTATATAGGATATATATATCTATAATAATAAAAGCATAATATGCTAATTAGACCAGATGTCCTTCAGGAGGTCCTTACGGATGACTTTCCAGATGAAGCCAGGGCTGCGAGGGAAGCCCGGGTTCTGGGTTCCGGCAGGAAGCCAGGGTCCTGGGTGCCAGAGGGAAGCCGATGATGGCAG
>NW_006289127.1:110869-115180 GCF_000327345.1 Myotis davidii
CGCGCTCATTCTTGTGAGGTCTGACCAAACTACTTCCTGTCCCTTCCGTATTTGGGGCTCTCTCTCTTTATATATATATTTTAATTGATTTCAGAGAGAAAGAGAGAGAGAGAGAGAGAGAGAGAGAGAGAGAGAGAAACATCAATGATGAGAGAGAATCATTGATCAGCTGCCTTCTGCATGCCACCTACTGGGGATTGAGTCCACAAATCAGGCATGTGCCCCGACTGGGAATCGAAACATAACCTCTTGTTCATAGGTTGACCCTCAACCAGTGAGACACACCAGCCAGGCAAGCAATTCCTATTTTTTAGTGTTTTAATAATATTAGCCAATAACTACTATTTTTTCCCCAAGGGGGATTTGGAAAGAAAAAACCTAAACTATTCTGGTCAATTAGAACTGGCTAGTCTGTCTTTTGTTCTTTCGAGCCAGACATTTGACAGGCTGGCGTGACTGCACACTGTTTCCCTCTACCTTTATGCACTTATCTGCCAGATGCGCCACCTCCATGACCCTGAGCTGTGGGAAGAGGACTAAGGTGAGCTGGCAGCTGGTGACGGCAGACACTCTCCGTTATGAACTTAGGGTGAATGAATGGTGAACTGGCCTGACAAAAACTGCATAGTAGACCTTAAAAACAGTCATAGCATTAAAATATAAACACATCCCTGGACTCTGTGCCATGCCCTCCTTATTGGGTTATATGCATTACTCCAGATGCAGCGACTCCATTAAGCAATGTTTTATGGTTTGTTCTGTTGGTTTCTATGTCTTAAATACACTCCAGTATTACAAACTGGTGTAATAGCTGCTTCTTTCAGGGGAAGCCAGTGGGAGATGGAATATAGTACATGATTCCTTCAGAGGCAGTGCTGAGTAATTCAGTGGTTCCATAATATGTTTATTAAACACCTACTATGTGGCAATAATTGGCTCATCTCTATAAATACAATGTAAAACCCAAAGACACAAACTCCCTGCTTCCATTGCAGTTATGGCATAATGCATAAAAAGACAATCTACAAATGTTGCCCTTTCTTTGGCCAAATTCTCTCCCTAAATTTAAAACAGTTTTATTCAAGAGTAAGGAAAAGTGAGTCAGAGTCACTAAGAATAATTAATCTGGATGATGGTGAAATCCTGGGATGACAAACATCTTTCAGACACAATGATGCTTCTCAGCCTGTGCCCATGGCAGACATCACTAATGGATCCCTGCAACCTTCCTCACTGATTCACTGTGTGACTCTGTTACAACATGATTTTCAAGACAGGTTCTATCAACTGCTAGAAAAAAGGCATAAAAGATTTGCCCTTTTCTGCTATTCTTGATGTACCTCCCTTGATCTTATTAGCCAAATGTTATCATTGACAACTACGAAGGTCAAATACTTCACACCATGTGACTCCCTTTGGGAGGTGCAAAGCTGACAACTGAATTTGAGTCGCCCAAGTCTCAATACAATGCTCTTGTCTATCCCAACATTCATTCTCAGCTCCCTGTCAAGGAAAACCATAAGAATAAAGCATCTCCTGCAGAAGATGCATGTTTTGGAAAAGAGGAGCTGTTATCTATCATGATTGTATACTGAAGTCAGAGTATGGCTCCATACTCCTATATTTTTTTCTTTTTAAAATTCTGCTTCCTCTAATTGCTTTCTGCTGGTACTGTAAGAAAAGAGGTTCCGTCTTCTAGAATGAAATTCCTAGATCTCTTCTTGAATTTCACGATTAATGAAATCTAATTCTCAGTATTAGCCTGAGGTGTGACAGTTAAGCATGGAGGAGGTACCTGCCTCTTCTATGACACAGGATGCTTCTTACATCCAGAAGTGTTCGCATCTTCGCTTAGATTTCCCACTTGAATTTTATATTCCAGATGAAATGAAATAAGTCTCATCTCCCATCGTATAACTGAAGAAAATAAAATGAGTAGTTTTGTATTGTGGTTGTGCTTTTCAAAACTTCTTCCAAAACACAGTCCCAACCCACCACCAATGTCTTAGCAGCTGCAGCTGGAAGACTCCTGAGAGACCTGAGGCGATTGCCTTCCAGAACCTGAGAAACCATTGTCAAAAGGACTGGGAAAACGTAAGTCAATGTATTTCATCTCAAGCCACATTGTTACTTCCCATTATCAGTCTCAGTGACATCAAAAAATTAGAATCTTATAATCAGGTTTCCCAACAACAGTGGATGGAGGTTATCGGTTGTGGTAATGAGATCATAGGGGATATTTAAATCACATGAGAATGGGTAGTCATTCATGCTTTGGACTTTGGTATTCTTTGGTTCTTCTACAATTCATTAGTGCAGTCATTGAGCAAGTAGGTAAAGTCATTGCACCTATGTATACTAGCTGGGAAGGTGGGTAATAACATTAACTCAGAGCGTTATATAAAAAGATTAAGTATAAATTTACTAAACATCTATACTTACACATACAGGGATGGGCAAAAGTGGGTTTACAGTTGCGATGCAAACAAATAATACAATAATGAATAAATGTAATACAAGAATAAAGTTGTGTACTCACAACTGTAAACCTACTTTTGACAACCCTTATAGTGCATCATCACTGAATACAAATATTGCTTGATTAACTTTCTAAAAATTTTTGAAGAGATAGCTCTTCCCTTGAAGGGAATAAAAAGGAAACCGTGTCTCATGTGATTTTCAAAACTGGGAATTTGTTATATCTATAAAGCATCTCATAACCCTGAATATAACACTTTCCTCTCTGGGATATTCATCTATGTCTGGCATGACAACTCCTCAGAATCTCATTTGCAAAGGTCAAAGTGGATAGAAGAGGGACAGAAAAGCGTGTGCGGCTGTTAACGAGTAATGATAAGTTAAGGAGAAGGCGATGGATCATGTGTGTAGGAATGCTAATGAGCCCTTTGCCTGATCCTCTCCCCCATGTTAGCATCTGCGCTTGGCCAGCAGTGTCTTCTCCTTTCTCTGCTGGAATCAGAAATTGCTATTAAGGCCCAGATGGTGTGGCTCAGTGGTTGAGCATTGACCTATGAATAGTTCAGTTCCCTGACAGGGTACATGCCCATGTTTCACGCTCAATCCCCAATGGGAGGTATGCAGGAGGCATCCGATCAATGATTCTCTCTCTCATTGATGATTCTATCTCTCCTTCCCTTACTCTCTAAAACCAATAAGAATATATATATATTTTTTTAAAAAAAGATCCCACCAACTAATACCATCATTTTAGGGGGTGGGAAGTGTAGGTAGGATTTCAACATTTAAAAAAAAAAAAGCAGTATTAAGCTATTTTGCAAATCTTTGCTGGGTCCACATTGCAGGCCATTTTTGTAAGCAGGTTTTAAAGGGCTTTTACGTTCATTATCAGTTAATTTATTATTTAAGAATAAGGAGCAGGGCTACCTCCACTCTTTGGTTATTTTCCATCTATGTGTTTCAGTGCCATTCCCAGCTCTGAGTATTTAACTCTAATTTCTCACTCAGTGACAAAACTCCAGATTTGTTGGAACAATTTTGGCATTCAAAACGAAAAGGGCTCCTTACATTACTGCGAAGCAAGGTACCCCACGGCCCTGATGAATTTCCTATTTCCATATGCACCAGATTTTCACATTCTGAAATATTTCTTATGGGAACACAAGAAAACAGTTATAATTAAACTTAAGCAGGGAAACTATATTTAACTCACTCTCTGGGATATGTTCTGGAGAAGGAGCCTTGGAGGCAATCCTCCATTAGCAGGCACTTGGGGGGGTGGAGGGGCAGGGTCAGAGAGGTACCCCATCAGTTAGCCTTTATACCATCAGTAGGGGAACAAAGGCAGTCTTATCCTGGCAAAAGCAAAGGAGAAAAGGACCTTCATTTTGCCCATGTCCACATTCAAATTTCAAGCAATACATACATTCCCCGGCCAAGACAGAAGTACATTTGCATTCATTTACAAAAATGCCATTTTACTCAGGAATTAAAGACAAGAATTTGCTAAAGAATCATCTGGTACTTGTATTTGCTTTGTGGAAGGAGGTAAAATAGTCATCACATTCTGAGAAAGAAAACAAAATTATCAATTGCCCTCTTTTTTTTTTGATCCAGAAAAAGGAATTTTTATTAGTCAATTACTCACACCAATTATATTCTGTTTCTATTCTAGTGTGACAAATTACCACCAGTTGAGAAGCATTGTTTATTATATTATAGTTATGGAAGTTAGAAATCCAAAATGATTCTCACTGAACTAAAATCAAGCAGGGATAAGTTCCTTCTAGTGGTTCTGGAAGAATATCCCTTTTCTTCCCTTTCCCCATCTTC
>NW_006289127.1:115914-117174 GCF_000327345.1 Myotis davidii
GAACTGGGAATCTGAATAAGCTGAATTATTATACTTTTGTAGTATATCCATACACATGCATATTTCGGGGGGAGGCGGGGGGAGCGGGATCGACCAACATAATAGCTATTTCCTGGACCACAAAACCAGAGTCACTATGGTTACTAACAAACTTAAGAGAATCCCACATACTTGTCAAATCACAAATGTCACCATACTCAGGGGACCACCCAAGGAAAGTTAGGACAATTCTTATTTTTAAAGCAACCATGTACCTCTATTTACAAAGCATTTGTTGTGATTCGCCATGTTCAAAGGATAGGTAACAAAGGGTTGATGATAGCCAGAGTCTTACTTCTTTAGACTCATTGTGCAGTATCTCCTTTATTAGTTTTACTTTTTATATGATTTTTTTAAAAACAGGCACCCAAAGATATGTTTTTTACTGATTTTAGAGAGAGGGGAAGAGAGAAAGAGAAACACTGATGTATGAGAAACATCCATCAGCTGCCTCGCGCCCCCACTAGGGATCAAAACTGCAACCTAGGTATGTGCCCTCCCTGGGAATCAAACCTGCAAACTTTCTGTGCACAGGATGACACTCCATGTGAGCCACAGTGGCCAGGGCTATGCAGTAGCCCCTTTCAAGTATCTAGTGTAGAGTTCAGTCAAAGACATAGTCTACAGAGGACCTATGTGAAGCCAGACATTTTCATAGATATAGGCACTTAAACACAAATATGTTATCATCTTTGTATTGGAAACATTTTCTGTCCACCATCTGCCTGAAAATTGCACAGTGTAGACCACACACTTCTGTCAAACTGGGCTGAGTGGCATTATCCTTCCCAGCAAAGAAAAAACAAATCTCACTTTGGCCTTGAAAACCAGCCATAACTATTCTCAAATTAAACCTGCCCTCCACCTTCTGGTGACCTGGCAACGTATTTAGCAAATGCAGCAGAATCCAAGATCACTCTAATTCTTTGGAAACTCTCCAGTGGCTTACCAGAAAGAATACTTCGCTGAAATGGACAGTCTTTGGCAGGCATGGGCTGTGACCACTCTTCAAGGTTTGCTTTTCTGTCTGGTCTTTGGCTGAAAGAGAAGAGGGGAAGAGGCCTTATGAATACAGCCTCCAGACAGAGCACGTGCAAGGCAGAGCAACTGGGCAGGCTGACATTCACGTCTAAGCTGCCAGCTAGAGCCAAGAGGACCTGAGCAGTGGCGGTGGTTTTGCTTCTAGACCAGAATCTAGGACAGAACTTGAAAATCATTGTA
>NW_006289127.1:117386-119426 GCF_000327345.1 Myotis davidii
GAGCGTCAGAGGCTAGGTTCACATTGTGGAGCAGCAGAGAAGTTGTTGGCATGGCCTCTGCCAGCAGATGTAAGTGAGTTTCTGTCCTATGGCCGCTTTCTGACTCTGGGTATTTAAACAGATCAGCTAAGCTGTTTCTAGGTTTCTTCATCTATAAAATTAGGATGAGGAGTCTTTGCACCCAGTTATAGTATTGTGATGCTTAAGTGAAAACAACTAAATACCTCATATATAAGAGACTTTAAAATTCAAGTATATTTATTCTTATATTATTATCCATCTGCTCTCCTATCTACCTCTAAGTATACTATATCATTATATTAATAGTAAAAACTAAGAGATGCTGAGGGCATGCTATATTCCAGGAATGCAGCTATCTGATTTTTATTCATTTCCTCACTTAATACTCGCAATATTTCTACGAGTTAATTTTCTAATCTACTAGGTAACAAAATCTATTATTTTCTATGACCTTAAGAAAAGAAAAAAAATTAGGTTTACATACTTAGTGCTAGGATATTCTTTGAATTCAGATAAAGTGACAATAGAGAATGTCATTCAAAGATACTACTGCATTGTTGGCAGACATTTCAGTGACAACCTCATAAAAGGCACTGAGAACCACCTAGTTAACCATGCTAAGAAGATGCCAGAGCTTTAGAAACTAAAGGAAATAAGACATATTTGTTGGTTTAGGCTACTGAGTTTGGGAATAATTTAATACACAGGAATATGTAACATACAATTCAAACCCAAGTTTTAGCTTTTGATCATCTGTAAGAGAATCCAAGATTAATTTGTTGTCTGCTTTCCAATTCTTCTTTCTCACTTTCTTAATTAATTTCATTCATTTGTTCCTTCCTTTTATGTAGAAAAAATGGTCCTTTATTATGGTCATTGTTTTGCAATATATGTAAGTCAAGTCACCATTCTGTGTACCTTAAAGTTATATAATTCTGCATGTCTCAATAAAACAATAAAAAATGGATCTCAAACTCTTCAAAATACCAGAACTTTCTTCTTTTTTTTCTTGAACTATGTGGAATCTTAAAATAAGATGGAACTTGAATATGTTATTGTAATAATTTGGTGGCTAGGACAGAGATGGCATGTAGGATGGAGCCAATTAATGATACTCTCTCATCATTGATGTTTCTATCTTTCTCTCCCTCTCTCTTCCTCTCTGAAATCAATAAAAATACATTTTTTTTAAAAAAAAGAAAATACCTATTAGCTTTCCATTCCTAAGAAATGCAGTGGGAATTATTTGAGCTTAGAACTTCTACCAAGAAACTGCATTTCTTTATCTCTTTATTTCTTTGAGAGAGAGAGAGAGAGAAAGAGAGAGAGAGAGAGAGAGAGGAAGGGAGAAGGATACAGAGATAGAAGCATCAATGACAGAGAAATATCATCTATCGGTTGCCTCCTGCTCACCTCCCACAGGGGATCAAGTTCACAACCTAGGCATGTGTCCTGACCAAGAATTGAACAGATGACCTCTTGGTTCCTGGGTTGATGCTCACTCAAACACTGAGCCACACTGGCCAGACATGACTGCATTTATTAATTCTTTCATTCATTCCCACTGAC
The DNA here is from genome assembly GCF_000327345.1 of Myotis davidii. NCBI lineage: Eukaryota > Metazoa > Chordata > Mammalia > Chiroptera > Vespertilionidae > Myotis > Myotis davidii. The sequence goes on from NW_006289127.1 coordinate 118,977, forward strand.
TCTTTGTTACCTGTGATACAATTAACCATCAGTCTCCCCTATGAGATGAGCTCATGGAGAGCATGGTCTTTTTCTTAATCACCTTTGGATCCAGAGCATCTTCTATAGGATTCAGTGCCCAAGTGCAATGATAAATGATCTGACAGGTGTTTGGGAAGATTACCATGAGCACTCAAAAATAGAACCGATTGATTCTACCTGGTGGCTTGGCTTCAATGGGAGAAAGGGAAGAATATTGGAGAAGTATTCCAAAAAATGACGACACTCAAGCTGAGTGTAAGGTAGACAGGGTTTGAGGTTCCACAAAACAATGATTCTCAAATATGAATTAGTGGCTTTTTGCTCTCAGGGTAATATATATTTTTAGGAATTGACAATATGGCACAGTGGGAAAGAGGCTAAAGGTAATCCCTTAAAATAAATTTAATTGTATGGTCAAGGATGTATTTA
>NW_006289127.1:121300-121670 GCF_000327345.1 Myotis davidii
CAGTAGCTATGTCTTGAGTCAGGTTCGATGGCAGCGGTATTTAGTGTCAGGGAGATGAAGGTACTTGCTCAAGGCAACTGAGATTGGGATTTGATATCATATCCACCTGATTTCTCCATATAGAATGATGATGGCTCTAAGAAGACATGCTCTTCTAGTCATATGCTTTTAATCTCTCTCCTGACCGCCCCCGCGCCCCCCTTGCTCTAACACTTTCTGGGTCCTGCTTGTAAAGAAGAGGACAAAGCAAGGAGAAAAATAAAACCTCACAGCGTAGGTGTTATGTCTCCCTCTTTACTCCATTGATGTTGATGAGAAAAGACAACCAATTATTCCAGAGGCCCTTAGATTGCATGAAACACGAAATCCT
>NW_006289128.1:0-5449 GCF_000327345.1 Myotis davidii
ATAGACGCCATGTTCAGAGGTCTTAATCTGAGGCACTACATCGGCCTCATTGTCGTTTACAATCAGGGAGAGCCAGCCGATATGAATGACTATGCTGTGCCACAGGGTCCATTTGCTCAGAATTATGCTGACAACATTTTTAGGCCTTATGACACATATCCAGCCTTAATTGTGAAAAGAGATGGACCCCATGAGCTTGATTTTAAAGCAGAGCTATACACGCTGTGTACACATGAAAATCTGATCTTTCTAGGTCAACTATCCAGACATTATTTACTGTTATCAATTATAGCCTCCCACCATATAGGGACCTCTTTTGGTCTGTGGTTAGATTCAATGGACTGTGTTTGCCAGAGAAGGGCCACCTGCATCATGTACAGATACCCTGTATTGACAGATTCATTCAGTAACTGCTCCTTTGTACACACACAACATGTACTTAATAATAATATACAACGCTGCCTCTTCAAAGAAAGAGGGCCGCTGGCATATTCAAACAGTAGCCTGACATCCATTCGATGTGGAAACTCTGTGGTGGAAGACAAAGAGCAGTGTGACTGTGGGACCTTCAAGCAGTGTTACAGCAACACATGCTGTGAAAGTGACTGCCGCTTCTCACCTGGGAGCATCTGTAACAGAGAAACGTGCTGTGCAAACTGCACCCACTCGCCTGCAGGGACACTCTGCAGACCGATCCAGAACATCTGTGACCTTCCGGAGTACTGCCTGGGGAAGGACACGAGGTGCCCCAGTGACTTTTATCTGCAAGATGGAACCCCGTGCACTGAGGACGGCTACTGCTATCAGGGCAATTGTACCGACCGCAGTATGCACTGCAAGGAGATCTTTGGGGAGGGGGCGCTGAGCGCGCCAGACGTCTGCTACAGCATAAATAAAAAGGGCCACCGATTTGGACACTGTAAAGTTACTGATGAATACCAGCCAAAAGGTTGTGCGGACGCTGACGTTATGTGTGGACGCCTACAGTGTGTCAACGTCACTCATCTGCCTCGGTTGCAGGAACATGTGGGCTTCCATCACTCAATCATAGGGGGGTCCTTGTGTTTTGGCGTTGGTGCACACCGTGCGACAGATACAACTGATGTTGGTGCTGTGAGACCTGGTACTCCCTGCGGCGGTGGAAACTTTTGTCTTCAGGGCTTCTGCAATGCTACTCTGGCGGCCATCGACTACAACTGTCCCCCTTCGAAATGCAACTACAGGGGCGTGTGCAACAATAACAGGAACTGCCATTGCCATGTAGGCTGGGACCCTCCCCTGTGCATTAACCATGGTGCAGGAGGGAGTGTGGACAGCGGACCCCCTCCAAGAAGAAGGCGGTCAGTGAGGGCAGGAGGTATGTCACTGGTGTATTTGAGAGTCGTTTTTGGTCGCATGCTTGCCCTCATAGCTGCCCTCCTCTTTGGCGTAGCCACGAATGTGAGAACTATCCAGACCACTACAGTCACTGAAGTGAAAGTTCGTGGAAAGTAAACAGCAAGTCAGCCTTCCGACCCCTGGACAACTCAGGCAACATGAAGAAACACCTGAAAAAAGTCACCATAACCAGCTGGCAGAGCTCAAGGCCACACTTCTTAGAAGCTGCAGGAGTCCTGCCCCACATCCAGCGTGAGCGCAGTACGGGCACTTTGATACCAACTCTCTCTGACACTTCGCTGGCCAGCGTCTGCAATAAAACCTGAGCACTGCATGTTGGCATCCTGTTCAATTCTTGTAGGTCTGTTAGAGCCCCGAATGAACCCCAGGATCGGGCCTGGAGAGGAGACATGGTCAGCAGCTGGGCTTGTGCTGTGGACGCCTGTCCCAGGATTAGTGATGGTGGCCAGAGGTTTCTTTAGGACCAATTCCTGTCAATCTCCCGCAGTCATGCCTTTCAGCACTGAGTGTCCCCCAGTCCCTAGGTCAGGTCTCCTTCTCTGGAACAGGGGGTCCCTTGGGGGTTAGGACGACGGAGCCCAATGCTCTGGGGCATTTGCATACATGACTCTGGAGACCAGGTTCAGAGACACAGTTCCAAGTTTATTGAGGAAGTACAGCTGTGTATAAAGGGGCAAGCAGCCAATGCAACAGGGACCTGCTTGCTATTTTATCCAATGTGTTTGAGGGTCGGGGCTAAGAGTGGGTGGCTCTTGGAGATTTTTCAGGGGGGCATTGCCACTTCCTGGTGTGCCAAGGAAGCATGTATGCTGGAGTGTGCTCACAGCATTGCGCCCGCCACAGCACTGAGATAAATCTCTTGAACTTTTCCCACATATCCCCCTTCCCTTTTTATAAGCACCTGTTGGATGTGGATAATCATAGCTTGCTATGCATCCATTCTTTGGATCATGGAGTAAAAGCAGCGAAACAAGCAGAATGCAAGGAGGCCTCCTGCTGCTAGGACGGCCCATATGAATATGTTAGCAGGATTTAACCAGGAGGTTAGACGGCTGAGGGCATCACTTAAGAAACTAAACTCAATGGGTTTTACTCGGGTATTGTTGATTCTTAGGATTTCTCGCTGGATCTGATAGGTGCTGTTTAGGAATGCCTGGCTGAATGGACCTTTAAGGAGATTTGCTAAATTTTGGCACTCCCAGGAGGCATTTCTCACTGGAATGGGCATTACACAGATGGCACACATTAATAGGAATAATGTCCCTGCCAACGGATTGCCTTTTGGTACCATGTGTGCAGCTTGGTCCTGTAGATTCTTTTTTTTTTAAAATATATTTTATTGATTTTTTTACAGAGAGGAAGGGAGAGGGATAGAGAGTTAGAAACGTCGATGAGAGAGAAACATCGATCAGCTGCCTCCTGCACACTCCCTACTGGGGATGTGCCTGCAACCAAGGTACATGCCCTTGACCGGAACCGAACGTGGGACCCTTGAGTCCGAAGACCGACGCTCTATCCACTGAGCCAAACCGGTCAGGGCAATTCTTGATGTCTCCCCAGGTTATGTTGTGGGTCGTCAGTGTATTGGTCGTCTCCGCCGCCGGGGCTAGTTTTCCTCTATGCTCAGGTCCTCCATTTCCTCTACCGGAGGTGATGGTGATGGTGGTCTACGGCTCATCGCTGGTGGTTCAGGGTTTGAATATGGGTCACATCTGCTTGACATAAGGCATTGGGTTGGAGCTCCCAGGGGTTGACCCCTTGTGGCTGGAGGGGGCCTAAAGGCAATAGAGGGCTTCAGGTTTTGCATGCCCATATGAGATGCTTGCAGCTAGAGAGGGTTAAATGAGGAAATAGCTTGTGAAGCTAGCTGCTGACATATGAAATTTTGTATGTAACAGTCTGGCTTCTTCTATGGGTGTTAGGGTCAAGACTAGGCGGTCTACCTGGTGAATGCCTTCGGATAGGGGTCCGGGTAGACCCGAGTGAGCCCTTAGATGCTATATGTACCAGGGATGCTGTCTGTTTTCTATGATCTCCTTGATAAAAAGTAGGGCCTGATCTATAGGTGTCTCTTTTCAGTACAGCATATCTCAGTAAATAGTTACAGACTTCTGGGCAAGCTATGAAAGGCTGTTCTCATTCTACAAATGTTACTCCCATTCTACTGACAATCGCCATCCAAACAAGTCTGGGAAAACTGTGTGGGTAAGGGTCCCAGCCTTGCTAGCCCCTACAGGTGCAAGGACCTTGCCAGCTTACATCTGGCCCCCAACAGATCCCCCTTCTTTGTTTTTTAGGCGAAGTTCATGTTTCAGTGTCTGACAGTTTCTTATGTGTACATGTCAGCATAATATTTCAGTACTGGATGGTGGATAAATGGTGGCAATGCAGGTCCGACCCTCTTTGGTTTGGTCCTGGGCAACCTGTAGCGACGCACAGCTGCTGACTGCTAACATGATAAAGCGTCGTCAGTGTCCTCTATCTCTGGATTGTTTTTCCTCTTGTCTTCATGGCTGGAGCATTCCTGATAATTCCTCTCTGTTGCAGGAATCCACATGGTCTTGGAGTTGTTTTCTGAAAATATACAAACATATTCTTGACCAAAGGTTAATAAAGGAAACTTTACTTGGGGTCCTATTTATTTTTGCTTAAATGAATTTTCTTTGGCTTATTTTGACACCATGTATGGTTTTTATGGGTGTCTTGCTGTTAGCATTACAAATGAAAAAATTTTTCTAGATGTAAATTAGTTACAGGATATTTTTCCTTACATGGTATTTTTTCACTACCCACCCTTTTTTGATTTAATTATTATGAGACTTTTTGGAAAATTTATAATGCAGTCTAGATAACTTTAAATTTTATTTTTTTGTACAAAAACATGACTGCTTTAGGTTCGTTGAATGTTAAGCAATTTTTCCATGAAATGAAAATTTTAGTTAATACTTCTTGAGCCAATTTTAATTAATCTGAAAACTTGACTACTATTTTACTGTCAGATTTAATACTCTAATAGCAATCTTAGTTTACACTCTAAATATTAAAGGAAAGGATTATTTTGCATCCTTGAGAAGGCCCTGAGTATTCCTGGTGTTAGGCTGGATTTAGATATAGGGTAGCCGCTGTTAGCCAAGTTTCTGTTATCTGGGCACGGATCTCGGTTGGGCCAAGTTTCTTTCTGTTATCTGGGTCCTGATCTGAGCTGATCATGGGAATCGAGAAGCAGCCATGGGGGCAGGAGCCCTCCCTCAGAAGGGGCGAGTGTTCAAGCCCCTGCATAATTGGGGGGGGGTGAGGATCTGTGCCCCACCTTTGTTGGCCCCCAAGTTCTCTCCTGAGGCCCCTCTGCGACTGTGCCTGTCTTAGGTTGTTCCTCCCTGAGGAATCTTACCTGTCTCTGGCTAACCAGCCATTCTCCGGGGCCTAGCAGGGTGATGTGAGGTTTAGTTCTGTCTCCTTGGTAGCCTATATCCCAATGGCCTCCACGCCTAGTCATGGGGAACGCAGGTTTCTTCTTTAGAGAGGGCCTAGCTCATGCCATTGGGCAAGAGACAGATCTATGGTACTAGCCACTATGAGGCTTCAACCTTAGCATGAACAGAGAGCTCAGGCAACAGCTGTGGGCAATTGGAAGAGGGAGCCCCTTGGCAAAAAGGCCAAGAGAGGTCAATATAGAATGCTCAAGTTCCTTCCCAGGGAGCCTTCCACAGTGGAAAGGATTAAATTCTTTCATGTCCTTATTAAATTGCTGCCAAACATTTAAAGAATTAGTTTGTAAGCTTGTTTGGAATAAATGGATAATATGCTGTTGTAAAATATTAAAAATTATTAATGAACTTTTGTTATTTTAAATTATATCTTAAAATTCTACTGCTGTATTTTAAGAAATATTAAACAAAATAACTTGTTTTTCCCTTTCTTAGAGGCAAAGACTCAAGATATATATTTATTAATTTTTATTTGATAAAGCTTTCCATGTGATTTCAAGCACATTAAATTGGCTTTATTAAAAAATCCTTTAAGAAGAGAGAATAAACTTCTGAAAACATTT
>NW_006289128.1:7142-11342 GCF_000327345.1 Myotis davidii
TATTCATTTTATTGGGTGTATTTTGATTTGGTTGTTCAAGGCAGCAATCTCCAGCGTTAACCTATGCCGCCATCTTGGTTTCTCCCCATCCACTATCGAGAGAATAAACTTTTGAAAACATTTCAGGGCCCATGAAATGTCTCAAAGTCATTCCTTGATTATAGTTTTGAAATCTAACTTGAAGGACCATTAAGTATATATGTGTATATATGATTTAAAGATGATATACTTTTTATAATTATTAAGAGATATTAATTAAGTTAAAACTGATCTTTGTATATAAAAATTTTGGTTGTGATCACAGAGTTTATTCTCTTTTTTAATTAGAGCAATGAGTAACATATTTTAAATTCCGAATTTTTCAGAGAAAGCACAAGATTTTCATTTCTTTAGATTTATAAGAGCAGGTGCTTCCTTCCTTATATAATTTTAAGTATATTGTATTAGTCTAATTTAGTATTGGAAGGGTTAAATAGAAGAAAACCGGACAGAGAAGAGTTTGTTATGCTTACTAGCAGCTTGTGGCCTTGAGTCCAGCATAGTTTAGATAAGTAAAAACTGACAAAGAACTCTCTCTCCCTGCTCTCCCTGCCAAGGGCCTTTTTCTTTTTCCCCTGCATTAACCATTTGGATATTGGGGATATTGTTGCAGATCCGGTGGCATTTGCTGCAGCTGTGGGGTTAACATTCACAGGAAAGAGTCCAGGGGTCTCTATCCTAAGAACTTCTTTGCTCTATCTCTCTGGCTACATATGGATTGATATATCCCCGTCCGTGGATTATCACCCGTGTCTCCCACGAAAGAGTTACTTGGGGGCCGCTGGGCAGTTAAACTTTTTGTTCGCTCAGCAAGGGGAGCGGGGGAGTGACTCTGGCAGGAAGCCTCCTGGTGAGACTCCCCTGCTTTCGCCTCGCTAGAGGTGTTCTCTGTCTCCGTTTCAGCCTTCCTTGAGCTTTGAGAAACTACTTTTGGCTTGTCAAAAACTGCCCATGGATCTGCGGGGGGCAGAGGGCTCTGGAGGGGAATAGGGAGGCAGAGGGTCTTCTGTTCCTCCGCCTGCACAGCCGGTGGCAGAGAGAGCCTCCGGTATGGGAAGTGCAGGCTCGGGCGGGGCCCCGCTTAGGCCGGCTAAGATTGCTAGAATAGCAGGTGTGAGAGAAAGCGTAAAAGTCTTTCCCTCATGGATTTCTGCTGATCTTATCCTCTGTAATGCTTTTTCCCATGTATTGGGGTCCCAAATGGGGGCTTCTAGCAACCAAGGGTTACATGCTATTAGGACATCCCAGAGCTTTTGTAGCTCCTTTTCTGTTGCTTTTACTTGCCTACTCTGTAACAACGTATGAAGCGTGCGAGCCTGAGGGGCTCAGGCTGAGGGGGGAAGGTTTCCCATCATTACAAAGGGTCACTCACCGTCCTGGAGTGTGCCATGCTGGGGTCCCTGTTTGAGGCACCAGATGGAACAGGGGGTCCCCCAGGGGTGAGGACGACAGAGCCCAATGCACTGGGGTGTCTGCATACATGACTCTGGAGACCAGGTTCAGAGACACAGATCTAAGTTTATAAAGGAAGTACAGCTGTGTATATAAAGGGGTAAGCAGCCAATGCAACAGGGACCCGCTTGCTATGCTATCCAATGGGCGTGAGGGTCGGGGCTAAGAGTGGGTGGCTCTTGGAGATTTGTCAGGTGGGTGTTGGCACTTCCTGGTGTGCCAAGGAAGCCTGTTCGCTGCAGTGTGCTCACAGCATTGCGCCGGTCACAGCACTGAGATAAATCTCTTGAGTTCTTCTCACAAATGGCCTAAAGCAAACTCCCCCAACCTGATAATCTTACTGTTTACTAAACATTACCATTGATATGTCTGTCTGCATTTCTAAAAGGCAATTGTGTATTCTAGTAAATAAAAGCAGATGGGAATGGAGACTCAATGGAACTTGACTACTACCATTAAGCTTTCCCTGGCTTCCCCCCCATAATTCCAAATTAATATTTCTTGTCTTGTGTGTCAATCTGCATGTCAGCTCTTTCTCCAAGCCTTTGAACCTGAAAGCCACGCAGGCCATGGCTTTTCACACCAGACCCAGGCCCCACCAGGGACATTAGACACAGACAGATGGGCCAGGGAGGCTCTCCCAGATGTGGAACCCAGATGGGACCCAAATTACAGACCAAGCTCTTTCCAACTGGGCTCATGGTCAAAATGAAAATCTGGGGCCAGACTCTGAGCTTTATGGTTGATGCAGGGGCAGAACACTTGGTAGTTACTCAGAAAGTAGCTCCCTTCTCAGGACGGGAAGTCACCATTATTGGAGCTACCAGGCAGGGACCATAGCCCCAGACTCTTCTGCTACCCCTGCCGATGTCAGTTAGGTGGACACCAGGTAGTTCATGAATTCCTGTACTTGCCAGATTGCCCATTCCCTCTAATGGGCAGAGACCTTTTAGCCAAAATGGTGCTGGGGTCCAACCCCAGCGGGTCCAGGGCTCCCCAAAGGTGTGGACGGAGTCGGCGAAGAAGGAATGACATGGAGACAGCGTTCAGTTGATCAGCAGCCTTGCCAGGATCGCTAGTCAGGTTTTAATGTGGTGTGTGCACCCAGAGGGCACAGCTGATATGGATAATAGCGGGGAGGAGGAGAAGGAGGCAAAGATGGAGGGTGGTGTGACATAAGTTCGGACTAGATGGTCTGGAATGCACAATTACCCGCCTGGCACTTAGTTAAGAGGTTTTATTCCCTCCCTAACTTCAGGGGAAAATCTCTACCTGGGGAAACAACCTTTCTCGGAGAGGTGACCTTGGTTAAAACACAGAGTGCCAAGAAGGTGAGCAAATATATTAAGAACAGTATGCCATATATGCCAGGTCCCTTGAAACAGCAAGGATGGACCGGCTCCCGGCAAAGTGGGAGCAGAAATCACTTTTGCCCCGGATGGCTCAGCACAACTGTGCCTAGGTGAGGAGACCTCTCCAATGATCCTGTCCTTAGCAGAGCTGAGGGAGGAAGAATGAAGACTTTATACCTCCCAGTCAAAGGACTACCTGGTGGAAGCTGCCCATTGTCTTCACTAGCAGAGAGGTGTGGACAAGGAGCCCTGAATGCTGGTGAACCTTGAGCCCTGACAAAGGTCAGAGCTATGCAGCGACTGTTTAGTCAAGACAATGGTAGCTGAAGCAATTTCCCAACCAGACAGTCATGTAAATCATTACTGAGAAGACAGTCTATCTGCTACTGGAAATTGCCTGCCTAAGGGCTATAGGTGTATCCCAAACTGAATAAAAGGATGGCAAGGCCTGAGCACAAGTGGAGTCCTCCCGGGCTCCCGCCTGGCCCCACAATTTCCAAATTATTATTTCTTATCTCCTCTCTGTCATTTGAGTGCGGCCCTTCTCCACAGCCCGAAACCTGAACCATGGGTCATCACATGGGTCATCACATCTGGCACCTCAATGAGGGACATCTGGAGGAGAAGATATCGCCTAGAGCCAAAAAAGCAAAGTTTCACTGGCAAGGTGGGGAAGATTTTACCATATAGGTGGGGAAATTCACCGCACACAAAGTGCATGGTCAGCTGCAGATGTCACGGTCTGCAAGTAGGGTGGGAAAATCTTATATTAGCCAGGCTAATGGGGCAGAATTTGGTTGAAAAAGTAAGAAACTATTGTAGACTTTAGGTTTTCATGCTTAACGAGTTAAAGTTTCAGAACTTATTCTCTTACAGTTTTTGCTTGATGTTATAGACCATAACCCTTGGTTTCCTGAAGAAGGTACATTAGATCTTGAATGTTGGCAAAGAGTGGGTCAAAATTTGAAAAAAGCTCAGAAGCAGGGGAAAATCTTGCCTCCAAACTGCTTCTCTTTGTGGAACACGGTATTGCATTTGCTAGAGCCTTTAGGAGAGGCCAAGGAGGATAAACCGCCTTCCCTTGCACGTTCCGCTCCTAAAAAAGAGCAAAAAGAAAAACTGGAGGAATGGCCTTCATGGCCCCCTCCACCTCCATGTCCTAATCCTGAAACATTTCTCTGGGTTGTGCAACTCTGGATGGAGGAGATTATTTACTACGGAAGGGAGAATTTCTGGAGAAATGTCAGGAGCAAGCCCACGCAAACCGCGGGCTGAATGCTCAAATAACTTATGAAATGCTGGCAGGACTGGGACATATATTGATGTGCAAAATCAGGCTCAGGAAAAAGTGCCAGGC
>NW_006289128.1:11644-12287 GCF_000327345.1 Myotis davidii
TTGATGTGCAATCAGGCTCAGGAAAAAGTGCCATTATCATATTTAAAAATGTGGTTTCTTGTTCAAATCATAAAATACCTAATACAGTGGGGCCTTGACTAACGAGTGTCCTGACTAATGAGTTTTTCGAGATACGAGCTGTCTCTCGGCCGATTTTTTGCTTTGAGTTGCGAGCTAAAATTCGGGTTACGAGTCAGTGGTGTTCATCATGACCACAACCGCCACGACCAAGCGGAAGGAAGTCAGCTCTGCAGGGGTTATCTTGGCAATGGCTGCACCCTCCCTGGAGCTGTTTCCTGGAGCTGTTTCCTGTAAGGGTGAGGTTTGAGGCAGGAACCTGCCCTGGGACCATGGAGGCATATCTTTCTAAAGCAGGGCCAGGGGTTGTTAACCTGAGTGGTGGCGGCTGAAAGGCTTAGAAAAGACAAACAAGAGAATGAAAGCCGGGTCTCGGTGGGACGCTGCTTCTCTGAGAAACAGCAACTATGCCCACAGCCATGCCTTTAGTTTATAGCAGATGCTATGACTCAAAGTAAGGGCATGAACAAGATGTTTACAACATTCTCCTGGGTTTCAATCCTACTCAACTACATGCACCTGAACTCTATCAAGCCTACATTACTCAGGCTCGTGGGGCCACCTG
>NW_006289128.1:13273-13831 GCF_000327345.1 Myotis davidii
AACATCAATGAGAGAGAAACATCGATCAGCTGCCTCCTGCACACTCCCCACAGGGGATGTGCCCGCAATCAAGGTACATGCCCTTGACTGGAATTGAACCTGGGACCCTTGAGTCCGCAGGCTGATGCTCTATCCACTGAGCCAAACCGGTTAGGGCAATTAATTCCCTTTTAATGTGCATGAATTTTGTGCACCGGGCTGCTAGTTTGGGGTATAAAATAAACACACTGTATCGGTGCTGGGTCCCTGTCTCCACATCAAAAGAGGGCAGTGGTCCCACCTGGTCCCAGCTTTTCCTTCCATCTCTGTGTCTGTCTCCTTCTTTCATTTTCTCAATCCCCAGCCGCCCCTCGGAGGATGCCAGCAGGCACAGGAGAAAACCCAGCAGTCTCATCTTCTTCTAGACCAGAGAACTGCCTTCCCAGAGACCTCAGCCCTGTGTGAGGAGAGATCTGTGAGCCTGCACAGCTCAGAGAGGATTTACCCTGCAGCTTGAAGAGACATTTGCATGTGGGTACTCTGTTCTCATAAGTGGGAAGGACTGTGTTCAGTCTGTCA
>NW_006289128.1:13920-20562 GCF_000327345.1 Myotis davidii
GAGGTGGGATTTCAGTGTTGCATTATTCTTTGCACTTCTACCAGCCCATATAACCCGGCCCACTCCAGCCCCTAACCCTGGGGCCTGGCGGGTCCAGGGCACAGCATTGCTCATTAAAGAGAATCCAGGGACAGTGCAGGTGAGGGAGAGGGTTTGTGAGGGCTTCACCAGTCCTGGGCCCGACTCCTGCAGCTGCACCTGGGACAGGACACCTGGGACAGAGAGAACACAGTGAGTCCTGGGCTCAGATGCAGGGTTCCCATCTCCTCACGTCTAAGCCCTGAGACACCAATGACCCCTGTCTGACCCCTGAGACTCTCACCTTGCGGAGGATGCCAGCAGGCACAGGAGAAAACCCAGCAGTCTCATCTTCTTCTAGACCAGAGAACTGCCTTCCCAGAGACCTCAGCCCTGTGTGAGGAGAGATCTGTGAGCCTGCACAGCTCAGAGAGGATTTACCCTGCAGCTTGAAGAGACATTTGCATGTGGGTACTCTGTTCTCATAAGTGGGAAGGACTGTGTTCAGTCTGACATGTCCTTCTAGGCCCCGAGCACATTCCTTCTCCTGGACTCAATGGTGTGGGTCTGGGATGGGAGAACACCTGGGATATGACACACCTTGGAGTCAACTGATGGCCCCATCTTTCCAAGTTTAGCAATAAATGCTGGACTAGATGAGTGGGTCACACCATTTTAATCTTATGTGCCATGGAATTCATAAAAAAGTGGATCGACATTATGTACAAACATCTTCCCAAGTTGAAAGAAAGACATTAAATAGGTTCAACATTGTAAAATCAGGTAACCACAATTTCATATAACATTTTCATGTCAGAGAAAATGGAGAGATACAGGAAATAAGTGAGAGATCAGTGAAAATGGAGAGGTAGCAGGATACAAAACGAACATCCAGAAATCAATGGCATTTTGATACACCAATAATGAACTCTCAGAAAGATAAACTGACAAACAAAAATCTCATTTAGCACTGCAACAAAGGAATTAAGATACATAGGGAAAAAACCTAAGTAAGGAGGTATAAGATCCATACTTGGAGAACTATAGGACCCTGGGAAAAGAGATAGAGGAACATATAAACATGTGAAAAAATATACCATGTTCATGGATCTCTTGAATTAACACCGCTAAAATGTCACTACTACCCAAGGCAACCCACAGATTCAATGCAATTCTTATAAACATACCAAGGGCATACTTCACAGAACTTGAACAAATACTACCAAAACTTATATGGAAGCATAAACGACTCTGAATAGCTGCAGCAATCTTGAAAAAGGTGAACAAAGTTGGAGGGAATCACAATACTGGATATCAAACTATGCTACAAAGCCATGATAATCAAAACAGCCTGATACTGGCACAAGCACAGGCATATAGACCAATGGAACAGAGAACCCAGAAATCGCCCAAAGCCATTATGCTCAAGTAATATTTGACAAAGGAGGCAAGGACATGCAATAGAGTAAAGAGAGCCTCTTCAACAAATGGTGTTGGGAAAACTGGACAGACATATGCAATAGATGAAACCAGACCACCAACTTACACCCTACACATGAATAAACTCAAAATGGGTAAAAGACTCAAATGTAAGCCATGGAACCATACAAATCCTAAAAGAAAACATAGGCAGTAAAATCTCAGGCTACTCATGTAGCAGAATTTTTGCCAATACATCTAGGGCGAGAGAAACAAAGGACAATAAACAAATGGTACTACATCACAATAAAAAGCTTAGGACAAGATGCTACCGAAAATTGGGTGGGTCACCTCCCCCTTAAACTAACCTTTTTCTCTTCATGGGTATAGAAGTCCCAGACGCATTTCCCAGATTGTGAGAAGTGGCTGATCTATTTAAATTTCAAAGGACAGACTGGGAAACAAAAACATGAGGAAAATGAGACTTTTAATTACACTCCCAAGAGCGGATGTCCATTTCACAGGATCACTAAGAGACCTAGTAGTGAATGGGCTGGAGCCTTTTTTTAGTTAGCTCCCTTTGTCTCAGGGAATCTTTCTAGGACCTGTGCTATTGGCCACGTGTACTGCTGGTACTCTCTCTTCCCATCCCCACATCCTGTTTTGCTGAGTGATTCCTTCCACGACCCGCGTGGAGTAGGGTTCGGTATCTGAAAGAGGAGCCGCGCAACAAATGAAAGAAAGAGACACAAGATAATTTTGCAATACCGGGGGACCAGGCGGGCAAGTCCGGAAAGACTTCCTCCTCCCGAAAGACTTCCTCCTCCCGCTTTGCTCAGGTCTCACCAAGCTTTTATTCATCTGGAGTAGCCCTTAGGGTAAGGAGGTTTTAATGACACACATCAGCAGACAATTTTCAGGAATAGGCAAAGTACCTGATTAACTCATCAACAGATCTCCAGGAGTATCTGATCAACAATAATCAACAAAGATCTACATAAGTACCTAAGGAATTAAGTGAACTAAGGTGGAGATGTTTCAACCATTATTACTTAAATTAACTGGGTAGTTCACAGTTCTGACCTTTACTAGAACTTCAAAGGTTACCAGCCTTCTCTGGGGGGTCTCTGTCCAAACCCAGCTAGTAAAGACAATGAATGGACTCTGGCACTGTTTGCTCTGGGGAAAGTCAGTAATGGCCTGGCCACCTGCTGTTTCTTTTCTAGGAAGATAAATCAGAGGCCTGCTCAACAGACTAACAATAAACAATTAAACCAAACAACAAAGACAGGTAAAACAACAATCAACAGACAAGCTCGCATAACACATAGACAAGACTTAATAAAACAGAGTTCTTTTCATGGATCTTTCAGATTACCTGGGACTTACAGCCAGATTGCGGCCCAGATCTCAGTCTGTTGTTCACAGATCTTATCATATTCTGCTCTCCACAGCATTGACTGGCATCTAAAGTCGTTTTAGCTAAAATCTGCAAGTTCCAAGGCGTCAGATGGTGATTTTCAGACAAAGCGTGAGAGTCCTTTTTTAATTGACTGTTAGCCCCATTTTCCTAGTTGATGAGCTTTCCCACACCAGAGGTGGGTGACTGTGGGGCATTACAGGGTCTGCCTTCATTGGAGGGAGGGGCAGTGGCAAACCCTCCTGGGGTCTGTAGGCTTCTGACCTTTAATACAAAGTGGGCCTAATGCAGTTTGAACAAGAGCCAACATAGTTAAAGATGACAAGGGCACGCGTTTTCCTTGAGCCTGATTTAAGAGAGTAACTTTTGACACCTTAATTCCTTTATCCTTGAGCACAAAAGGTACAAATTTACCATGACGTGTTTGCCTTTTACTCAAATTCTGCCCCCATTATAACCTGGCTGATTCCAGAAATGTCCCTGTTCACTTATGGCCGTGACTCTGATGCTGGCGCAGGCTTTGTGCGCCAGTGAATTTCCACCTTTCTGGTGAGTTTCCACTTTTAATTTATCACTCAGGCAATCCTGCTCCTTCAGTCTCTTGTTTGAGGCACGAATTGCCGCGACCTGCACGGCAAGGTTCAGGATCCGAAGGAGGGGCCGACACAGAAATGAAAATGCTATATAAGAAATATGAATTTAGAAGGCATTGGGGGCCAGGTGGAGACCGCTTTCCTGAAAAGGCACACTGGGCCAGGGGCCATCTCCTATTTATTCAGTTTGAATACACATATGCCCTTTAGCAATGCACACAGGCAGATCAAAGGTAAAGTTTGGTAAACAATGTAAGGATTATCAGGTCAAGAAATTGCCTTGAGCCATTTTGCCCACAGCAGGGCAGTTTTGTGCTGATATTCAGCCCTGCTGAATATCAATGTGCATTGGCCTTCCAATGTCTCTTCTGCACTTTTATGCTAATCTCTGTTTGCTTTAGCCTCCAGCAACTGAGTGAAGGAAATAGGCCTCTGTGGTCCATCTCCAGCATAGTCAACTTTTAATGGAACTGGTTATGGAATTTCCCCAGAACAAAGAGAATGTGGGGAGTAGGGAAGAAGATATAAGAACAAAGGACTGTGTACATGAGCCAGCATCACAATGGAAACCTCTGAGGCACCCATGACAAAACACATCCAGCCTACCTCAACTAGACATGGGTATGTGGAGGTAATTAGGAAAGGCTTCAGGCACCCACCCTTCTTTCTAAGGAGAGAGAGAAAATCATCAATGATGAGAATCATTGATCAGTTGCCTTTTTCACGCCCTATTCCTGTGATCAAGCCCACATCCCAGACATGTGCCCCGACGCAGAATTAGACCATGACCTTCAGCTTCATATGTTGAAGCTCAACCACTGAGCGTTGTTGGCCGGGCTTTCCCTTGATTTTAGAGAGACTGGAAGAGAGAGGGAAAGACAGAGAGAACCATCAATTGGTTGCCTCCTGCACACACTCTGACCAGGGTACGTGCCCTTGACTTGAATCGAACCTGGGACCTTTTGGTCCACAGACCAACACTCTACCTACTGAGCGAAACCAGCTGGGGTAGCCTTTTTTCTTTTTAATGGCCCAGTGTGAGACCATGAGACCTAGACCACATGTGAGGAAAACCGTTAACACCATAGCACTCAGTCATTGAGGAACCAGAGGAGGGACTTTTGTACCTGAAAGGGCGAGGACTACGCCCTCCACCCTGCCCCAGGGTATGGGCTATGCCCTCCATCTTACCTTGGCCATGTGCTCAGCAAGGCTTCTTCCTGGAAGCCAAGCCGCTGCTGGCCACGCCCAGGATTTCTCTGGACTGGCCAATGATAGTCAAGGGAAGTGCACGACATCGACTCGCGCCTGGCCAATCGGCAGGGCCCACAGATCTTTCTCCTCCCCTTACCCCAACCACCTATAAAACCTCTCTCCACACAGAGTTCTCTCTCTCTGCCACTTGCTGCTGTGCCAGTAAGGGGGGGCAGGGGAGCCAAACCTAGGTTTGAAATAAATGACTCTTTGCTTTTGCATCGGACTCGCTGGCTCCCTGGTGGGCCCTTGGGAATCTTGAAATCTGGGCACAACAGTACCCTAGAGAGAAATAGCCTGTGACGGCTACTCCACGTGTGCCTGTATAGCCCGACACCCTCTCTTTCAAAGATGTGTTAAAAGTCTCGTTTTTGCCATACTTCTGTCTTCAAGCCCGTTATTTCAATCCAGAGAGATGAACATTTCTCACACTGAGGCCCAGTATTCTAGGGCTCATTGTAAGCTTTTCCCTGCTGCAGGTGTTTCCTGAGCTTGACGCTGGGCAGTGCTGCTTCATGGTGACAGTGTTGGTAGTGTTAACATAAAAACATTCAAACCTGTAAAGTACTTTGTGAGTTTATTTTAGCCAAACTTTTGGTAATTGCTGAGAAGCAGAATCTCAACAGATTGGGATAATGCTCCAGAGAATGGCATTTTTTCACCTTGTTCCATACATTACAATCAAAGGAGGAGGCCTACGTGGGTCACATGAAATCCATTGGTGATAGATTTGGTAGGCGGGAGAAAGCAAAGGATGGTGAGATGGGGGGCAACCTCTGGGAATGGATAAAAAGTGAAATGATGGAAACATGCTTTTTAAAATTTCTTTTGCTTCTTTCACTGGGTTTTGGATAGTGTCCAGGCAACAACTATCATGATAACAATAACAATGAAGGAATCTGTGGTTGCTGTCCTGGAGCCCAGGGCATTTGGTTGTGGCCTGAGGGGTCTGGAAGAGGGGAAGTTACAAGTTACCCTGACATTTCAATGATATGTTATCACAGATGCAAAAAGACATAGGCTCAGTTAAGGTAAAGATTGACCTTTGTCAGGAAAGATGCTGCCCTAGGACATGACTACCCACTATAAACTGCTTTTCAATGAAAAGGTTTTCAGTTCAGACCATCCTTTGTGGCTACTATAGGTCTCTTGAGTTTGCAAGGCCACCACGCAGGCTTCCCCTGAGCTTGTCAGGTTAGTATGTGGCCATTTCATTTACAGTAGGGAATTTTTTTTTTATTTTTTAATTTTTTAAATATATTTTATTGATTTTTTAAGGAGAGAAAGGAAGAGGAATAGAGAGTTAGAAACATCGATTGTGATGAATTGAATGTCAGTAAAAAATTTTAACGAGGATGGGGTCAAGGATAGGTAACCAGGCATAACTCCAAGCCTCCCGCTGCCAGACATCTGCGCGCCAAGGTCCTGATTAGTCCCTTGTAACTGTAAAGTCCCTTGATTTACAAGGACGTTTGTGTTATCTGTGAATAAAAGCTCGACTAGCACAAAGCTCGGGGCTGTTACAGGAGGGGCCTGTGGCAGACGCTGGCCAGCTCAATAAATCCTCACTTGCTGTTTAAGACCTAATTGGAGTTGGTGGTCTTATTCTCGCGAATGTTGGTCCACAACATTTGGAGGCTGCAGCGAGATACCCGGCAGGGGTGAGAGGGACCCCCTATCTAGGGCAGGAGGCTCCCCCCCATCCATCACCTGGCTGCTATGGGTTGGCTCAATGAGATAGACCACCGACTCAGAATTTAAATTTAAGAGCCTTTATTAAGCTGGCCAGCTGACCACCGTGCCTATCTCCCCCTCTGGGAGATTCGGAGCATGTGGCAGAGATCAAGGGTGGAGTATGATCCTTTATAGCACAACAGTGTTACCTTAGAAGTTCACAGAAAGTTCATAAGCACAAAGCGGGGGGGGGAGCGGTAAACA
>NW_006289128.1:23089-24950 GCF_000327345.1 Myotis davidii
TGGTCCACTGGGAAACAAATGCAACATTGACAGTCCTCCGACTTTCCAGGGCATCAGGGTTAGGCCCCTGGACTGTCTCCGTCACCTTAGAGAGGTTTGTGGGTCTCCGAGCAGCAGCTCAGATGCCCCCCAATAGAGTCTGGTGATACCGATCGAGAGACTCCTTTCCCCTGTCACTATTGGAGTTTTAGTCGGGTCACCTGGAGGGAAACACAGCCTCTAATCTGTCTTGGTCAGAGGTAGGCTGCCCATCCGGACCCAGCACAAATCTCCTCCCTTCCGCCTTGACTCTCTCTCTCTCTCCTCCGAAGTGAAAAGAGTTTGCATCAACTGTTGGCAATCATCCAGGTAGGTTGATGGGTAAAAAACACAGGCTCTAAAAGAGAGATTAACCCCTGTGGGTTCTGGGAGAAAGAAGGATTCTGGTTCTTCCAATTGTATAGGTCACTGGTAGAAAAGGGGACATAGACCATGAAAGGTTGCCCATCTGGACCCAAATCTAAAGGGCCTGCCTGCCGTAGTAGCAGCATAGGAACTGCAGGACTGGCGGATGCCGCTGGGTCCTGCAGGTTCTTCCCCTCTCCCTCTCTCTCTCCATATGCTGCCACTTGCCTAGTGTGAGGAGGGGAGAATGAAGCCAGGTCCTGGACTGGTGTTTTCGGAGGAAAGGAAACCGGCTGTGGAGGAGGCAGAGGTTCTGGGCCGGCGGGTGGGGAAGCATACGGGGGAGGCCTGACCTTGAGGAGTGCCTCCTCACTTAGATCCTGGAGAACAGGGGGAGTCTTGTCCTTCTGGGCCAAAGCCAAGAGGACTGTCTGTCTCTGTTCCAATTTTCCCCTTGGGAGGCAAGCCCCCATCCACCGGGGTTTCTTGGACAATATGTCAACCCAAACCTGAATATAAGGAATTTGATTAGGATGCCCTGGGCGGTCATATATGACATAATAGACCCGGTAGGCAGTGGTCAGAAAAAAAGAACCTGCCACCCCTCCTAGAAAGTGGGCCACTCCCATTCACAGAATCGCTGTAAATCAAAAGCATTAACATTATAACCTTTAAATCTACCCCAGAACTTTAGTTTAATACAGTAAATTACAACCTAGGTAAGAGCAACTGATAGACAGAAATCTTTATTAACTAAGTGGGCTGATTCCCCTTTAACAGTGAGCAAAGGACTCTGAGAAAAATAATTCTCGCAGCTGTCGAGAGACTATTTGCAGACTGTTAGGGGCCAGCCCAAACATTCAGCCAAGTGTATCAACAGAAAGCAGAATAAATCAAAGTAGCTCTTACTTCACATAGACCAGTAATGATTTACACTTTCTTAGTAGACCAGCCCACGCTGGAGCTGTATCTAGTCCCCCTTCTCTGTAGTAAATTACTAGTCCTACACAAACAAACTTTGTCCCAACCCCATGATGATTGGTGGCGAGAGACAGACAAGGGAGGGGGTGACCTGATTTCACAGATCCTCACGCAGATACCCGCCTGGCCGCGTCCCTTGGGAGCTTAGATTCGTCATAGCTAAGGTGCCTGGTCACCTCCATGTGGGGGCGAGTCACCATTATGCCATATGACGAATCGCGGAACCGCAGGTTGGGGCCCACTCAGACTCCGTAACCAAAGTCGTGGAGCCACATAAAGGAGAGGAGAGGGCAGGCCCCCTCCCTCCACGCTCACACACTTTCACCAGACATTCACTCAGAGTTTAAACAATCCACCCAATTCCTAACAATTTCCCAATTCCTGAGGGAACTCTATAGCTTCCCAGGAGGTGATCAAGCTCCCCTTCCACTCACCCAGAGTCGGCCTGACTGATAGGGGGTCTATGAAGATGACTGACCCTATCCCATTTGACAAA
>NW_006289129.1:0-591 GCF_000327345.1 Myotis davidii
TAAGACATAAGCACCCTTCTGCACAGCTTGCCCATGTGACCAGCAGACAAGCCCTGCTGAGCACTGTTAGGAGATGAAGGAGCTGATGATCATGCTTCGATTCCACGTGGTGCTTGCCAACCTTTCTGTCATATTTCTGGTGAGGCTTTCCTTGTTTTGTGATATTCAGAGTTCCAGAACTTCACTGGAGCCTTTGATAAATCCGGCCAGCACATCTGTTATTTTCAGACAATTGCATGGAACGCATGTATGATGTGCAACCTATTTTTGTAATGGAACTTCCCTCATCACCATAGTCAACATCCATTTCCTCCTCATTTCTCTGTTTTCAGGTTGTTCGCATAAAACGGATGATGAGGAGGCCTGTTCTGAGCAAAATATATTTGCACGAGGAGAGTCACAGATCAGGGCGTCTAAGACAGAGCCAGCAACCCAGACGACCCATGTGTGTAAGCGGTGTTTCTCTGTGTTCAAATACATTCTGCAACTGACTGAGTCACAGGCAGCATACCTTGAGCAGAAAGCCTTCTTCAGGGAAACGTGTGTGAGAGACTTCTTTTTCAGTGCAAACCCTTGCCAGCAACAGAGGGA
>NW_006289130.1:0-238 GCF_000327345.1 Myotis davidii
AATAAAAGGTCAGCACAACCAGAATGACCAATCGACAGATTGCTATGAGGTGCATTGACAACCCCTTATTTCTTCCCCCTAGCCTGCAGGCTCTGATTGCTGGATGGTCAATGGGGAACCACGGGAGAACCAGGGTGGGTGGCGGTGGGGTGGGACTGGGGATTGGCAAGCAGATGGAAAGTGGCCCTGATTTCAGGCTAGGCCTAGGGACCCCACCTGTGCACAATTTCATGCACTG
>NW_006289131.1:0-241 GCF_000327345.1 Myotis davidii
GGGGTACAAATGGGGCAGGTGCTGGCAGCAGGTGCAAGACCAGGTGAAACTGCTGCACGCGAGAGCTGATATTTCTCAGTAACCACAATAACTGGCACCTGCTTTGGACTGGCACCCTCCCACTCCCCTGCTCCACCATCCCACCTAGGCCAACACCGCCATGTTCAGCACACGCCCCCTGCTGGTTAGCGCACGACATAGCGACCTGTTGTTTGGTTTTTCTGATTGTTCCTCCATCCCG
>NW_006289132.1:0-332 GCF_000327345.1 Myotis davidii
GCCAGCAGGGGGAGCAGTTGGGAGCAACCAGGCTGGAAGGGAGGGGGCAGTTGGAGGCGATCTGGCTAGCAGCGGGGGGCAGTTAGGGGCAATCAGGCCGGCAGGGGGGCAGTTAGGGGTGACCAGGCAGGCAGGTAGGGGAGCGATTAAGAGCCAGTGGTCCAGGATTGTGAGAGGGACCGGGCCTAAACTGGTAGTTGGACACGCCTTGAGGGCTCCCAGATTGGAGAGGGGGCAGGTTAGGCTGAGGGGACTGCCCCCCCTGCATAAACTTTGTGTTCTGGACCTCTAGTAACCTTATAAAATAAAGGGTGTCCCAAAATTCACACAAG
>NW_006289133.1:0-696 GCF_000327345.1 Myotis davidii
TACAGATGTCCCCAACTTTATTTCCCATTGATCGCCTCCATCCTGCACCTACTCCTTCCAGGCCTTCTTCACCCACTATTGTCTGTGCCCATGGGCTATGCATATATGCATATAAATCCCAGGGTAATCTCTCCCTAACCACCCTCCAACCCTGCCTTCCCTCTGTGATTCCTCAGTCTGTGCCATGCTTCTGTATCTATTTTGTTCTTTAGATTCCACATATGAGTGAGATGATGTGATGCTTGACTTTCTCTAACTGGTTTATTTCACTTAGCACAATCACCTACAGGTCCTTCTATGCTGTCTCAAAGAGTAAGAGATCCTTCAGTTTTATTGCTGCATAGAATTCCATGGTGTATATGTACCTCTTAATTTTTACTCACTCATTTGCTGATGGACACTTGAGCCATTTCCAAGTCTTAGCTATTATAAGTCTTGAGTTGCTATGAAGATAGGTGTGCATGTATTCTT
Source organism: Myotis davidii (assembly GCF_000327345.1). Taxonomy (NCBI): domain Eukaryota; kingdom Metazoa; phylum Chordata; class Mammalia; order Chiroptera; family Vespertilionidae; genus Myotis; species Myotis davidii. The sequence continues at coordinate 472 of NW_006289133.1, forward strand.
TCTGATTGGTGTTTCTGATTTTCTTAGGACATATTCCTAAAAGTGGGATGACTGGGTCAAATGGCAGTTACATTTTTACAGTTTTAGAAAACTCCATACTGTTTTCCATAGTGGTTGCACCAGTCTGCATTCTTACCAGCATTGTACTAGGGTTCCCTTTTCTCTACTTCCTTGCTATCACTTGTCATTTGCTATTTTGTTGATGATAGCCATTCTGACAGGTGT
>NW_006289134.1:0-280 GCF_000327345.1 Myotis davidii
CCTTTGCTCCTTCCCTATTTTAATATGAATGACCAGCTACTTATGAGGGTAACAGGTGTGTGTGTATTACACTGGGTTCTATTGCAATCATGCCTCAAAACAGCAATCATGCCTGAAAACAAACACTGAACGTCTCAGAAGATTTTATCAACATTTATTTTCTACTTCGTGAGTCTACAGGGGGACAGGGCGCCTGGGCCTCACTAACTGGGTTGGAGTCAGGGCTGCAGGTTGGGTTCCTGTCAGTTCCAGGGTCTCTCCATTCTGGACCAGGAGCTAC
>NW_006289134.1:696-1109 GCF_000327345.1 Myotis davidii
TTCGTATTTATTTGGTCGGTACGTAATACATTGATTTCATACACCATTAATAGCCCAGGACCTTTAGTGGAGAACTGCTCCATGAGGGTTGTCTTATGGCAGAAACATTAGGCCCCACGTCCTGTGGGCTCTCTTTTTATTTTCCACAGACAGAACTTGGGCCCTCAAACATTTACCTTCATGTTATAGTATTTGACATGGATTGTGAAATAATTTTGAAAGAGAAAAATGCGCTTCTCATGTTCATGTTGAAGAACCTTTCACTGGGCCTGAGGCAGTGCAGAGAGTTTTCCGTGTAGAAGGATAACCACGTGGGCGCAGGGTTCTTGCCCGCCCTCCCATCTCTGACTCCCCATCCCCACAGGGTGGTCAGCCTCTGCCCTCCTGGTGGGGGTTCGCTGGCTTCTGGGCAT
>NW_006289134.1:4870-5366 GCF_000327345.1 Myotis davidii
AGGGGTCGCGGGTTTGAGCAGGACTTGGCTCAGTGTCCTTCCTTGTTGCATTTGAAGTGTGAGAGTGAGGAAGGGTGAGTGATGGACCGCAAATCCAAAGGTGACTGTTTAGAGCAGGTGTCCTTGCTGCTAAACAAATCACCACAAGAAACGAGAGGTGACCCTCTGGACTGGGCATTCCCAATCCAGATGGACCCAAAGCAGAGCGGCTGAGGAGTCTTGTGGCCCAGCGCTAGGACTTTTGAGAGGAGAGAGACTTCTGAGAAGTCAGTGAGAGAGAGAGGGCAAAAGACTTGAGACGAGGGGAATTGTAGGACGTCACTCACCTAGAGAAGATTGGCCGGTGTGTGGGATGGGGGATCGGCAATGGAGAAGGAGAGATTCCCGCTCCAGCATCCTCCTTGGCTGGCTGGGGCAGGGGGAAGAGGGGATCACGTAAGGGAGGGAGGCCTGATGGAAGCTAGCAATCGAGTCACCTGAGTAGGATTCAGAGGTA
>NW_006289135.1:0-203 GCF_000327345.1 Myotis davidii
GGGGACTGGGCACAGCCATCTTGTGGCTATGGGGGCCAATATCTTTGTGATGGTGTAGCAGTCAATTTGCATACCCCCTCTTTATTAAATAGGATTATTGACTCTATTCCCTATGCTGAACTTCACATCCCTGTGACTATTTTGTAACTACCAATTTGTAGTTACTTCTCAATCCTTCACCTTTTTCAGCCAACCCCTTACCC
>NW_006289136.1:0-765 GCF_000327345.1 Myotis davidii
CTTCTGGGTAAGATCAATGAGTTAGTGAGAAAAAGTTTAGGAAAGAGACTGGCACATAGTAGGTGTCTATAACACCCCCTTCCCTCTTGGTCTCTCTGAGCAAAATTCCAAATTGGTTTCTTCATGACTTTTAAGCTAACCTCCAGGATGCCTTTTATCTGATGTGCTCTTAACCTGCATTAACCTAGGAGATAGCTTCCAGCTCCTAGTCAATCTTCACATTTCTCTAGTAGTTAACGTCTTCTCTAACTTCTCCTTTAAGCCAGCTCCCTACCTAAGTGAAATGCTTGTAGGAGCCTGGCAGGTGATGTGTAGGAGGGGGATTGTCAGGTAGGGGCAATAGGGAGTGGTAGAGTCTATAACAAAGCAGACACCATGTGTCTAATCAAAAGGGACACAATCCTCTCAGCTCTAACCTGAACAAATTAATTAATTTAGATGGATTAACCCCTCTGTGGGTCAGAGCTTGCTCTCAGCTCCTGGCCAGGCCTGGAGGCTGAGGACTATTTCCTCTTTTTCCTCTCTCGAGGCTCAGACAGCAGAGCCAGGCCCCAGGCAGAGGGTGTGCAGCCTCCTGCTGGAGGCCCAGTGTCCCCAGCGGGCACCCAGCCACAGCTGGCACAGGGGGCTCACTGCAGGGCCAGTGGGATCCTTTCAGGTAAAGATGCTGCTGCCCTAAGAGTTCTGAGTTGCTTCTGGGGCCCATTTCCCTGGCTGTTCCTAGCAACAGCCCCTGGCAACAGCCCTGGCCATTATCAGGGCCCC
>NW_006289137.1:0-865 GCF_000327345.1 Myotis davidii
TTTATTTTTATTGTTTACACTATTACAGATGTCTCTACCCTTCCCACCTCCCTTTTGCCTACCTTCTCCCTACCCTCGATCCACCTTCTCTCTGACCATCACCACACTGTTTTCTGTGTCTAAGGATTATGCATAAATGTGCTTTGGCTAATCCCTTCAGCTTCTTTCATCCAGTCCCCCCGCCCAGCCACCCCTCTGACAGCTATCAGTCTGTTCTATGTATCCATGCCTCCGTTTCTATTTTTTTCATCAGTTAATTTTCTCCATTAGATTCCACATATTAGTGAGATCATATGGCATTTTTCTTTCACTGACTGGCTTATTTCACTTAGCATAATAATTTCCAGGCCTATCCATGCTGTGGCAAAAGGTAAGAGGTTCTTTTTTACAGCTGCGTAGTATTCCATTCTATTTATAAATATACAACAGGTTTTTTATCAACTCATCTACTGATGGGCACTTGGGCTGTTTCCAGATCTTGATTTCTTATTGCGTTTCTGTTCCTAATGCAAATATATGCTGCAATAGTTGCAAAGTTAAATAAAATCATTAATATTAAAGATAAAACGGTAATTTCAGTTCATTTTAAATGTTTAAAATGATGTTTATAAAACCATTTTGGATTTTGTTCTGTAACTCTCAGTTCTTAGTTTCCTGTGCTGTGGTAATCTGATGGCCTAGTGGGAATTGAGTCAACCTTCTATTTTTACCCTACACAAAGTTACTGGCTTCTTGTTAGTCTATGAGTTAATGATGTTTCCAAAAGATTCCTGGAATTTTACAAGATTCCACTCATTATTTTTCCACTCACAGGCCTTTGGGTGGGGATGGGGGGGAGGGTGATATTTAATACCATAAAATAAGA
>NW_006289138.1:0-396 GCF_000327345.1 Myotis davidii
TTTTTTAAAAAAGAAATAATGAGACAACACTTCCCTGACTTCGGAAAGAAAACAAGTCACACAACCCAAGAAGCACAGAGTGTCCCAAACAAGATGAACTCAAAAAGACTGACACCTAGACACATCATACTTAAATTGGCAAACATCAACAAAAAAGTAAGAATGTTAAAAACTGCCAAAGAGTAACAGAGTTACGAACAAAGGATCTCCCATTAGACTATCAACCGATTTCTCAACTGTTGAGTAAGACTCCCTCCACGTTCTGCATGGAGTAGGCTTTGGTATCTGAAAGAGGAGCCGCACAACAAATGAGAGAAAAAGACACGAGATAATTTTGCAATATTGGGGGACAAGGCAGCAAGCCCCGAAGGACTTCCTCTCATGATCAGGCCTCAC
>NW_006289139.1:0-200 GCF_000327345.1 Myotis davidii
GATTTCAACTAAAACCTCCAGACAAAACACAAAAAGAATCTACTGGAGGACTTTTTCAAGTAAGCAAAAGTGCCCCGCCAGTGTGGCTCAGTGGTTGAGCGTTGACCCATGAACCAGGAAGTCATGGTTCAATTCCCAGTCAGTGCACATGCCTGGGTTGTGGGTGGAATCCCCGGTAGGGTGTGTGTGGAGGCAGCCAA
>NW_006289140.1:0-407 GCF_000327345.1 Myotis davidii
AAAAGACCCCAAATAGCTGCAGTGATCCTGAGGGAAAAAAAAATAAAGTAAGAGATATCTCAATACCACATATCAAGTATTATAAATCCACTGTTTTCAAAACTGCCTGGAACTGGCACAAGAACAGACATATAGATCAATGGAACAGAAAAGAAAACCCAGAAATCAACCTGAACCAATATGCTCAAATAATATTTGACAAAGGAGGCAAGAACATACAATGGAGTCAAGACAGTCTCTTCAACAAATGTTTTTGGGAAAATTGGACAGATACATGCAAAAAAATGAAACTAGACCACCAATTTTCACCATACACAAAAATAAACTCAAAATGAATAAAGGACTTAAAAGTAAGACACGAAACTTTAAAAATCCTAGAGGAATCCAAAGACAACAAAATCTCAGAC
>NW_006289141.1:0-589 GCF_000327345.1 Myotis davidii
TATTAATATTACGTTTTTTTCTCTTCTAGTCTGTTGTTATTGTGAATTACATCGATTGCCTTTTTGTCATGATAGCTTTTTAAAAAAATATGTTTTTATTTATTTCAGAGAGGAAGGGAGAGAGAGAGAGAGATAGAAACATCAATGATTAGAATCATTGATCTGCTGCCTCCTGCATGCCCCCTACTGGGGATCAAGCCTACAACCAGGCCACATGCACTGACAGAATGCATCCGTGACCTCCTGGTTCATAGGTGCTCAACCACTGAGCAACACTGGCTGGACTAATCGAGATAAAATTTACAAACATAAAATTTACTATTTTTAACTATAACACTTAGTGGGGTTTTGTATATTCACAATGTTGTATAATCATCACCACTAATTCCAGAACATTTCCATCACCCTGAAAAGAAATCTTATTTCTGTTAGCATTCACTCCCTATTCCCCCTCTCCTTCTATCCCCTGGCAACTACTAGTGTACCTTCTGGCTCTATAGATTTATCTAATATGGACATTTCAGATGAATGGAATCATACTATATGCGGCCTTTTGTAACTGACTGTTTTCACTTAGTATAAAGTTTTT
>NW_006289142.1:0-3277 GCF_000327345.1 Myotis davidii
TGATGTAAATTATCACTCAGAAACCTAATTTAATCCATTCATGAGGATATTTTCAACTTTAATTATGGCTGAATAAACTTTAATTATGGCTTATTAAGCATTTTGAATCATTTTAAGGTGTATAGAAGCAAAACTAAAGGAAGGAAAATAAGAATGTAAATTGTAAGAAGAGAAGTGTTCCCTTGGTGTAGAGAAATATTTTTCATTGAGGAAAAGATTGATGTAGAGTTATCCTTCTACATAGACATTCAACCCAATTTAATTCAGATCCTGACATGTCAGTGTGCCTAAAAAAATCAACCTTGACCCACTCATTACTTAGAATACATATAATGTGAATAAGTTTTAGAAATAGAGGGGAGACAAAGGACATATGCATTTATTCAGAATAAACCTGAGTTTTAGGTTTTAGCATCAGTCTAGGGCTTTTACAGGGAAATATGTAGAGAAGGAAAGCATGTTAGAGAATATCTAGTAATTGAGACAGAGAAGGGTTTTCTTTTTAAAAAAAAACAAAACAAACTTTATTGTTGAAAGTATTACATATGCCCCTTTTTCTCCATTGACTCCTTGTAGCCTGCCCCCGCACCCCACTCCTCCAGGCCTCCATCACCCTATTGCCTGTGTCCATGGTTTATGTATACAAGCATACACGTTCTTTGGTTGATCTCTGCCTATCCACTCACCCACTCCTTCCCAGAAAAGGGTTTTCTTGATTACCTGACATACAAAAGCATTCACCTACCAGAAGCAAAGCAGAGCTATTTCTTCAGGGTGGAGTTGAGAAGACAGGGAGAGCGAGGGGATGGGTGTTATCTCTCAGTTACTTTGTTTCAGCAATATTTGTTGGGTTGATCACATATTGAAAGATAAATGTCATTTTTTTTTATCCAGACCTTTTGGAGGGTATTATCTTAGAAAGGATATCTGCATAGAAAGGATTACATCAAAGTTTTATATGTTTGACAATATTTCACATATTTATAGTGTTTTAAATTCTAACATGCACCCCTCCCCCCTTCTCTGCTTGGCTTTGTATAACTCACTAATATTTAACTTTTGTTTAATATATAAGCAAATTTCTCTGTTCTCTTGTTCTGTTTCTGGTCCTTTGTCATATAGCACATTCTAAAGTAGCTGAAACAAACACAATTTATATTTTACCCCGGGAAAATATTTTGACATAAAAAAATAGTGAAGATTTTTTATTTTTCAAATATTGATTATATAGTACATTTCATATTTATATAGATGCCCTACTTTGTATGTAAATTATTAGTGTAGTTTTAAAAAATGGAATATTTGGACACATTTCTTTATCTATGTAGAAACAAGGAAAAATGACCATAATTCAACACTTTAGGATTAATAAAACCTTTTTAGGGAAATCAGAACTATTCATGATACCAAATAACATGTAAGACTTTTATTGACAAAGGTAAATATAATGAAATAGATGTCAATAGTCAAAATTTAGACATAGATAATTACAATATCTAATTAAGTTCTGAGATTAAGTAACCTAATTATATATTCTCCCTAAATACAGTAGAATCATAACTGTGGTGTGGCCTATAGTTCTTCAAAATATACATCTTTATCAGAAATAAGAAGACTCTAAGTTGCTCATATAATACCTACAAGTGTGATAGTGAATTATTAGAAATGGGGGTACTGTAGTTGCATAATTCTTTCTGAGGCTTCCTGAAGATCATGAAGTATAAATGGATAGAAATAAACTTTATTTCTCCAAGTAAGATGTCCAAAAAGAAGGCACAATTTTAAAAGAAAGGATATTTAAAAACAAAAATAGTATGTCATGCATTCTATTTAATCCAAAAGTAAAGAGGCCTTTGAAGGGAGAAGTGGGGACAGGAGAGAAGAGGACGGTAGAGGGAAGGTATCACTCTCTGGAAAAGAAGATTCTTTGCAGTGTGTAGGTGCTTCTTAAGTGATAAACTTTGCCTTTGCTACTCTTATTAAGCAATTGGAAAGTTGACATAGGAAAATGTCTTGAAATGTTAATACCCCAGTGACACCATTCATCAATGCCCTTAGTTGTGGCCTTATGGGAAACCTAAATAATATGTTAGAAAGCAGAATATGAAAACTACAGGAGAGAAATTCTAAAAGAAAAACATTAGATTTACTGGAGACTGGCAGGACATGATAAATAGAAGCATAAACAATGAGACAAGTGCACAAGGATTCAAATTCACATCCATATAGTATATCACATTGCAGCATTGTATATTAATAAATGTGAGCCCAGTTTGGCAGAGGGTTGATTTCCTCTGCATGCCCAATGGAGGAAAAGTAAGGTTTCAGTACATGTGAAAAATATATATTTCAAATATAATTCTGAATATTAAAATGAATACATGGTATTTTTGTTAGAATTTTTATTGTTGATACTATTACAAATATTTCTCATTTTCTCCTCCCCACTTTACCACCTCCTCCCAGTCTCTACCCACCCCCCAAGTCTTCACCACCCTATTGCATGTGTCCAGGGGCTATGCATATAAATATATAAGTTCTTTGGTTTATCTTTTCTTGTCCCACCCCAACCCTACATTAATTAGTATTTTAAATAATTCTTAATGTATCTCTGAGGTAATTCAATTTTATCCCAGTAAGTTGATAAATGCAATTTATAAACAAATTGTTATGAATGAATTTTGTTAAGGAAATTGTAGTGAGTAAAGTTGTTAATTCTCATGTCCACTAGTTAACTAAAGAAGACAGACAAAATTACATCATCATCATCATAAGAGCATCATATTTATACCCACGTTTTTTTTCTCTCTCAGTACAAGCTGATAACCCAGAAATAGTGAAGATATAAATGTTGATGTGGATTTATACATATGTTGAACAGAGGAGAGATGTAGATATATAGATTAATAAACACATAAATACATACACATGCATGTAGGCAAACAGCTAGCTAGCTAGATGGTAAATATATATACAGGGTGGGGCAATAGTAGGTTTACAGTTGTTCATGGAAAATAATACAATAATTATTAAGTAATAATATAAGAATAAACTCTGTGTTTTGCATACTCACAACTGTAAACCTATTTTTGCCCCACCCTTTAGATGGACTGTCGTTGACACTCTTAGTACATACTCAATAATAATTTGTTGAATCAAATTCTTATTTCTCATTATTGTGGAATTACTAGTATATTTCTAATATTTTATTTCCTCTTCTTGTTGGATTGTTTTCCTTACGATGAAGCAGTATTCTCTATTTACAGATAGATAAAAA